>NC_092810.1:31609165-31925006 GCF_040954645.1 Diabrotica undecimpunctata
TCTGGGATCATTAATTTGAAAAGTGTCTTGATGCGTAGGGATTACTTAACGCTCGAATTGATTGACTTCTTTTAAAAACCATGAATAAAATTTAGTCTGTATTATCTCACAGATATTTTCTTTTTATTTCAAAGAAACAAATGACCTATTACCCGCAATAATTAAGTATTGAAATATTGATTAAATTAAATATTACAAAAATCTATAATATCTATAAATGTGTGGGTCGGCACTGCCGACCCTGACCGGCCGCCACTGGTTGAATTAATTTTACTCTCTAGTAAAATGCAAAGCAGATCGTTACGAAATTATTGACAAGAAATAGTTATGAGTTTACTCGACGAGGGGAGTCAGTTATACATGTAAACATTTCATTTAATTAGCGATATGTGCTAAAAACATAAGGAAAACAAAAAAAAAATGAGTTTTTTCTCATTTTGAGGATTTTCCCAAGAGATTATTAAATGTGGCATCGGAAAGGCAAAAAGTGCATCCTTGACTATGTGTTCTGTGTGAGAAACAAAAATAAGGCTCCTTAAACGTTATGTGTACTCAGTGCTTCTGTACGGAGTAGAAACGTGGACATTGAAGGCGGAAACTCTATCAAAACTTCAGATTTTTGAGCTATGGTTATACAGAAGGATCCTGAAGATACCATAGACATGCAAAGTCACCAATAAAGAAGTACTGCGGAGTATGAACACAACTGCGGATTTGGTCAACATCGTGAAGAGCCGTAAGTTGGGACATATAATGAGAAATCAAGGCAGATACGAGCTACTTCAATGCATTTTGCTTGCAAGGTAAAATTGAAGGAAAAAGCCCCAGGACGAAGAAGAATATCCTGGCTTGCTAACTTGAGAGCATGGTATAGAAAATCGTCAACACAGCTATTTCGTATAGCAACTAACAAAGTCATCATAGCCAGAATGATCGCCAACGTTCGGAACGGACAGGCACCCCAAGAAGAAGAAGGATTTTCCGGAGTTAACATGGCAAATCTAACCCGCCATTCAAAAGAACGGACAAAAATACAAGAAAAATAATTGTTTAGTAGTTTGCCAAAAATTGCCTACATAACCTAAATTTTTTTTTTAATTTCTTAGCTCAATTTTAATCAAAATAATTTGATAAAAATCAGGGGGTTTTTTGGCATTAAAATGTATGTTCATGAATTTTTTCAAATTTTTAAGCCAATGGATCGCTCAGAATTTTTTTTTTTTCGAAAAAAACACATTTTTTGCAATAGGGCACCCCTGAGGCCACATAGACAGATAAAAATTTGGCTAAAGGGGTTTTTAAATAAGTACTTTCGAATACCTAATCCCAAATAGGAATCCAGACGAGTGCAGATTTTACCATCTTATCCCGTTTGATATTCGTTTTATTCTTAGCTTAACACCGAATTAACTTCGTAAAGTCCTTGGATATACAAGTTACAAAAAGGTTAATATTGGTGTAATAAACAATATACAGGGTGGTCCTTAAGTAATTGTACAAACAGGAACCGTAGATTCTGCACTTTAAAATATTACGATTTAAGCCAACTTGCTTTAATAAAATGTTGACATTAAGAAAGATATAAGGTGTTAAAGTGGAAATTTAAAATTTTATTGTTCGCTATAACTTTTACGTTTGTAAATATTTTTGGACAAAACTTTACAGTTGGATGCTTTTGAGTAGGATAAAGTATAATTTTATACTTACTTTAATGTAACTAATAGAGGGCGCCACATGTCACATGTGTGGCATAAATTTGCGCTTAACTTTTTTGCTCTTTAAGTTAGCTCTATTTGTGTTAAAAAATATTAAAGATACATTATTTTTACAAAGAAAAGTTATACTTGTTAGTGACCTGAAAACTCAACCGTTTTCGAGATAAATGCATTATATAGGTCAGCTGCACAATAATTCTTAGTTTGATATTTGTGCGGTAAAGCACTGAATACCTGTAGATAAGCATAATTCATAGTTTATTCTTATTAAAACAACTCAAAGATGATAATGTAATATCACAAAATGCTTTGTTATATGTGCTAAATGCCTTATTGGAGAAAAGATATTTCATCTTCTTCTTTAGGTACCGTGTCCGTATTCAGACGTTGGCCGTCATCATGTTTACAATTTCCCTTTGCTATCGCTTCTTAAGTTTCTATAAGGCGTTGTATTACTTTTTCTCTATTGTAAAATGTTAAAAACCCAAAATATGTGGTTTATGCAAGACACAGACAAGGTACATAACCACATTCTAGAGAGAAGGCAGTTAGAAAATACTTAAATACAACTTTTCTGAACGTTGGATTGGTCGTAGTAGTCATATTCCTTGGCAATGTGGTGAGATATTAATACATTTATTTAATTCATAAAAAATCCGAAAAGAATACTTATTGTTCATTACGTAAATTGTTTCTTCTTCTTCTTCAAGTGCCCTGTCCGTTGCGAACGTTGGCTATTAACATGGCAATTCTGATCTTATTTGCGGCGCTTCTGAATAGTTCGACCGATGTGAGCCCGAACCACTTCCTCAGATTTTGGAGCCACGAGTGTCTTCTCCTGCCTGGCCCTCGCTTACTGTCTATTTTTCCCTGGACAATCAATTGCAGTAGACGGTACTTATCGTGTCTCAATATGTGGCCTAGATATTCAAGCTTTCTTTGTTTAATTGTATTCACGATTTCTTTCTCCTTTCCGATTCTTTGGATTACCTCTGTGTTGGTGACATGTTCGGTCCAGGATATACGAAGAATGCGTCGGTACACCCACATTTCGAATGCTTCTAGTTTTCTCGTGAGCGTCTCCGTCAGCGTCCAGGCCTCCACACCATACAGTAAGATCGGAAAAATGTAGCATTTAACTAGACGTAGTTTTAGGGGAAGAGACAAATCCCTGCTTATGAGGAGCTTTTTCATATTGCTAAATGCTGCTCTAGCTCGTTCTATTCTCGCCTTAATTTCTGTGGCCTGTTCCCATTTTGCATTTACGTTGGTGCCAAGGTACACATAAGATTCTACATGGTCAATTAGCATGTTACTTATCCGTAACTGTCGAGCAGGCTGTTGCTTCCTGCTTATCAGCATCCACTTTGTCTTCTTGAAGTTGAGGCTCAGGCCGTATTCCTCACTAACTGAATAAACTCTTTCCATTACCTGCTGTAATTCGTCTATGGTACTGGCAAGGATCACCGTGTCGTCGGCATATCTTATATTGTTTGTTAACTCGCCGTTTATTTTTATGCCCTCATTTGCATTTTCCATACATTTATTAAATATTTCTTCGGAATAAATATTGAATAGGAGTGGGGATAATATACAACCCTGACGGACACCTCTTTTGATCTGCACACTTTTAGTGAGTTCGTTGCCAATTTTTGCTCTTGCTGTTTGACCCCAGTATAGGTTTGCCACAATTCGAATGTCCTTGTCGTCAATACCTGTCTTTCGCAGAATATCTATCAATTGTTCATGATTGACATTGTCAAATGCTTTTCTAAAATCCACAAAGCACAAATACACGTCCTTATCAACGTCTCTACACCGCTGTATAAGCACCTGGAGAGCGAAAATTGCTTCTCTAGTTCCAAGTGCTTTCCGAAAGCCAAACTGCGATCTATCAATATTTGACTCACATTTATCATATATTCTTCTATGAATGATCTTAGTGAACGCTTTAGTGACATGATTAATCAAGCTTATAAGCCGGTAGTCATCACAGATCTGGGCCTTTGGTTTCTTCGGGATTGTAATAAATGTTGACTGCAGCCAGTTCTCCGGGATTTTACCGCTATTATATATGTTGTTAAAAAGTTCAACTAGATTATCAAGGAACTGTTTGTCTGATTTACATAGGATCTTTAATATTTCGCAGGGTACATTGTCCGGACCTGCTGACTTATTGTTTTTTAGTGCTGCAATGGCATCTTCTATCTCCGATTTAAGGATTGAAGGTCCTGTTTCTCCTTCTCCATATAGGTGATCATCAGTCCTGTCAGATGCAAATAATTTTTCTATGTATGATTTCCATGTTTCTAAGATCGCTGATGGCTCCGAGATAAGATTTCCATCGCCATCTTTTATGCTGTTGGGTGACTTATTGAATTTCCTCTTGTTTGTCATTGATTTTATTTTTTTGTGCATATTGTAACTGTCGTATTTTCGTTCGTATTGTTCTATTTCCCTGCATTCGTTGGAAAACCATTTTTCTTTGGCTTCTCGAATTTTCGTTCTTATGATTTTGTGGATCTGCTGGTATTTTTCTTCATTTTTATTCTTGAATTTACGTCTTTCATCCATCATATCCATTATCTCATCAGACATCCATTCGTTCTTCTTTCGTCTGTCACGCTTTAATAGAGTCGCGCATGTTGTTTGGATTGCTTCCCTCGATTTATCCCATCTCTCTATTATGTCCGACGTGTTCTCGTTAATGTCGTTTATTTTCTTTCCTAGTTGTTCTCGTACTTTTATTTCGGTTTTTGGGTTAGTGAGTTTCTTAATATCAATTGTGTTTAAATTAGATCTTTTGTTTACCCATTTTTATTAGGACAAATAGAAACTAGAGCACAGGTATTGAATAACACATATGTGTCTTGTTTCATAATACTTTTGCTACAAATCTAACCTGAAAGACATTTTTACAAAAACATCATCGTTGTCCTAATAACCGGTATTGTTATAAATATAGTAAACACATAGGCAATTTAGTTCAGCATAATATTAGTTCGTTAGTAAATCATAATAGTCCATTTGTTAGAGATGTAATTATAGTCACTCGTAAACTGTAACGTAATCATATAAATAAGTAATGTCATCGATATATTCATCCATTATACATTATACATTATAGCCACCACGTAGCCCCGAATTTAATCCGCTTAATTTTGGTGTATGGGGCGCATTAAAACAACGTGTCTATAAGAACCCCATAAACATTGGCAACCAACTATGGGAAGAAATAAATACTGCAGCAGTTTCTTTAGAACAAATGATGCTATTTAACATGAGACGATCTTTTATGGAATATATTGACAAATGAATTAAAGAAAATGGTGGGCATATCAAACACTTACTTTGACAAAAAGTTATGTTATTTAGTTTAACTATTTCTTAATTTGGTTTGTAAACAAAATGTTTTGATTATGACTTTAATTTAACATAAAACGTAAAATGTTTGATGTAAAATCCTATTATTCTGTTATTTTGTCAAATCGTATTATTAATTATCCTGCTGATATATTTATTTTATTTAATATTTTGTTAACTATTAACTTTAGTTAAAGGTATTTTATACCAAAATTCAGAAGTATTAATGTTTTTGTCTATTTTTTCTTCGTTGCCTGGAGTAATTGCCTTAGATCAGAATTATGCAGCTGATTTTTAAAATGAGATTATCTCGAAAACTGTCAAGTTTTGAAGTTATTAACAAGTATACCTTTTTTTTTGTTAAAATAATGTATCTTTAATATTTTTTATCCCAAATACAGGTAACTTAAAGAACAAAAAAGTTAAGTGCAAATTTATACCACGTATGTGGCATAAGTGGCGCCCTCTATCAGTTACATCAAAGTGTGCATCAAATTATAATTTCTCATATTTAAAAGTACCCAGTTGTAAATTTTTATACATAAATGTTTACAAACATGAAAGTTATAGTGAAAAATAAAATTTTAATTTTGCACTTTGTATCTTTACAGGGTAACACCCTGTATCTTTCTTAATATCAATATTTTATTAAAGCAATTTGGCTTAAATCGTAATATTTTAAAGTGTGAATCTACTGTTGCTTTTTGTACAATTACTTAAGGACCACCCTGTATAATCTCAGTAGGTATATGAATGTTTTTGTTTTTTTAAGCAACACAAATGTTAAATTTATAACTGCTGTGTACTTTTTCTCAAAAATTTACGATATATTAGTCAAGGCTAAACCAAGTTCCTTAATTATCTCTTCTCTTCTCCCTGATTGTATATGAACACATCGTTATTTCTAATTGTGGTCTTAGTTTATAATGAAGGTTTTAATATTACCATTTTATGATAGTAATTTTTATTATATATAGATCTTTAACTACTAATTACTGAGGATATAAAACAACTACAGATTACTACCACAACGGATCTTACTTTAAAAACTCTCTTATACTCAACACAGCAAGTATATTAAGATAAATGTTTGACTCACCTGATACGGCCTACTTTCTTCCTCCTCTTTAATGGAATGTGTCGCGTCCAGTCTATCTAGCGAGGAAAATAACTTCTCCTTGAGATCCTTAAAATGACCGGTCCTTTTGGAATTTTTTATCAGGTTCGTCATACTGGAAGAAAGACTGGCACTTTTTCTGCTAAGCATTTGATGAGCGTTGATTCGATTATTTAGTACTACGGAGTCTGATTTTTGCTCCAACGGTGATATTGAGCGAGGCCTTAATTCGGACCTCAGGGAGCAATTCGATATATCGCTAGTTTTCGGGGACATGTCGCTATTTTTTGGCGAAAAATCCAAGTTTTTGGGAGAAAAATCACAGTTTTTGGGAGACTTCGGACTGATTTCGCCAGGTTTTTGTAAAACAGCGTCGTCCAAACTTTGATATTTGGTTTTAACGACTGAAATAGCTTTGGTTTTACTAACTGACTCGTCGAGGCTGTGGTTCTGTCTCTTAACTTGCTGGTTTTTCTTGGAATTATAACTACTAAGTGACATAGAACTGCTTTGACGTCTTAAGGCTATGATTTTCGTGTAAGCGTTTTCTCTTGGTGTTTTTACCAAAGGACTGATAGGAGGTGTTGATATGGTCGGTTGGAACATTGTGTCAAATAATTTGAGTTCTTTGTCTGGCGGATCGGCCGGAAGAGAACTCCAAAGGACTTCGAGCATGCGCAGAGAATCTTCGAAAGCAAACTCCCGCTTCATTTCGAGAAGCAACCAACGGTAGCAGAAAAGAAGATCGTCAGCCTAAAAAGTGACATTGTTTTAGTCATTGCTTTCATGTATTCACTGTTATCACCATTTTACCTGATGTATCTTCAAATAATTATAAAACTCGGGATCATAATACAAAATTCCTTCGGCTAAGTGAGTGAACTTCTGAGTCATGGCAATGCCATCTATCATAAAATTGGTGCACAACCGCTGCATCAGTGCGCAGAAGCAGATATAGGCGTGAGCTTCGTCGTTCATAGTAACCAATAGCGGGGATGCCAAATCACTCATTCCTTGACAATAGCTTACTTTGGGGTGATTGAGAGCGTAGCTAAAACATAGATAAATCATCGTGATTTTGTCAAAAATATCACGTTCGTTTTGTTAAACTGTCAAAGACAGACTAATTTATAGATTGCTACTTTCTGAATATTGCGTGTCGATAACAATTGGAGGGAAAATTTGGAATAATATTAAAAGACCTGAATTTCTGCCATGAGAAATATTGGAATATATTATTGGAATAATTAAAAAGGTCTATAGCAAAACAATCTTAACAATACAGCTACATAACCTAACAATGAATATGAACAAATTACTCCATGAACCCCAAACATTTATCTAAATTCCCTTTCGACAATTGCACAGATCAACCGTATGCGACCCCCACGTTTCATAAAACAGAAATTTCAAAATATAAAAAACGCAGTGTCTTTCTTTCTATTGGATTGTCGCAAACATCTTAGCTCAATAAAGCCGTCTGAGGAATTTAAATTACCAGACAATTAAGTAATGAACAGTAGTGCTCGGTTGTATTTTTGTTTTGTTTTTTTAAGGCGTTTGCTTTTAATGTTGAGTAATCTTATAGTTGTTGTAGCATCAAAAAAAAAACCTACAAATTATTTTGTAAATACGAATTCCACCAGTGTTGTTTACTTATAAACTTACACACCATTATCTTCTGTAATGACCTGAAGCTTTTGAAATAAAAAAGCGAAACGTATTCAATAAATATATTTTTTTGCCAACATAAACCTAAGCATTCACCTGTTGAATAATATATATATATATATATATATATATATATATATATATATATATATATATATGTATATATATATATATATGTATATATATATATATATATATATATATATATATATGTATATATATATATATATATATATATATATATATATATATATATACCTATATATATCTACGGTGTAGGTAAAAGTTTATGGTCGGTATAGTAGAATTTAACAGGATATCAAACACAGATATAAAATCATATTTTCACCCACCTCTAATGTATTCTCGTTACCACGTATTAAAGTCAAAGTGTCCTTACTTTGACGACGCGACGTTGCCAAATAATTTTGTATGAAGATTTTTTATTATGGCGTCATAATGCAGTTTATTATTTTTATTGGGAATAAGGCACAATGTGACTTTAAAATAAGCTTATTTTGATATTTAGATTTCCAATTCAGAAATCGTACTTAAAATACGAAACATTAATAATGAACATTTTTATTTATATAAAACGATTTCCGAAGTGGAAATCAAAATGTTAAATTACACTTATTGTAAAGTAAAATTGTGGCATATTCCCAATAAAAAACAGTAAGCTGCCATTCAAATCAATTCGCCCAAATGTGATTATCTTAAACATTGTTCAAATGCTAAAAAGACAACAGATCAAATAAAACCCATAAGTTTGGCAACGTTGAACTTCCCCTCTTTTATTATTTCCACTAATGCATTTTCGACGATATAAAGGCCGGAATTAATATACCTATCTCTTTTTAAACAGGTGTTTCTCACTCCATCTCACGTAAGGTCTATACCGACCATAATATAATTTTTACTTTTTGACCACTTTTGTAGGGAGGGGTCCACAGATTTTTACCAAATTGTACCATTGACCAAAAAAACGTAGCCTATTTTTTAGCCCCGTAGGTGCCACTGAGCCGGAGATATGTCCCTCTAAAGGGTTAAAAATAGCCCTTTTTAGCCTATATTTGAAGAACTATTATATCTGAACCCAGTGGACCGATTTTAACTCACAAGGTCTCGTTTTTTTTTTTTTTGTTATAATGTCAACTTTCTGATGAAATGATTTACAAAACCGCAAAATATAAGTTTCATTTTATAGGTCAAGAAGATCGAAGAGAAAACTTGAAAACCTTAGGATTTTCATTGAATTGTTAAAATTTAATCAAACGAGAAAAAAATTGTAGAAACCGGTAAATTAAAGAATTTTTAAATACCTTTCAAGCGAGCACTGGTAAATTAAAATCCATTTAGTAGATTCCAAGATACAGCTGTTTAAAAATAGTTAGTTTTTTGAAAATCGCATTTTTATTATTTGTAAAGCGATAGTACTTTTTCCTGATAATCACAAATTGCATAAAAATTAGGTAAAGGTAAATCTATATGTACACAACAATGTCTTGATCTTGATTCTTGATTCTTGATCCGGATCGTTGTTAATTTTTTTTTTTACCGAAATTAATACAAATTTAAGGAATAATATTTCATTTATAATTCTCCCTTCGTAAAGTAGATGGGCCTTGGATCAAAGAAGCATATAAATGAAATGAAAATGGAAGATCTTATTGTTACGTTACGTATTTCCAAATCTGTTAAAGATAATCCATGGTTAGGAGGATAATCCAAGGACTCTAATCATCCATAATCCATTTAGTCATTCATTAGTCTGCCATAAGTCCGTCAGAAGGAACAACAACTAGGAGTAACTGCTTATTTCCATTTTAAGATAGACAACAATAAAATTATAAGACCAATGATACATGAAGACAAGATGATAGAGCATTTTAGGGCAGTTCAATGTGTGAAAAGAAAGAACATTATTTTTTTCTTCTGTAGAGAAGAGAAAGAAGAAGTTGCTAATACCTTATTCATTCATACTAAAACTAGTAGAACATGGTTTATTAAAAATTATTACGCTTACCTGACGGACATCTTCGGGAAGTACAACATGCGAACTGATCGGTGGTTGCAAACGTAAAGGACGCGTATTTGTTACTCCGCAGCTAAAGCGTATGATGAAATCCAACTAATCAACAAAAGAGATTCTATAAGACGCTTGCGTCATCTCTTAAGGATCCTTTGACCAAAACAAATTTAATGACCAGACACTCTTTTAAGCCGAAATAAGTTATACGGGGATAGCATAAAAATTACGGCGTGAATTAAAAGAAATTAAAAATTGTAGGTTCTTTGGATCGTTACACTTTCTACTATAATTTGGTTATATTTGCACATAAATGTATTCATTCAATAAAAACAGATACAAAAATAAAATACTCACGTAGTAAGAATATTGAATAAAGAAGCGATGTTTTGATTATCGTCGCTACCAGCATAGAAAGGATGATGTCTGTCAGTTCTTAGTACATCCTTTCTAACCATTCCAGTCGTATAGGCCAGTTCTCCCAACACTTGGCCTTGAGCAATTGCAGTCTTCCAGGTTTCTTTTAAATTTACGTATTCCGATGCTTTCTTCTTAATATAGTCCATTCGTTCTTTACCAGTCATGCCGCTGGGATACACGTTCAGCAAATGTTTCCATACTACTTTTCTAGAAGCGACACATCATATATATAAGAACAAGATTGAACACAAAAGAATATACATACCTTAAACTAGGTTCAATTCCTCCAAAATAGATGACAGATCTCAGTTCTTTGGCATACATTATCTGTCCTACTGGATCTAAAAATCTCCGAAATTCTGCATCGGATAACGGAGGTCGGGGTGGTTGTAAGGTAGTATTGCCATCTTCTCCGAAATTGAATGCTCTCTGAACCAGATTAAGAGTTTTTCCCACCTAGAAAATACCTTGTATAACTTCTTTTATTTAACCTTTAAACTACCAACGTTCCCATTTTGGGAACACCTATTAAAATATTTTTTTGGGATTGTTTATGCAATTATTTTTGTAAATCGCACTACATATGTTTTGTAAAGGTAAGGGGCTTGCTAGTTTATAAAAAATTTTACTTAGATTTGGGTTCATTTTCTTAAAAAAAAAAAGTAAAAAGCATAAAAATTCAATTTTTTTATTCGTTTTACGCTTTTTGTCATCAAGTCCGCAAAAATTATTCTATTGCTGTTATTTTTTCAATTAAGGTAGTCAATTGACTACCTTAATAAATAGTTTATACTGCGCTTGAATTCTTTCATTACTTTTTGAAAAAAATTGTCGTCAGCCATGTCCCAAAATGGGAACGTTGGCATCATTGAGTACATAATATACCCTAATAAATTATGTTGGTTCTGTTAGCTCGTAAATTTTCAAGGGCAATAACGATTAGGGCAATGGCCTTTCGAGTAATAATAAAAATTTAGGAATAACAAATACTCGATCAGAGCTGTTCAAGAAGGACACATGTGCACTTAACTTTTTTTCTGTATGCATTGTTTACGCTGAGAAAATTAGAATGGATACAGAAACATTTTTTGGGCAAGTTTAGAAAAATAATTTTTCAATTAGGGTCTAATTCATCAGTTTTTCTTAAGTCTTCCTTCTTTCTTGAAGTAAGTACATAACTAAAAATAAAAATCTATTGGTTCAGTTTCTTTTGATACATATATCTTCATATTTTTTACTAAGAGCACAGAAGGCTTTTTAGAAAAAAACAAAATATGTAAAATAAGACAGTCTTATTTTACATGTACCGTTCTCTTGAACCATGTTTCTTAGATATTTCATTGTTTAAGGAAATCCGTACGCCGACACAGACTATTACAGGATGCTTTGGAAGATGTGGAAACCTCAATATCCTCTGACAATGATGTTGTAATAGTTCCTCCCATTTCAGGAGACCGAGATATTGATAGTGACGAGGACATTCTTGAGGACCAGATTTTGGACGTGGTTGACATGTCAATAGAGGTTTCTGGTGAGGTAGAAATTCATGATGGTGATACCGAATCAGATGACGAAGGAGAATCAGTTAGAAGTCAAGCACCACAAAAATGGAGAAAATCTGAAAAAGTGGCAATCCAGCAAGAAGCCCAAGATCCACCTAAAGTAGGAGCCGAGCATATGGGTAAAACGGAGTTTGAAATATTCTCTTTGTTTTTTACTCCAGAAATTATTAATTTATACGTAATCAAAGCGAAACTTACGCTCGAAGGCAAAATTTTCATAATTTTACAGTTTCTGATGAAGATATTCGTCAGTTTATTGGCTTGCTCCTGATTAGCAGATATCATAATCTACCCGGTGAAAATGACTACAATCGTTTTCATCGTTCTTGGCGTGTGCGTGTAAAAACACTTGCAATAAGTTGTTTCATCTGTCTTTCCTTGTCTAAGCTCGATTCGTTTACCTCCTCCAGTGGCGGAGCAAAATGTAGCATGTCAAACGAAATAATAGTTATAAAAGAAAATTTTAAATTATTTTTCATTAAATTTCTAATAACGGAATATACGTATAAATTGCGAAGAAGTATTTTTCTAGCTTGCAGTACAATAGGACAGGATATAACGAAAAGTACATTTTAAAAGGATTTTGAAATATACCCAAAAAAGTGTTAGTTATTTAACCAACTTTAATTAAAAAATGATACAGATTTTTTAAGTTTTAAGCACTGTAGCGAATTCTGAACTGTTACAACGTACTGACCTTGATTAATTAGCTAATCAGTCAGCGTCTTCACTGGAACTGTCTTCATCATTGGAATCTTCCGCCAAATCGATGATAATCCTACTTTCATTTTCATCATATGTGACCATTTTTGCCGAGTCGTCCTGAATTAATTTTTCAGTATGGTTAACACAACTCGCCCACACTGCAGGTGTTGCCTCAGCTAATGCATCGCCCCAAACTTTTTTCACTGTTTCATCTCCACGTTCATGTTCTCCAATATGACGATCATAGTATTGTTTAGAAATGCCCCAGACCAACTCAATCGGATTATATTGACAGAGATATGGAGGCAATCTCAAAACCTGATGCCCATGTTCTTGGAGTAGCTCGTCTATAACGTACCTGGTATTTTGTGGTTTATTCTGGCGACAAAGACTCAATAGCTCTGTCTTGCCCGAATCGTCGTCAAAAATTATTTTTTTCGCTCGTAACCATTCTTGTAAGTCCGATTTTTTCCAACTGGCATTCGGTAACTTTTCTATTAAAGAGCTATGGTATGAGGCATTATCCATAATAATTAGAGCTGGTTCCTCTAACATTGGTATCAGCTTTTCGGAGACCCACTTTTTAAAAGACTCTTTATCCATAGAATCATGATAGTCTGCACTCTTCGATTTCGTAGAAAACAGTAATCCAGCATCTTTAACAAATCCTTGCCTACTTCCGGCATGTAAAACAACAAAGCGTTTACCTGTATTTTCGTGTCCTTTTCTGATGCTTTTCACACAGTCATCTTGCCAAGTACGTTTATATGCCCCTTTTAGGAATATCCATGTTTCATCTAAAAAAACGAACTGAAGTGGGCTTGGACTTAAAAAATTTCTCATATAATGCCTCGAAAAATACAGTCGTTTGGAGACAATACATGGTTTCTCACATAGCACTCGTCTACTATTTTCTATTTTGTATGAAAACCCACAATTTTTCATAAGACGCCACAAACTTGTATCAGAACCGTCATAGAGATGCTTGTTTCTTAATTGTGTATTTAGAACTTTAATTGTAACGTGCTCTCCTTTTGCTTTCATGCCATACAGTACATTTCTAATCTCTCCTTTTATAGTATCGCTGACATCATTAGTCTTTTTTTTTTTGTACATTACGTGACTCTCCTGGTGTAGTAAGAGCTGCCCCTGTCTTGTATTCACTCTTTATTCTTGTCACTGTGCGAAGACTGATTTTCAAAGCGTCCGCTACTCGTTCATGTACCGATGATAACGAAAGCAAAGGTCCGTTGTTTTCTTTTTCTTTTTTAAAATACTCCAATAAATGAACTACACATTGTCGCATTTCTCCTGTTATCGTTTTTCCCGGCATTTTTTTTTTATTAAATAGAACAATTAGTTATTCACAACAAAAAATAATAAGTAAAACTGTTCGGAACAAATTCCAACATGACTGAGTAAAATCGACTAAACAACATAAAATATCAATGGTAATTGCTACAATTATAAACCTATTAGCCAGCTCATTCAAGAACAATGCCACAAGTCATTATTGCAATGGGTATCGGAAGAGAGAGAGTTAATTTATAATAAACTGGAATTTTTAAGGTGTCGAGAGTATTATTTTATGTAATGGAATTCCACACAGTAAGAGCTCAAATTATTAATTAATTAAAAACTGTTTACATATAAAAACTATTTCATCAGCTACTTCAAACCTGCACAGATCAGGGTACCATGTTAAAAAAAAACACGTCACTGCTAGCTATCTGTATTCGTAAAGAGGCCGAACTTATCACCGACACCGTATCGGCCAAACGCATCGGTGTTATTGCTACAATACTGGGAGACGTGAGTGGTCTCTTCATTCCCTTCTCATCGCACTTTACCATGACGAACGTGACTCGCACAATTGAATTACGCATCTGTGTATCAGAGAGAGACGAATATTAAAAATTCCGTAGTAGCTTATTTCAGGCACACGCCAAGAACGATGAAAACGAGTATACTAGTCAACGGCGTATGAGATGCAGGCTCTAATTTTTCAGAAAACAAAGAGCCATGAAAAATTCAGAACAATAAAAAGATATTTTCACGTTTTGACAACTCTAATTTAGCTAACTCAAAAGTAGCTAAAGTTTTACCACTTTTCGAAAAATTAAAAATTAATATTCAGCAGTTTGGAGTTTTTCATAAACATGTAAGCATTGATTAATCAATGGTTCCATATCACGGCTATCACTTGGCTAAAATGTTTATAAAAAATAAACCAATTAGATTCGGATTCAAACTATGGATGCTCTGTGGAAATGATGGATATCCATATAACTTTGAAATTTACTGCGGAAAATCGGGAAATCAATCAAACTCCCTTAGGAACTCGAGTTGTAAATAATATGTTAGAAATTCTGCAAAATACGAACAGATATACTTTGATACAGGAACAGGTATATTTTGATAATTTTTTCACCAGCTACTCCCTTCTGAAATCTTTATCAGAAAATAGTATACAGGCTTGTGGTACAGTTCGAGAAAATAGCATCAACAAATGTCCGTTAGATTCATCGTCAACCATCAAAAAACAAGATCGAGTGACCTATGATTACAAATCAGATGGCGATGTTATTTGTGTCAATTGGAATGACAATGCTCCTGTAATAGTCGCAAGTAATTATTTTGTAGTAACCCCTGTTCACAATACAACCAGAAGAGTGAAGTCTGAACATAAAAAATATGTAACTCAACCAATTTGACAAGACAATATAACATTGGAACAGGTGGTGTTGACCTTTTTGATCGTTTAGCTGCTTCTTATCGTCCCCGACTTAGATAAAAAAAAAATGTTGATGGAACTTGTTTGCTCATGCATTGAATTTGGCGGTTGTGGCAGCTTTTCGCTTTTTTCAACATGTGAATGCAGGAACAAATATAACACAACTTGAGTTTCGCAGAAACGTTGCTCTAGAACTTGTAAAAGCAGGATCAGGTCAAAGAAAAAGAAAAGGCGGTCCATCTGCCCCTGTTCTAAGCGACATAAAATTTGACGGGATAAATCACATTCCCGAGGGCACTTACAAAGGGCGTTGTGTTGTGTGCTATAAAAATACTAGACTTCAGTGCAGTAAGTGTGAAAAGCGACTTCCTAAAAATGAATGTTTCGACCAATTTCATACACCTAATAAATAATTGTTTTGTATTTTATCTTATTTTTACTTCTACTACTGGACCATATGTTGTGCCCATCAAATTATTAAAATTCGTTGATGAAGATGTTATGAATATTAAACTTCTTCTTCTTAACATGCCATACACCAAAGTGCGTAGGCGACTATCTCATTACTAGAATTCTGTTCTTGGCGGCGTGACACAGCTCGCCTGTATTGTGTATTCCTGTCCATTCTTTAATATTCCTTAACCAGGATAATTGTTTGCGGCCGGCTCCTCTCCTACCTTCGATCTTCCCTTGTAGGATTAACTGTGGTATTTCATATTTTGCTCCTCTCAATATGTGCCCAAGGTAACCAATCTTGCGTTTTTTAATTAATTTAAAGAGTTCTCTTTCCACGCCGGCTCTCTTAAGGACGTCATCGTTTCGAACTCTATCCACCCAAGGTATGCGCATCATTCTTCTTAATGACCACATTTCAAATGCTTCAAGTTTGTTGATAGATGTTTTGTTTTAAAATCCACGTTTCCATGCCATAAAGCAAGATGGACCATATGTAGCACTTGACCATTCTGTAGCGTATTTCGAAATTTAGGTTTTGATTACATAGGAGCGGTCTGAATTTCACAAAAGCTTGTCTTGCCATTTGTATTCGGGTTTTTATCTCTTGTTGTGGATCCGATTGGTCATTGATTGTGGTGCCAAGGTATTTAAAAGTTTTTACGCGTTTTATGCTATCGTCACCTATGCATATTATCGGGTTTTCTGGAGGGTTTCTGCTAATGACCATATATTTCGTTTTCAAAATGTTAATTTTGAGGCCATATTTTTTACCTATGCTATTCACCCTATCAATATTAAACTAATGACACACAATTTGAGTTTAGAAATGATATGGTCACAAGAGATGCTTCGTTTGATTTGAATGTGTGAAAGGAAAGATCATTATTTTTTCTTCTGTAATGAAGTGAAAAAAATAAGATAAATGTAATTTTCTCTTATAATTTACCAAGCCAACGTTCAACTCGAGACTTACCTGATTAAAAATGCCATGAAGTCTGGGCGCAGGTTTAGCTTCTTGACTTGTAACAGTTCTGATTTGCGTAATAATAGGCACATTTTGTTTAATCTCCCAGTCGTCGGAGCTTTCTTCGAAAGGTTTTAAATCCACCCTTAAGGACAGACAAGGTTCAGTGTTGCTTGCCACCGAGGCATTGTGGGCTCTGAAAAAAGAAACAGTTTTTTTGAAGCGAAACTTGTATACTGGCATTGTATTACTTTTTGCTCTGTACTAAAACGAAAGACCTGTTCTTCACATCGATTTCCTACTCTCGATCAATTCGTTTATAGTCATTATATATTTACTACTAGATTTACTCAAAATACAGACATTAAATGAGAATTAAAAAATTAAAAGAATATCTACCAATAAAAGATTCGATTCGTAACGATTGTCAAAATTTAAATGTCATAAAATGTCATTCAATTAATAACGATATTGCATCATCTGTTTAAATTTTTATGACATATCTCGTTTTAAAATAATTTCACATAACTACAATTATTATTTTTAAACGTCTTATTTAGTTTAAGTATATAATAATTAAATTTACTAGGAATGATATTTATATTTTATTACTATTCTAAAACAATTTTTAATTGAAGGTGATTAATTGGCAACATCGCACTTAAAGCAACGAAATCATATTCCACTGATCAATTTTGCAGAGGCGTACCAAAATAAAATTTTAATTATTTATTTAAACACATAAGTAATTACGTAAAAATTAAATCTAAGAACTATAGTTGTCTAACAAAATAAAGTAAAATTTAATTGTTATTATAGAATGTAGCATTTGTAAATTTCTTGAAATCCCCTCGTATATGTATTAAATTGAATAAACGTCAAATAAACGTATTTTAACCTTTAATTGTGGCTTATTCCCATTTAAATAGTAATTAATTTTATTAAATTGAAATCCTCATATATGCATTTTAATAACGAAGAATTTTTTCCATGTTTCTGAGTTCGTATCTTTTAAGTTAAAATACCCGAAATATATTTCAATTCCTTCTTAGGTCGGCTCGAGTTAATATAAACCATCTTAGAGTTTTTATTTATTTCGCAGCTGCGTATGTTCCTCGATATTTCTTTGTTCAAACCGCCCAATACTGCGTTTTCAAATTAATAATTTGCGTCTTAATTCCAGTTTATACGTTTTGTTTATACAAAAGATTGTGCGAATGAATTTTGAAGATAATTTTATTTATTTTATTACTCTCGCTGGTTGATGAAATAAGGGTTTGATACATAAACTTAAATCATTCATGCCTAAACAATATTCAAATATATTACAATCATATCTAGCGAACAGACATTTTAGAGTTAAATAAGAAGATGCATACACTGATTTCAAGGATATTGAAGCAGGTGTTCCACAAGGGAGTGTATTGGGTCCAGTCCTATACCTAATATACACCTGTGATATACCTGAACTAAAAGACGACACCATAGCTACCTTCGCAGATGACACTGCTGTCTTAGCAGTAAGTGACACCCGGGAAGAAGCTACAGAAAAACTACAAAATTCAATAAATAAAATCCATGAATGAACCAAAAAATGGAAAATTAAGCTGAATGAAAATAAATCAGTACATATAAATTTTACCAATAAGAGAATTAATAATATTCCAATTAGAATAAATGATGTCCAAATGCCTATTGCAACATCAGCAAAGTACTTGGGGATCACTCTTAATGCGAAACTTCGCTGGAAAGCTCACGTGAAGAAAAGAGAAGAATTAGGCATCCGCTACAAGAAAATGTATTGGTTAATGGGAAGACATTCCTCTCTATCCATAAATAATAAACTCCTAATCTATAAACAAATACTGAGACCAGTGTGGACCTATGGCTGCCAACTCTGGGGCTGTGCCAAGCCTAGTAACATCAAAGTAATCCAGATATTCCAGAATAAAGTGCTGAGGAACATCGTAGATGCGCCTTGGTACGTTAGGAACAACGAGCTTCACCGTGACCTCAAGATAGAAGACGTCAATCAGATAATCAAGAAATTTGCAGGGAGCCATGAACAATCGACTCCATCATCATATAAACGTCGAGGCTATCCAGCTCCTCGACAATACGAACCTAGAGAGAAGGCTCAAAAGAACAAAGCCTTTTGAACTGGTATAATGAGTGAGTGAAAAGCAGAGTAAAGTGTTGTGCGAGTATGCATGCTAAATTTAATGTTAGTTATTAGAAATAATAGGAAAAATACTAGTGAGTAGACACCTAATTTTAAGATTTCATAGGTAATTTAAGTTAGAAACAAATTGATAATTGGTGTTACTGACCAGACTTTAATGTAAGTACACTTCTGTGTCTTTAGTAAAAAAAAAGCCCTCGCTGGAGCTGCGGTCAAAAGTGATAGGCTTCAGCGTTATGTCCAAATTCACGTCGAATTTGTAGTTTTCTTTTTTTGTCCCTTTTCAGGGATATCTTCGTCTTACGTTATGGAAAACAATTTTAGTAGCAGTTAATCGTAGCAAATTAATGTGTATGCCTTCTAATTCTACCTGTTCTTGTTTTTTAAGAGGCAGAGTCATAAGTTTTGTGTTCAGTGCCGGCTTCGGCCTCAAATGGTCGGTCCAATTCGCAGTGTGAGATGCAGTCCTTATCTATTTGATCGTGTCCAGAGAGTTCAACCTCAAATAGATGTAGTTCACCAGAATTTTAGAGTTCAGCCCCAGTTATGGTTTCAGAAATTTAATGTGTGATCAAGTGAAATCCACGTAACTTTTGTTTAAATTTTAAAGTAAAGACAGACATTTATTTTTAAATAATATTTTGCTTTCGTTAAAATTTAAAAAATTGTAATATTTAAAATTGTAAATTTTAGAGTTTGACTTTAGCTGTCAATTTATTTGTTCAGCTTTTTTTTTAATTTAATGTTAACTTATGACAGCTCGTTTTATTATTTTTGATATTAATTTGTTTTGTTAAAAAAACAAAGGTTAACCTCCATGTAATAATAGTTTTGAAAGTTTTTGTAGCAATTCCCCATTGTAAACAGATAGGACACATGTGAGTTTTTCTTTATATTTTTGTACTTGGTAACTATTGATATAGTAATTTTGTATTGTCTTATTTTTTTAACTGTTTGTGGTAAGACACAATAAATGTTAAATTTTTTTCTTAACATTTTGTTTATTTTTTTAACTAACCCTTTTTTGAGTTTCATTTGAAAAAGATATGTTTTTCATTTTTAATAATTATTTCGATAGTTACAACTAGCTGCTGTAATAGTTATAATTAGGCACCTCGAAGTGGCTCCCTTTTTAAATTACTAGAGGTGTTTCCTGTTTCTTTTTGTTTTGTTTGTCCCAAGAGATTCATGACCTTTTGTTTCATTTTTCTGTAGTTGCCCCAATCCAACCCCCTTTTCATTTACTTATCCACGACCCCAGCTCTCCTAACAAACCCTGAGTGCCATTCGCACAAGTATCAATTATTTTGCTTGCCCTATCTCCGCCCCAATAATTTCAGTCCCCAATTTTCTACCCCATGTGTTAGGCAGAATATTTCGTTACAAGAGTACCTAATGCAGTAATTAAAAAAGCAGAAAACTTTGCAAAATACTTAAGCCGGACATTCACGTTCCGACTTGCGGTCCCACTTAGTAGGACTACTACTTGGATATTCGTCTCCACTCACGCTCCGACTTGCTATCCAATTAATATTGGCTGAGAGTATAGAAGAACTACAAACTTTACTAGATGCAATAAATAGTGAATGCATTCAAATGGGACTACAAACTTTACTAGATGCAATAAATAGTGAATGCATTCAAATGGGACTTGACATCAACACAGATAAGACCAAAATTATGATAGTATCAAGGAGTCCAATAAATAATGAACAACTAACCCTTGGTGGACAGCAAATAGAGAGAGTGACAAAATATAAATATCTGGGAGCTTACATCAACACAGAATTAGATCCAAACCAACAGATCAGGGTACGAATAGAAATGGCAAGGGCAGCGTTCTTGAAATTCAAGAAATTGTTCTGTGACACAAATCTGAATACTGAGCTGAGACTGAGGTTTGTTGAATGTTACGTCTGGTCCCAACTATTGTACGGGGTAGTAACATGGACGCTTTAAAAACGCAAATAGTTAAGAAGCTTGAAGCCTTTGAACTTTGGATATACCGGAGAATGTTGAGAATTCCATGGACTGACAGGGTCTTCTTCTTCTTCTTCTTCTTCTTCTCGTAGCACTACAACATAAGGTGGGTTTTGGCTGACTGCACAACTTGCTTCCATCTTGAACGGTCGTGTGTTCTTAGATCTGACCATATATTGTCTCTCCATCGCATTCGTGGACGTCCTAAGGGTCTTCTTCCTGTGGGGGCTTCCTCCCATAATAATTTGGCAAGGCGGTTATTAGGGAGTCTATGGACATGGCCAGCCCATCTAAGACGTTGAGATTTAATCTCTTGGAGTATATCGCTCGCTCTATATATCTGCTTGACCTCAGCATTTGTTCTCATTCGGTATTGGTTGCTATTAATGTCGTGATAAGGCCCAAAGATTCTTTTGAGGATTTTCCTCTCAAAACATCTAAGTAAGACAGGGTCACCAATGAGGAAGTGCTGAGAAGGATGGGTCGAGACAAAAAATTGTTGACCTTGGACACATACTGAGGAATGATAAATATAGTCTTCTGCAGGTCATCATGCATGGTAGAGTCGATGGCAAAAAGGGAATAAGTAGAAAGAGGAAGTCATGGCTGCGAAATATTCGAGACTGTACAAACATGACTGTAGACGAATTATTCCACGTTGCAAAAGACAGAGAAACTTTGTCAGTGAAACAATGCCAGTTACCATTCAAGATTAAAGGAAACGTTACTTAACACTAAATGGAGAAAGCAAGAACTCTTGGATTGGCTAATAACCAAAGAAATAGTAGTGCTAGCAGAAGGTTTACTGAAAAAAGAGTTATTGCAGCTATGTAAATAATATTCACCAAAATTTAAGAAGTATAGTGTAGATGAAATAGCAAAAGAACATGGAGTTAGTGTTACGATTAACACCTTATCACTGTGAACTTAGCCAAATAGAACTAATCTGGGCTCAAATGAAGGGATATGTCGCGAGAAATAATACTACATTTAAACTTCAAGATGTTTGTCAACTATTATCTGACTCCATATCAAAAATTTCATCTGACAATTGGCAAATGGCAAAAAGCGATAAGACGTGTCATAGCAGAGGAAGAAACATTCTGGAAATTCGATATGTTAATAGAGGAAACAATGATGATGGTGCCTCCTTTTATGATGATGATGAACTTTATTTAGGTTGTAACGAATATGTTGTCTACCACATAGAGTATTATTATAGGGGGTTGAAAATTGGGGACAGAAATTATTGGGGTAGAGATAGAGCAAGCAGAATAAACGAAACTCGCTCGATAAAAACGCTTGATAAAAATAGAGGTAGTTTAATAAAATATGTCGAGCTCGGGCGACGATACGCTCGCTTTTGTTCTTGTAAAAAAAAGAAAATCCCGAATAAAAAAGCGTGTGGTGTGGTGTAGACAATGGTTGGTGAAAAGGAAAACTTAGACTTAGACTAGAAAGTGTGGGCTAATAACGTTCATCAGCACCCATTCCAGAGTGGTCCACATCTTCAACTTTTTTCTTTTCTCTTCTATAATTAGTCCGTAAGGAGTTTATGTTTTTAACAATTGCCAAAATTTAACGTGCCAAAGACATGGCTGATTTTGGTATTCTTGAATAAACTCTTTCAATAATTCACGGTTAATCTTTTTGAGATCACTAGTCATGACGAAAATTACTCAAATGCTACATCACAAAGCAACACAACGGACGCCAACTTGTTCACGCTTGAAAATCTTGGGTGCACACGTACCGTTTTGCTTGCGCAAGCACGCTTAATTCAAGCATGCATAATTAAGATCCTTTCAATCCTCAAGCCGCTTATACAATCACAAAGCTTGCAGCAGTTGCAGCACATTTCCCTACAGACACTCAAGCGTGCTTGTACAAAAAGAATGAACAAGCATGCTGGTCAAGCTTATTATACATGTGTGTCTGTAGCCGCCTTTAGCCACATTTTTGAAGCAGTGTATTTTGTGTATGTCGAGTGAATCATTCATTAGATAAACTTTGTTTTAATGTGCAGTATACAGTAACACGAATAGTATGAGTCAATGGCAGTTAAATTCCTATTTACTATAATTATCATATTTTTCTACATCCTTGTGTATTACTTAAAATTCACCCTATCTGCTTACTGATGTTCTAGTACTTTTCATGAATAGTAATTACTTTCTTTATCGTAAAATGATATTAACTATTTATAGCACAAAAACGTATGTATCAACTCAATACATTTCATTTGTATTTACAGAATAAAATGAATAAAAAAATATGTAAACAAATACGTTTTACCGAAATTTTTATGAAATAAAACCTTTTAATTTACTAGGTTTTTATTAAAATTATTTTAAGCAAAACATTCTTATATATAAAAAGTTGCTAAATACCCCCAGAGGGGTTTGCAAATTAAGCTCGCTAGATCTATATTATGAGATGGATCAGTCCTCATTTTCTTTATTAAATTTTCTTAATTATTTTTCTCTGCAGTTTTCTATCTCTGATTATTTCTCTCCGATGCCTTACACCCACCCAGTTAAAATGATTTGTTACGTCTTGTATCCATGTAGATCTTGGTCTTATCACCAAGAGGGAAGGAAGGGCCTGCAATACTACGGCCACTTATCCATTCCAATGGTGCCTTACAGAGGGATTTTGACCAGTCAATTCAAAGTGCCCTCTGCATAGATTCCATCTTTGGTGGATTATCGATATTTCTTACATGAGTGATAAAATAAAACCATTTTTGGAGGTGAAAATATTTCAGCCAACGAGTCTAGGTTCGTAGAACGGGAGCAGAGCTCCGGCAAAGTGCTCCCAGGGTATAGGAGACCCTATATTGGAGCTGGAGCAAGACTACTGACTGATGACTTCCATCGTTGTCTGGTTGTTGTTTTTCTGTTGGTTGTTTCTCTTTGTGGTTGGTTTTGTTGTCCTGTTTTAGGTGGGACACCTCTTCAGGACGTGGTTTGATTTTGTTTGGTGTCTTCATGTGTCGCTGCATTGTGCTTACTGGTGGTACGCGACGGTGGCTGTAGTCATGCGGAGGAGGTGGTGTACAGGGTGGCCAGAGGTGAAAGGGTTTTGAACTAAAACGGTCATTTTCAAAAATTTATTAGTAAAAGTTATATAGTTATGAATTTAAACTGAATTTAATTAGTAAATATATAAATGTTATGAATCGCGGAGAGAACAACTGTGGCTGTAGCCTCAACAATAACCTCAACAGTATAATTGTGCAATAGGATCGGGAAACTACAGAAAACCGATCCCTCCCTGTTCGTAACAAAGCTCGAAGTGAGCTATTTAATAGTTACGGCGAAAATAGAGTGGAGTTGCCTCCAGGATATCAATGCATTCATCAAGGAGTTCGTTGTAGGCAAGGGTCAGCAATTTAGTGGGTAGGAATGGTAGTTTGCGTTTGGGGTGTCTGTTGAATACATTACCAAAGACTGAGCAAGTAGTTTTAATGATATTTTGGACTCTGAAGTTTTGGACACAGATGGTTTTGATTGTACACATAACTCCAGCTCAGAGAGGAGAGCCTCTCATTGATGGGCTGGATATTCGACAGTTGATGTATGAGGGCAGAGGGGTAGTCGTGCCGTTTGTTGTTTACTCTACGCAGGATTCCCCGTTCCAATCCCAGCAGTTGTTGTGTAAGGCGGTGATTGAACATGACATAAAGATTTGCTCTATATCCAATCACCGGCCTGATAAATATTTTGTATGTGTGTATAAATGTACGTGGGTGTGTCCGTCCGAATTTACCACAGAGGGCATCGAGTAAACCGACTCTTCTCCTCGCCCTGTTACAGGTTGCATTTAGATCGGCCCTCCAGTTTACTGTTTCTGTGATCACCACACCGATATACTCAATCAGGTTACGGAGCTGGAGTCCCCAAAATCTGAGGTCGATTCTTGCGGCTAAATTGTATGTAGTGTGTCTGCTGAGATTGAGGTGTCTAAAGAGAATCAGTTGTGTTTTATAAGGGTTAGATGTTACTCTCCATCTCTCGCACCACCTGTCGACCAGGTCAAGATGATTTTGAGCAAACATACACAGAGCACCTGCATCTCGAGATTTTGTTACGCGAGCAGTGTCATCTGCGTAGAGTAACGTGAGGGTGTGAGTGTTACGTGGGTTGGGGAAGTCGCTATTGTATATCGTGTAGAGTATTGGTTCCAACACAGAACCTTGTGGAACTCCTGCTGTAGGAGTAAAAGAGGCTAAGAAATGACCACGCATCTTTACCGTGATTTTACGTTAAGTGACATAAGAATGGATAAGTATAACGAGTGGAAATGGCAGGCCGATGTTCAGTAGTTTCTTGACCAATCCAGCATGCCAGACTTGGTCGAAGGCTTTTTGAACATCGAGAAAAATGCCTAATGATAGTTTACTGTCGTTTAGACTTTGAGTGATGTGTGTGAGGATTTCTGTCAATGCCGTTGAGATGGAGTGACCTTCTCTAAAGCCGAATTGAAATGTAGGGATGATATTATGTTCTGTGGTAAAGTCTACTAGTCTTTTCTTAAGGATCCTCTCGAAGACCTTAGCCAAGACGTTTAGTAGTCAAATCGGCCTATGAGTTTAGATCGGTCCTAGGTTTGCCCTTTTTATGAAGCATAATTGTGTTTGCTTC
The DNA here is from genome assembly GCF_040954645.1 of Diabrotica undecimpunctata. NCBI lineage: Eukaryota > Metazoa > Arthropoda > Insecta > Coleoptera > Chrysomelidae > Diabrotica > Diabrotica undecimpunctata. The sequence continues at coordinate 31,634,710 of NC_092810.1, forward strand.
TATCAGGTTCCTGTGGATCGAAGGGGGCGGCGAGTCGTCTTTCTATGTCTCTCTCGTTTCTTACAAGGAAGTCGTGGTCAAATCTGTGGTCATTTGTAGGTGATTAGTGTATTTTGCAGATGTATTTTGAAGGCGTCGGGCTTCTGTTGATCAGAGTTGATAATTTGATTGTTCACCACAAGGTGAGAGCCTGTAGTATGATTATCGCAGACAGGCGGTTATATTCTGTTTTGACAAGGGGGTTGCGGGTGCGTTGAAACTGACGGAGGAGTCGTCTCTTTTGTTTTATTTTATCAATTATGTGGAGAGGAAGTGGTGGTTTTGCAGGGTTAATGACCTTATTAGGGACTGATATCTCAATTGCTTGATTTATCAGTTCGTTAATACCCGTGATACCATGATTGATATCATCAGGATAATTTAAATTATCTAAAACACGGTTGCTGTGTCGCCAAATTGTATGTGCCTGGCGTTAAAGTCTCCGATAATGATGGCCTTATTCAGGCTGGAGAAATATTCAAGTAATGTTTGGGAGAGGGTGTTTGTAATAGGAGACTAGGCTGATGACTTAAAAATGTCCCATATTTAAGCATTTCCTTTTGTCTTGATTTGAGCATTTTCAGGTCAGTTGGCCAATAGTGAAAATTGTAGAGGTTATGAGGCGGTACAATGTGACTATTTTGAAAGACCAGTTGCACTTTTCTTGGCGCACAACATATCCCGGCTGACTCATTTTTGAATTTTAGTGGATGGTAATGGGGATATTTCTTGTCCACATATCTAATCGTCCTAATGACCTACTAAATATAGACAAAAAATTTCATAAAAGTTGTTGAATTATTTCAGAGGAGTATGCTAACAAACACTATGACACGAGATGTTTATATATTAGATAATGGTGCACATGACTGAAAAAAAAATGTGTGAGTGAATACTCATAGATAGAAAAATGATAAGATCATGGAATGTTCAGCACTCTTAGTTGAATATTTGTTACCAATTTTACAAAGTTTAAAGGTTATTAAAAATGTTTATCAAATATTACTAAACATCACAGATATCTAATATAATTCATTATCTGTTAAACTGATTAAAAAGCTCATAAATTATGAAAGCGGTTGGATGAGTACTATTTGTTTATAAACAATCATTAGAAATGTAAGATATTAATAATACCAATAACAAATTAAATTTGTTAGCATTTCCTTTTGTCTTGATTTGAGCATTTTTGAATACTTTTGTCAGGGTACTTTATGACCTAGTCTGTTCGTTAGAGCACCTTGGTTTCTTAACACCTCTGTTACGAGGGGGTGATAGTATTCTCCAGAAGTCTCTTTTTATCGTCAGGTGCTTTGTATGTCAAAAATATTGATCCATCTCTCATTCTTTTTTATAACATGTGATCAACCTTTGCCGACGCTCAAAAATAACAGTGAAATATCCTTCTATATACGTCTATATTCTTTGATATAACAATGAGATACTAAGTTCATTCAGAAATCAACTTTATCATGAGGAATTAGAAAATGGGTATTACTGATGATAGTGCAACACAGCACATAACCAGAGAAATGATTCAATATCATTTAGTTTTTTTGACGACAACTAATAAGTAGTCCATTCCAAATCCCATCTCCAACTAGACATTAAGATTTAAAGATATGCAATATTTTTGTATGGTTCTATAAAGCAACTACTCACTAGAAATTACAAATTTTCACAGTTTCATTATTAGATTTAAGATTTGATAAAGGCAGTATTAGAAATTATTGTAATATCTTCATTCACAGAGGTCACTCTTTGACCAGAAACACCAATTAGGCAATTCAAAAGTAAGTAATTCCATCTGTTAGCTTATTTTGAGAGGTTTTCTTATGGTTCAGAACTTTTGAAAATACTTAAAATAGAGCACATATGATTCAACTCCCCTTTAAGTATATATTATCACAATAAACATGTTTAGCTCATTTTATTTTCTTTAAACTTAAATATGTTTTAAAAAAAGAAAATTTTAAACACAAGTTATGCTACTTTATATTTGTAAATATAATTTTAATATACTATATAAGCATTGTGAAGTAACACCAAACACCTTGATTTTTTTATTGAAAAGTCTTTTATGCCACTATTTACCAAATGTTATACCACTCACTTGTATAATAAACAACATATTTATGTAACATATGTGATTTTTCTTTGCTATTGTTTGTAAATATTACACAAGGCTGAATAAAAAATAATAAATACAGTAAATAATATTATACATTCAATCCTAAGTAAACTTGAGACCATGGCATTACACATTTGGAATTTCCATTATGAAATAAAATTTTGAAAATGTTCCTAGAATATTTATATTTCTGTAAAATACCTACCTTATACTGGAGCAACCATAACAGACTCGAAGGATAAGTGTCAAACCAATATTTTAAGCATTTTTAAGTGAAACAAAAACTTACTTTAAAAAGGCAGCATCCAAATCCCAATCAGAAAGTATAGGCATGTATGTTTCATATCCATTTACATCATATATTCTGAAACAAACAGTGAAGTCCCCTTTGAGATCAAAGGCTTTTGCCAAAATGCTTTGCAACACTTCAAAAGAAGTTATTTGGGGATCTACACTGAACTTTCTCATTTCTGGTGGCTGATTTCTTTCACATTTCTAAACAAAAATAAATACAACTGTATAGTGATCATACTGTAATTATTACGGACAATTATAATATATTAAATAAATAGCTTTATGCATGTACCAATAATAAAACAATCCTACCTTAACTTTCACCCTTACAGCTTCTCGACTGTATCCAAATACTCCTGACATATTAACTGATAATTTTAATGAAATATTAAATAGATGGTTCAATTACATACAGAAAGGAATGAACATTTTTTTATATTAAACTTTTCACTATGTTCAATACATCACACCATACTCCAAGATTTATTATCAACTGTAAATTAATATTTCAATTTGTTACTGCCATTCTCAACCACTCAAAAACAACTGGTAAATGTCACTGTCAGCTATCAGAATGTCAATTATTATATTTTTTTTATTGTAGACAATAGTAGACCATTTATTTCGATCTTATACATTACATTTATGTTTTACATTTAAACTATCTACTGTTCCAAAAATAGAACGATAATGAAAATTTTAGTTTGATAACAATATCCTTGACTAAGGTATAGGTATATGTATCAGTGTTTTGATAAATAAGTCTTAATTATATTTATCGTGAGTAAATAAGAAACATAGATGCTTCTAAACGATGATTGTAATATTTATCTATTAAACAAAGTTATTAACTGAAATTTGCTCCAGAGATTTTATTTCTTTAAATCCATTTATGCAGATTTCGTAAATTGCCGCATAGGCAGGTCTTCAGTTTGACTAATCAAGTAATCGTAAAGGAATCATGTGACAGCAATACTAACTTTTTATTTGTTAAATTGCTCGGAAATTCTGACAAGCATCTTCGTTTCTTTTTCTGCGATCTTAACAAAGTTATTTTAAATTTATTCTCTAAATCTTCGTTTGAATAATATTTGTTGTTGTTAATAATACTTTCGCAAATGTATAATAGGTTTAGAAATAATTATTTGTAATTTCAACACTACTTTTTCATCGATTAATTCAAATGAAGGCGCCTTTATTTGACAAATGTCACGTTAGTTGTCGGTTAGCTTCGCTTGCGAACCAGGCCATCGTTCCATTTTCACTCGTTCATTCGTTCTCTTCTCGTCGCAACATAACATCATGGCGGACGCATCCAAGGCACAGAAGTTGAAGTTAGCAAATTCCAGGAAAAGGGTAAGCATTTTTTATTCAAAGTTGCTTTAAGATACTGTATATTGTTTGTAACTTATTTTGAGGTAATAATTTTATCCTAATCTTAAGAATATTTTGAGTTTTCGCTGATATCGTCCGGCCACATCATCGGCGTCCTTTGGTAGCCATATTAGTTTCTGCAGAGTTTTTTGATTTTATCAATTTATTCATTATTAGGCTTCACAGTTTTAAGTAAAAAGTTCATTTGTATTTGTAAGAACAAAAATGTGTTCCTATTATATTGGGATAATATTAATATTTTCAATAGTTACAACTATTCAAACCACCAAGGGCGGGCCGGGCACATGGAATTATTTCGTTCGTTTATTAAAATATAAGTATATTTCATTGCGTTTTAAGTTAGTTATTGATATTAAATGTTTTTAATATATTTGTTTCAATTGAAACTTGCCGGTTTGAATTAATGTATTTTTCCATGAGCTCAACGGACTTCATGACGCCACAAAGCCATTTTATATTTTATGATAATCAATTACTGAAAATGTTTTTTAAAAGAAAATGGAAATGCAGGAAGTGTACGAATTTTATATATTACGTTTATATATAATTTTGAGCGTATTTTATATGCTTTTATAACTTTGCCGATTATCTGAAGTAAATTGAATTTGAATACATTTTATTGATTTTGCATGTTACGGATATAAGTCTATTTTAACCATAATTGTTTATTTTCGTATCATTTTATCGAGGAATTTTAGATAATGGGCTCAATCTCCTAGTTTTCTGGCCTTTTTTCAATTGGCTTTATTTTTGACCGGCCGGTTTCTATTTTATATTTCTTGTATCTTAGCTTTTGTGTATTATTGCCTTCATCTTGTCGGCTTACTATAGTTTGTATATTTTGTGTCCTCAATTGAGATTCTGACCATACTCATCTTTTACCATGTGCTTTTTTATCTGAATCGCGCCTGATTTGTTTCTTTCGCTTCTGATTTTCATATTAGTTTTTCATCATTGATGGAGGAATTGTAAAACTTTATTTTTTATTTAACTTGCCTATCTTTATTAACTTTATTTGTGCTCCCTTATCTATTCTTTTATTGTCCAGGCTTTTTACATGTGTTTTTTCTTTTCCATACAATTTTGTACTATCCTATTGCTGTCCAACTGCATCATTCCATCTGGCTCCAGCATTGTTTTTAGTCTTACTCATTTTCTTTGATTCTTGTTTGTCCACTTCTCAATCCCAATCTTGCCTTCTAACCTATTTTCATTTACATTGTATTTGACGTTGAGAATGATTTTTGACAATTATGAATGCAAAACACTTGACAAAATATGACCCAATCTATACTTTGGTAACAGATCTCATTTATTATATACAGTAATTTTCTTGTGCCGGTTTTTTAAGAATAATATGTTTACTATTTGGTTTTAATCTTAATCATGCGATTTGCATATGGAATGCGCATAAAATCAGTGTATTACCCTTTCTTATTCTTCAAATATTTGTATAGTATTTATAGATTTTAGTTTTCTGAGTTAAAATCGTCGTCTTTTGCTCTTGTATTAAATCTGTGGATTAGTCTGAAGGCTATCAATATGCATTATCTATGTAACAGAGATTTTTAATTTCATTGTTTCTCATTCTGTATATGTTGATTAATTATGAATGCAAGTCTATTTTTTGTAATCTGTTTTTTATAACGAATATTCTACTGTTCATGTAAGTTTCAGGGTAGTATTTAGCAAATTGATGCTTCTGTAGTTTTCTGGTTGTTTGTTATTGTCCTTTTTGAATAGGATGAGCTCGTTTGTTCTACATTCTTCTGGTATTTTATTGTTTTTATAATCTTATGTTGCCAATTCAGCTGTTATTGTCTATCCATCATATTTCAACAATTCATTTGGTATCCCATCTTTATGCAGCTTTTCTGTTTTTTAGTTTCTCATGTTTTTTTTGTACTTCATGCTTGCTTATGTAAACTACTTCATTTATGGTAATTTCTGGTGTTTGTGGTTCCAATGTCATCTTTTGTTCATCTTAGTTCTTCAATTGACACAGTCTAAGATTATTGTTTTAATGTTTGCCCAGTTTTCCTTGATTATATTGATTTGGATATGTCTATGCATTTTTCTGCTAGAATTTTGTTTTCATATTTGGATTTTGCACACTACTCACTTCTTAGCTCTGCCAATGTTAATACAGCAAATCATAGATCTTAGTCCCCTGGTGTTTCCAAAGGTATACTTATGTTGTTCTTTGTGAGGAAAAATGTATTAATATGTAATTCACTTGTGCTGTAAAAGTCCACCAGTAGATCACTACTTTCATTTACATCCTCATTATATCATTGTTTTATTACTGATATTATTTCATCACCAACACATGTGTTGAAGTCACAGAAAATGGCCATAAATATATTCATTTTGTGAACATTTACAGTGTTCTACTTAGTTTGCAAGTTTCTGGTGTGCTAATAAAGTGACTCTGACTCAGGTTTCTTCTTATTTGTGGTTGACATTCAAGATTTTTGTCTAACGATTTATGAGGCCACCTGTAGAACACTACATACCTCCACAATGTGGTTTTAAATCCTTGGCCATATTATTAAAGCATTTTTCAGTCTTCTTTAATTACTTTTAGAAATACTTTTAAAAACAAGCTTTTTGTCATGTTGTTTTTGTTTTCCGGTACATGTATTTACTGAATTCCAGAAGTTTAAGTTACAATGTAGATTTTTGCAATACCCAGATTTGTGCATATTTTATTTTTGTTGGCAGCATTTTTCTTGCCATTTTGTTCCGTCAATTTGTGAACATTCGTTACACTAAGAATGAGTTTGATGGATATAGTTTAAGATTAAGTTAGCAAACCAAGAACGTCATACCTAATTTCCTGTCATATTTTTCCTCGAATAATAAATCGTAGAGGTAGAGGATACAGATTATGTAATGTTCTTAATCCATCTTATTTTTAAATTACATTGTTACACCAAACATTAGTTTCTTTATTTACAGTGAATAATTAATTTGTGTATCTTACTTAAATCTAACTTCCTCTATTGTTCTATACATTGTGGAAGATTGCTATCAACATAATGATTCATATATTTTTAGCGATTCATGAAAAAAGCTTTTCAATTGTCTGACCAAACCACTTTAGGTTTTGCGCTTATAAGTTCTGTCTCCTTGGGTGTCTTCTACCTTTCCTTGAATGATAAGTGCTGAAGGTGATATTTGTTGTCTGATCAGGTGTGTTTTTCAGCTTGATGAAACTTTGTCTTGTCAATTTTGGATTTGATCTCGGAAACAATTGTAACGAAAACATGTAATTTTCAATATGTTCTCTTTCAATGTTCAAGAAACATTCACTTTCCAATATTCTGTTCTGTTTTATATTACATATAAACATTCTGGGTAGCTTGAAACCATTTAAAAACTCACCAATTGATGTGAATTTTTGAACATTTTTTGTACAGTATATTACAAATTAGTGGAAATCTGTTTTTTGTTTTGTTTTGGTCTTCACTGTTCAAAAGTATCTAAATTCTTCTCAATTTAACTTTCTGATTTTTCATTTAATTTATAATTTCATTTATGAATTAATTTCATTTATAATATTTATAATTTCATTTATGAATGATTAAGACATCTCTAGCCATGTAATACAAATTTGACAGTTTTACCCCATAAGAGCACTTGTTTTTTTGTTTGTTTTATCTTAAAAAATGCTTGTTGGCAATAAGGTTTTTGGACTATAGTTCATTTCAATTTTTTTCTGAGTTGTCAGCGACAGTGGGAATATCTTCCAAATCATTTTAATTCTTTATACATTTCATTTTTAGTAGTAAAATCTCATTGTGGGGGAATTCAGTAGTATTTTTTATTTCCAGTTTAAAGAATTACAAGAACTTAAGAAAAAGAAAACTGCCACTGCTTCAGCTGATAATTCTGAAAAAGATTTACGTGAATCAACTCCAGTTGATAGCTTAGTAAGTTCAACACACAGTTCAATGAATGCAGAAAGTGAACCTGCAAATGTAACAAACACCCAATTGCCAAACTATTTCATGACTACTGCACAATCAGATCCTGCAACATTTTTTGAAAACCTGTCTGTAAATAATAATAATCCTGGCGATCTTGGAAATATTACTGATGTAGTAGAAACTCCAGTATTTGAACCACAGGCTCCCTTTGATGATAATTATGCTTTGTTTAATCAAACTAATCAACACAGTTATATAAAAGAAACGCAACAGATTATTAGACCAAATACAGACAGTTTAACCATAGAGGATCCTGAACTTGTACAAAATGAAATATTTGAACATCATAGGCACAACTTAATACCTGACCAAATACAAAATAGTGATACTCAAACTTTTGAAGGCAGCTACAATGAAAATAATCCCGTTAAAAATAGTTTCAAACATAATACACGTTCTGATATAAATTTAAGCAACTTTTCTAATCAAGTGGCACATATAATCCCAGAATCACAAAGTGACTCAAATCTAATAATTGATCTGGAAAAAAGAAACTCAGAGTTGACATCATTTTTAGAGCAGGAAAAAATTCAATCACAGCAACAACAACTTCAAATAAATGAACTACAAGCAAGAATATACCATTTAGAACTTGAAGATGCAACAAACGATAACACTTCCGTAATAAACAAACTAGAAGAAGATTTACAGTGTCATAGCCAGACAATCAGGCTTTTAGTAGCTGAAAAAAGTGAACTTTCTAATGCTGTAGCCCAGCAGGAGGTTGCTTTTAAGAATAAAAATTCTGAATGTGAAGAACTGCAAGCGAGATTAAAGGCTTCTAGGTCCAGAGCTTTTGAATTAGAACAAGAACTTAACACTTTAAAATCGGAACGAATACATAAAGAAACCAACAATCATGATCAGAACAAAGTTCTAGAAAATATGTTGAAGGATTTTAATGAGTTACGTGATTCAAAAGAAGAACTTGAACAAGATATCCTAGAAATTAGAGAAAAATTAAAAAGTGCTACACAGCAAGTCTCAACTCTTCAAAAGCAAAATTCAGAGCTCTCTGGAAAATTATCTTTAGCAGATATTAAGATTCAACAACTTGTTGGTGCTGATCATCAGACATCAGTAGCTCAAATTGAGACACTGGTGCAAGAAAATCGTGCTTTGGATGCAGAAATGGTTTCCCTGAACAATACAATAAAAAATATGAGTAAAGGTATGTATAATTTAGTTTCTGGTCATGCTTTATTGGTAATGGTGTTCTAACCAACTTGTTCTGATATTTATTTATCTTAAAAAATCTCATCTGCTTTTCCATTTTCTTGATTTGATAAATACATTTAGTACAATAAATTAAATAGGGACAAAATAAAATTGTGGAAAAGTATTATAGTTAAATATATTAGCTAGTAATCAGTGAAAGGATTTTTGTTTTTTCTGTCCTCAAAGTTCTGTACCCACTGTTAAATGTATATGCTGTATATATGTATGTATGTACCATCTTTGTTTTCACATTTTCTTTACAGTTTTAGTCTCTTCCTTGATACATCTCTTACTCTAGATCTCAACTAATATTTATTTCCATATTAAAAATTGGATATTACATCCTATCTTCTAATCACACTACTGTTTTTATTTAAGTATTAATGGTTCTAATTGAAATGATGTTTTATCAGCGTTGTTTTTAATATTCAAAAATTGTTGCTTAATGTTTATTGGCTATCAGTCACTCATTCCAGGCAGTCATGATTAACTGCTGTTACTCTTGTTGTTAGCCTGTTGACTATTCCATTCAGTTTGTAGCACTGAACTTTCCTATCACAAATTTTTAATATCTTGTCATGGTGACCATGTCACCATAATGAAGAAATCTTCCAGAATGGTGTAAACAAATCTTTTTGTACTTATGGTTATGTCGAATCTGATATTTCTTCTTTCTATGTAAAAACAAGTATATAAAATGTCTTTTCTTTTTAATTTTATATATCTTTCGATTGTTTTGTCAAAGATTGAAAAATTCTTTCATCTGTCTATATGCAACTGTAGAAGCTTCATTGTCTGGTATTATATATTGCATGTTTGTAAAAATATAACACACCAGCACCAGGAGCTCTTCAGTATTCCATGCTATTCCGACATATTGATATATAGGACAGGTGTGAATGAGATATACCCAAAAGAACACTTGCGTATCAACTGAGAACATGACATAGGGGCTGCAGCTATGTCATTAACTGTAGATTTTTTGATTGAACATGACACCCACCACAACTAACTCATGCTTGTGTTGCGGCTACTGCGCTCCCCAATCCCGAGGTGTAACACCATCGTGTCCAGGGGATGCATGGTACAGGGGGAAAGGTGTTACCTTAAGCGATGCCCCAGAGAGTTGGCAAACTCTGGGGGATTACAGCCTTAGCACAGTACGGGCGCACTGCTGTGCTTGACAGAATTTCGTCCCAACTCGTGGGAATAAATATGGAAAATGATAGAAACACAAATGAAAAAAGTGATAGCACAGAAGAGGACAAGAGTGTAAGTACAAATATAGAGCGGGCGGCCAGGGAGGCGACTCCCGTCTTCGCAGGCTCTGTGTCTGGTTCAAAGACCGGGCCAGACGACGTTCTAAGACTAGCAGACTTTGAGTCAGAAGATTTTCTTCTACTAACAGACTCTGAACCAGAAGACGCCCCGAAAACAAACTCGGAGCCAGAAAACGCATTCCGAATAACCTCGGAACCAGAAGACGCCCCGAAAACAAATTCGGAGCCAGGAGAGGCACCGCGAATAAACTCTGATACAGAAGAGGTCCCGAGAACAAACTCGGAACCAGAAGGCGTCCCGAGAACTAATTCTGAGCCAGTTATGACAAAAAATGAAAAAGAAGAGATTATTCCAACCAAACGCCTATCCGGAGCTCAGATGCGGAAGATTCGAAAACAGGAAAAAATAGCTGCTGGTACATGGACTGTCGAAAATCCATACAAAGCCGCCAAAAAAGCGGATCTGGACGCCAAAAGAGCGGAACTGGCAAAATTAGAAGCCAAAAAGAGACCTCGAGAGAATGTCACGACTCCAACACAAAGTATAATGTCTAAAAAACCTAGAGACATTAACATGCAAGCTAGTACACCTAGAGAGATCACAAAAGAATTCACGATGGCGATAATTCACAGACGTCATCCTTATAGTCAATTAAATCACGAACAGGCAGAGTTTCTCGTTCGCAAACTAGAACAAGCACTGGACGAGGCTCCCGGCGGAAGTCAGACTCCACTGCAATTCAATACAGCAGAGTTTAAGGCAGGGGCTGTTTGGGTGAAATGTGCGAACGAGTACACGAGGAAATGGATTGTGGATGTGGTGAGGGTTATCGGTAACATGTATGGTGCGGACTTATCTGTGATTGAGTCTAAAGATTTGCCCAAATCCCTCAAGGTTATCACATTCATCCCCGAGAAGACGGGAGAAGCGACAATCAGGACCCGCTTAGCGAAGCAAAACCCAGGGCTTAAAACGGATGACTGGGTACTACTAAACCAGAAGATGGAAAAGACTGGGCAAAACTTAGTATATTCCATTAACGAATCGTCATACAAAGCATTAGAGTATACCCGATTTAAGGCTTATTACAGACTTGGGAAAGTAACCTTTAAGTCTCTCATGTATCCTTTAAGTCCCGATGACGTAAAAAGTCTTAAATAACACAGAGGGGAGGAATTATCGATAAGTGCGTCAAAGTTTAAGTACTTTCAATTTTAATCTTGTACATTTTTCTGATGCTATCATGTGATCAGTTACGCTGGAATATTTCAGAATTTATCGAAGAATCAGGCTATACATACAAATAACTTCCAAACCAAATAATTATAAGTAATTTGTTATAGCATAGGCCAAAGTGATTCATATCATGGTTTTACAAGAAAATGACTTCTGATATTGTACTGAATATTTAGTTTAAATTGCTTTCAGTGTATCTAAATATAAAATGTGTTTTTATATGAGTTGCTTCAAATAATAAAAATAATAACGTGAACTATGTTTACATGAATTATTTTAATTTAATTTTAACTCATATTTTACATATCTGGAAATCAGTATGAAATCTTTTCAAATGACGGCTATTTGCTTGTATTAGCACCATTCTCGTTCACAAGAATTACATTTATAAATTTTTTTTTCATACCTTTTAAAATAATTTCACACTTTGTCTTCGTTTTACTTCTTCACACCAAGCTAAATCTAGAATGGTTTTCATTTTCATTATTTTAGCTCAAAATAACAATGAACCGTACAATATTCAAATTATACATCTTTGAGAAAACAAAAACATTTATCAATGTTTTTTTATCCAACCTAAACATTTTTAAAAAACTCTGTTGTGAAAATTACATAACATGTCACTTCAAGTACTCAATTGAGTATCGATAGTGTTCAAAATTATGTCACCATCCATAATTTCGCACCTCTATGTATCCCCAGTGTTATGTGCGAACATTCATTCAGCAGAGTAAGCATCCAGCTTCTGCAGAACTTCACTTTTGATGTCATTTTGATACAAGTGTTTGCAGGATACAAGTGTTTGCAGAGAGCTTTATGTAGCAGATCTGCCAAAGTCCCGAGACTTGCATTATTCAAGCGTAATGTTAATATTCTGCAGTTCATAAATTTCTGTTCTAGGATTTAGCTATATATTGCAGAATAAATGGACTGTAAGTGATCATTGTCGGAGGCGAATAGCCCCACTGGGGCAGTACAAACACCAATGAAACAGGTAAGTTAATTAATTACTACAATTTGTTATGGAATATAATTTAGACATAATAAATGTAGAAACTTTCGTAGCTGCAGAACGAATAGAGGTAATTCATAAAAACTGTAACCACGACTATGTGGCTAGAGCTGTTAAAAGTGGCATGTGTCTGATGAGGTGTGATTGTTCAGATCATGGACATGTGTTTTGAAACACGGGTAGTGTCTGAACTCGTAAGATTTACGGAAATCCCATAAAACTGGCTTGTAAGCATATAAGCTGGCCAGGAATACAGCATAGACAGGTTAAACAAATGATCCGCGTATATTGGACCTAGATAGACATGGCTACCGATAAATTTCACAAGCTGTCATGGCTGCGTTAATTGTCCCGAGATACTAAGTACATATTCGTGCTCTCGCTCTTTTCAAAATTATTAGACAACATAATTGGGGTTTTTTTTTATTTCATAGTTATTGAATTGTGTTGTCATCTTCATTAATTTTTTTTAAACTAATGAATGAATAATAAAAAAAAGGTATTATTAAACACAAATCTGCTATACTAATTGAGTTTCTAATGAACTTTTTTTTTTGCAGAACATGAACAATCTACCTTGCATTATCAGCAATACACAGAAGAGCTGAACACACAACTTCTAACTATTCAAGAACAGTACCAACATATACAACAAGAAAATGACAAATTGTCTGCAGAGGTACAGAATAGAGTACGCCATATCTGTGAACTCGAACGGCAACTCCAGAACAAGCAACATGACAAAGTTACATTTACATCAGGCAACGGAACTGGTTTGAATGTAAAAGAAGAACTGGAAGTGACGAAAGAATTGTGTGTCCAGCTACAGGTTAGATTAATACTTTTCTTCAAAATTTCTTAAATATTTTAAAATTTTCACATTACCAAATCTGAAAATTCAAGCTATATACTTTTTTAATTTACATTCACTTTATTTTTATTTGATATATTTTTTGTTTGTAATTTTTAATTTATTTTTAAAATGCGCTAAGTAACTACAGATTTATTAGAGAAACAACAATGTGTCTGGAAGAACGAATATATTCTACAAATCAGCTGTTCCAACAAAAACGTTATATTATGGAAAGTGTCAGTAATTTAAAATTCTATTACCAGAATCCAATATAGTATCCTTCAGATATATGTATGCAAAGAACTAGCAGCTTTGAATTAGTCATTATTCATATAGTTATTTAATTTTGATCTAGTATAGCTTTTTCTTGGAATGGTTGAATGAGAGGAGTAAACCTCTAAAAATCCCCATTACTAAAGTGTAAGTCATCGTGCTGATGGTATGAGAGGTACTTGGGTTAAAGTACAAAAAACGATACCCTTGGGACACCGGGCGGAATCCCATTGAATAATGCCTTGTCCCTGCATGCGGGGCTCTGCGGGGATTGACCTATTATTTCCCTAGCTACTCGTGGGAATCATTATGAGGTACAATCGTTATAACAAATCTTATTCTTCTTATAGTAGGCCTAGCTCTTGGGCTTACGACGACTATTCTTATGGACGGGATTACAGACCATCATGGGCAAACGGCTCAAGGGGGTCCAGTCCACCAAGATCATCTAGGTGGAGATCATCCCGACCGCCAAAACGAAAACAGAATGGCAGTTCATATTCTGATGCAAAAAAATCAAGAGACGAGAAAAAAGGCGGTATACAAATGTTCGTAACAACCAAGAATTTTCCTCAAGAAAATCTTACTGAGGAACAACTGGAACTCTTACAATCTTCCATTTTAAGTGAAATTACAAAAATAGCAGATGGAGATTTTCAACCACAATTTCATGACTGTTTTAAGCGTCGGGGCAATCTTATCATTGTTTGTAACAATCAAGACAGTGTAGATTGGCTTAAGAAAACTGTTCCTACTTTAAAACCATGGGAATCGGCAGATTGCCAAGCATTGGAACCTACTGAAGTTCCAAACTTAATGGACATCTTATTAACATTACCAAAAGATATAGATACTGAGGTGTTGCTTCGAAGAATTGAAAAACAGAATGAAAATGTCGATACATCAAAGTGGAACTTAACAAGCAAGAAAACAGAGGAAGGTGAAACAGACACAACATACATTTTTGCGGTCGATGAAAGCGTGGTTACAAGGGTAAGAGAACTAGATTATAAACTGTTTGTCAATTTCAACAGGGTTCATGTCAGGTATTTGGGAGCTTTAAGAACGAGAGATGATAAAAAAGATAAGGATGAAAAGGATGATAATGAAGATAAGGAAAAGGAAGAAAATGCTGGGGAAGATGTTAACATAGATCCAGAAGAAATTGTAGGCTCTCTTACAACTGAAGAGCTCCAAGCAGTAGCTGAATCTAAATAAAACCAATATGAAAATTTTAGTAATACATGCATCAGATGAACAATATTAGCAACATCAATTCATTAATGTATTTTTTATAAGAACAAAAATTTAAAAAAAAAAAAAATTGAAAAAAAAATTAAAACCAAAAAAAAAAATGAGGAGTAAACCTCTGAAAAAATCCCCATTGCTACGGTGTAAGTAATCGTGCCAACAGCATGAAAGATACTGGGGTCATAGTATCAACAAACGATACCCTTGGGACATCAGGCGAAATCCCATTGTAATTTTAGCCTTACTTCTACATGCGGGGCTCTGTAGGGGTGGACTTTTATTTCCCTAGCTAATCGTGGGAACAAGTATGAAGCCTAATTATCGTAACAGTTCAAGTACACCGTATTCGGGAGCTCCAGCAGCATACCGGAGATCGGGAAGCTCACCAAGAGGAAAATATTCAAGACGTTCAGGTAGCTCAAGACCACCATGGGCAAGGGAATCTAGGGGTCGGTATTATAGGAGTAAAAAATCAAGTCCGCCAAGAACACTCCCTGGAATTAATTTGATGATAGCCCATGTGGAATACCCAAAGTCACTTATGTCGGAGGAACAGTTGGCTTTGTTGGAAGAACAAATTTTGGAAGCAATTGATAAGATCGAAGATGGAACATTCAGACCACAATTTTTGGAATGCAAACGTGAAACTGGTTCTTTAATATTAAGGTGTAATAATGACCTTACTGTTAACTGGTTAAAAGAATCTTTATCCACTCTATCTCTTTGGGAATCTGCTGAACTAAAAATTGTTGACTCTGTACCAAACACATCTAAAGATATCTCCAAAGTGATTGTTCCTAAGAATTATCCATTAGAATTTTTCAATACGGAACAGCTGGATAAATTACAGTCAGACATCTTAAAAGAAATTGATAATATACCAGATGGAAGTTTTATGCCGCAATTCTTAAGCTGTCTTAAGGAAAGGGGAGCATTGAAATTCAATTGCAATAACTTGGCAAGTGCTGAATGGCTAAGAACTACAGTTCCCACTTTGGAGAATTGGAAAGATGAAGACATTTCTATACTAGATCCTGAAACGGTACCAGTAAGAAGCACATTACAGTTGTGGATACCGGGAGCAGTTGAAGAACCAGAGCAAGTGTTAGAACGTCTTGAAAGGCAGAATAAGGGATTAGATACTTTAAATTGGCAAGTTTTGAACAAGAAAATTGAAGAAGGTGGTCAAAAACTATTTGTAACAGTTCAAGATGCTGTACTCGATGCTCTGAAGAAAATAGATTACAATCCTTTCCTAAACTTCACTAGGGTTAAAGTTAAACGGTTGGGTCGGTATAAGCCACGTGAGAAGAAAGATGAGAAGAATGAAGATCCAGACACTGCATATATAGAAACAAAGGAAGATCCAATGTCTGGAGATATTAGTGAGTTTACAGCTATTGATGAAGTCAATGATGAAGGAGAGACAGAAAAGGCGGCACCAGCTGCAAAGGCGTGAGTGAGACCCATTCAATTTTAAACAATTCACAAAAAAAAATTAATAGTTAAAAAACTGGACATATTCATGTTTAACCATTTCAATTTTGTTAAATTCACTATGATTCATAATTCCCCTTTTTATTATTTTAATTTAAATTCTACATTTCATTTGTTCATTCATACAGTTCATTAGTATGGTTGAGGAGTAAACCTCAAATAAAAAATCCCCATTACTACGGTGTAGGTAATCGTGCTAAAAGTATGTAAGGTGCTCGGGGTTATAAGCACCATTAACGATACCCTTGGGATACCAGGCGACCTCCCATTGTAATGCAGCCTTACCTCTACACGCGGGGCTCTGTGGAGGTTGACATCTTTTCCCTAGCTACTCGTGGGATCATTAATGAATAGAAATAGTTTCTCAAATTCGCCTTTTATGGCTTACAACTCATCCTACTCTCAATATTCGCAAAATCGCCCGTCGGCATACCAAAGGGGTTACAACAACGCACCTCTTCATTCGCAATCGAGAGATAGTTACTCAAATAGATCTATATGGGAATCAAATATGAATAACAGCCAGAGTCAGATTCCCTCTTTATTTTCGGTGTCATCAAGTTGGTCGGACTCAAATTCTGCATGGTCGAGATTTCAAGGTGCAGCTACAGGAAATAATCCTGCTTGGCTAGGTAATCAAAACGGCTTTCAACCTAATTGGTTTCAATCAAGCAATCCCTCATGGAACTCTCGATCTAATTTTGAAAACGGTTCTTCAAGACGTATTTGGAAAAGAGCTCCAAAACGGGCACGAAGTAAAAGTCCGAAGGCCTCAGCGCCCAAAATAGATAACAAGTCTTCACCTGGAAAAAGAAGACCCATTTGGCTTAGAAAACGTTTGGCTAAAAAAGCTGCCACTAAAGAGTCTGATACATCTACTAAAACTCCACCTGCCAAAAAAACAAAACCAGGTAACAAAGATGCTGATAAGAAGTCGGACAAATCAGCTGTACGTGATGGAGTGCTAGCTGTGGTCGTAATGAAAGAATTTCCGTTTAAGAGATTAGACCCAGAAGAACATAAACAATTGATCGAAGCATTTAACGCAGAAGAAAAGAAACAGGACCCATCTGGAAGTCGGATCAAGACTTTTTTGAAGAAAAAGGGTTCATTATATGTGGTTTGCAAAGATAAAGATGGCGTCGAATGTGTAAAGAAAATAACGGAAAATTTAAATCCTTGGCAGGAAAAACATTTAAAAGTTATACTTCCTGTAGAACGAGATGCCAAAAAGTGGTTGGCTGTTGTCCCAGAAAGTTTTCCTTCTAGGTGGTTTTCTCTAGATGAAATGAGATTGATGCAGACCGCATTGGAAAATGAACTAGCCAAAATGGATGCTGATGCCGAGATGCCAGAGTTTTTAGATTACTATAAACGGAGAGGATCTATGCTACTGGCTTGCAATAATGAATTCAGTGCTGACTGGTTGAACAAAACGCTAGAAGAATTAGACATTGAGTGTGAAAAACCGAAAGTTATAAACGCAAACGAATTACCTACCTGCTATAAAATCGAGTTAACATTAACATCGACTACTTTGGACGATGTAGAAAAGGTTTTAGACAGAATAAATCGTCAGAACGATAACTTGGACACGAAACATTGGTACATTATTAGGAAAACTGAAACTGAAAAGGGGATACAGGTTATTGCTTCCGTCGAATTTAAAGTTCATGAACAGTTAAAAAAGATCAATTATAAACCTTTCTTAAACTTCGGTACTGTCGACATCAAATATCTAGGAGTCATGAGGAGTAAACCTCTGTAAAAATCCCTAATACTAAGGTGTAAGTAATCGTGCCAATGGTATGGATAGTACTGAGGCTACAGTACTGCTAACGGTACCTTCAGGGATATTGGCGACTTCCTGAAGTATTTAAAACGTCTTTCTCTTGTAAACTGGGCTCTGCAAGGGATGACTTAATTTCCCAGCTACTCGTGGGATCATTAATGGATATTTCAATGAATAAATTAACTTTAAACACGGCAAAAGTCAAACTTTCTGGGGCTCAAAAGAGAAAACTCAAAAAAGAAAAAAACAACACTGAAAATCCTACACCAAAACACGATATCGAAATTAACAAAAGTGAAGATGTTTTGGAATGCGTTGTTGTTCCCTTTGAGTATCCAGCGAAAAAGCTGTCAAATTGGCAGTTTGAGCAAGTAAAGACGGAAATTTTAAAAATTTTAGATTTGTCACAAATTCGAGATGGTACTAAATTAAAAGGTGGATTAAAATTTACTTGTGATGAACCAACATACAAACAACTACTGATAGCAGTAAGCAATATAAAAGTATCAGGTTGGCCACTAAAAATAATGAATATTAAAGAATTACCTGTTTATACGAAGATAATGATAATCTTGAAAGGCACTCCAGAAGATCCAGAAAAAGTTCTTGAAAAGTTGGAGGTTGATAACGACAAGTTAACAACCAAAAATTGGCACTTAATTCATCGCGAGGTCAAAGAGGATTCACAACGGATATTTTTTTCAATAGATCAAGAGACCATGAAAGTGTTACAAACCATTGATTACAAACCTCTTTTTAACAATGAAAGAGTCAAATTACATATTTTGGCTAAGAAAAAGTATGAGAGTTAGAACTTTTTCTGAATTAATGGAAATTTTTGGGGGGGGGGGGTTTCAATTTCATTGTATTTAATTTTTTCACATGTGTCTGTGTTTAGAATAATTCAAAAAGCTGATTAGGTTAAGCACTCGATGCAAGTGTAGAGGTACGTATGTTCAAGTTAGCGTGTTTAAATGTTAGCATAACGAAACTTCTGTATTTTTTAGGTTATAGTTTATAATTATCACAATTTTGCCGTGTAACAGATAAGTCAAAACAGTTTTGGAAAAGTACTTGGTTCTGTACAATATGAAGCTGCTCTACATAACAACATATGAGGTGAGTTTAATTTTATTTATCTACATTTTTTAAAATCTAGTGATATAATGCGAGAATAACAAAAAAATTTTGCAACATTTGTGTATAATTTATCAGCTCTAACAACTGTACAGAGGAATAATGTTACAAAATAGATTTTTTACTTCTATTTTATGCCAGAAACTGTCGTTTACATAAATTAATCAAATAAACTTTGTAAATACAAACACAAAAGCAAATATCACAGGAGTGATACTTTTTAGCTTCATGCATATTAGCATATATGCCAATATTGTGCTTTAAATTTACCAAAGTGTTATTTGTTTGAGGACAAAACAAGTCCCAAACTTGGTGTTGATTTATACCCAGGATAGTATTCAACCAAATTTGAATACAGTATGAATGAATTCAAGGTGGATTATAACATTTTGTTACATTATTCCAATATAGTTTTTATGGCTTTCATATTTTATTAAAAATGCTGTTATTCTATGCACTCTTAATTTATTTTTAACACACATTTCTCAAACTTTTGAAACGAAATGTGTAGCACTGTATTGATTCCTTTTTGATTTCTATTGAGTTTAAGTATAAGGAAAAATGTCTGAAGATGTTTTACCTAACTCTATTTAAAGAGTTTACATTATACATGTAGCACACAATGTGGAGGCATACTGTGTATGCAGTTGTACCCACTTTATTTTTTTGTGTATATCAAGAGTTGTATCTTTGTAAGTGTTGAGCACTATACATTGAAATGCATTATTTTAAATGAAGGCTTGTTGTGACATGTAATCAGACATGTAAGTTCTTTTTTGTAATGAACCTAGGTTAAGAAAACAATAATTTCAAGAAAAATGAACAGGAACCCATACATCATACATGGACGACTATTTACTATAAGATGATGAACAGACTACTACTGGTTTATATTCTCAGTATTTAAGAAGAGAACCAGGTTTGCTGATGGATCATACATTTGGCGATAGTGGACAAAATTCAAATCTTTTTCTTGGGGGTAGCACACAATGACAGAATATCAAAAAATTCTTCTAGTGTGCTTGGTGTGCAAAAGTTTTATCAAATTTTTTGCATTTTATGGTTGAAACAATAAGATTTTGAATTTTGTTCACCAAAAGTTGATGAAGAATACAGATAAAAGTAGCAAAATGAATCTTAATTTTGACATGTTGCATATATTAGACAGAATTAACTATGTTGTATTATAAACACAACTAACTTGAATTCAACACAAAGCCACATAGGAGACTGCAAATGATGATCGAAATTGTATTTCAGTGTTTTTCTGCCAAATGGATGTGATCACATTACCAATTATTTGTGGATATAAAATTTGAGCTGAAAATTATAAGATTTTAGGACAATCAAGAACAGCAGCAGCTATGTCAATATTGAGTTTTGTTTTTGCTATTTTTGTCTTATCTCAATTATGGATAGTGTTCCTATATTGAGAAAGTCGTCACAAAATTTAAGAATCTTTCAACTGGTTTATTATCTCTACATCACTTCTGTTCTGGATATGGATAAGTAGCGGAGCCAAAGATAGGAATGGTCATGCAGTATAGAGGAAATACTTCAAAACAAATTCAACTTCCATCAATTACAAGATATTGGCTACAATATTGATGAAGAACATCTACCATTTACCACTGAAAAATTTGTTCAATGGATACTTGCAACTGCAAGAAATGCAGAAGAAACAGATGAAATAATGAATAAACAACATCCAGATATCCGGGATATGTTTATTCTGATTCCATTTACCAATCAAGTAGAATTGGTAGAAATTGATTGTCGAGAGATCAAAAATGAACAGTGATCTCTACCAGATCTTGATAGACTGAACAGTGCAATGGCTAACATTCGATTCTCTAAAACTTTTAACACAATTTGTACTAAATACTTTTCATTCTGTATCAGGTCTTGACATGGACACTACACGACTCCCAAACGTGTAAAGCCTCGCAGAACCTTCTCCCCTAGATTTTTGAAGCAAAGGTGGCTGTGGAAATTCCAACGTACAGTTACTTTTAAGCTTAGATGTGTAAAATAGGTGTTACATGTTTCATACATAATTCGCTAGCAATATGTTTTTTGAACTACAGTTAACTACTTGTTTTTATTTTTATTTCGAATTAATTCGCGATAAGTTCAAAAAGCATGATTCTTTCTTGCAAAAATTACCTATTTTCACATGTTTAAATTGTTTCATTAAAAAAAATATATGATAATTCCGCATATATTATGCCACTTAAATTATTCAAATCCGTAATATTGATAAAAAAGAAACAAATCACAATAGTCAGAATTATGAACATCTAATGCGATAGGGGATAGTCCCAAAAAATTCATGTATCATCGCTGCAAAATTTATAGCCAACTTAGAAATTGTAGATATTTTACTATTCACATGAGATTATTGAAATAGTACTATTTACAGCGTCACAAGCATGAAATGCAACAAATATAATTCAAACATGATCCAGCGCATAATTTTCAAGTATGCAACATCGCTTATAATTCAGAAGATCCGTTCAACCAATTGAGAAAACATATTATAATCGCACAATTTACCATCTACCAGTAAAGACATATTAATGAAGTGTCCATACAATTCCAGACAAACAAAGATTCATCCAATAGCTTAGTTTCATTTTTTGTTCTGAATTAATATTAAGAAGTTATGAAAACCAATTATTATTGAAGACAATTTAATTAACAATAAAATTTCCGTATTTTGTTGAGAATATACAGTTCCCAGAAAATCACAGTCTACTTCTCTTTGTGAAACTATTTGAAACAACAAAGGTTGATCCATCCACTTTGGTTAATTGGTTTGTTTTCTCTTCCAAATGAAATTTTAGAAGAAGCTTTGAAGAAAATCTATTGGAATATATGATTTTGTATTTTGAAGGGACCTGGTGAAAATAATGTACCAGGGTGTACAGGATGAAGGAAAAGATTTGTTAGTAATGGCAAGTGAAAAATTGAAATTAAATATTTTCAAATTTTGTTCAATTTGTTCTTTATATATAATATGTATTAATGTTTAAGGAATTTGCTGTAATTTATGTAGTGGCTTTTTAGTAATGTTTATATTAAGTAAACATTGTAGGGGTCATTATGTAAAACCTTTTATTGTTAGACCAGGGCCCAAAGGCATTTGAAAATTAAAGTGAAAAAACTAGGAACAGCATAGAACTCCTTGTAAAAGGAAGAAAATTAACAAAAATCAAAGGAATAATTATAAATGGCCCGTCTCGGGCCAGGAAGTTGAAATGGTTGAGTTTTAATGGTAAAACGGCAAAACTATTATGGAAAAAAGTTTAATGCCAAAGTTGTATGTAATAAAAAGATATAACTACACAATTTTTTACATAACTTCAAAATGTATGCAAAAATTTTTGTTTTTTTTTTTATTTTTCTTTTTACAAAAAAACTTTCACATGAATTTTGGTGAAAGTTTACCCTTTTACATCCCAAACACACTGCAATTTTTTTTTTAATATTTTTTCCCCTATTTTGATTTAATACCGAAAAAGCACCTTAATTTTTTAATCAAATTCTTAAGTCAAAATATCTGCTTTTCCATCGAAAATAGCAATAGACAAATAAGCATATAATTAAAAAAAGATTTTTTTTATTTCAAATTTTTTGTTTTTTTTTACCATCGAAAATTAAAGATTTAACGAAGCAAAAGCACGCACTTAAAAAAAAGCGATATTTTGATGTGAGAGTTTCCAATTAAAAGTTAGGGTACTTTTTCAACATTAAACAAAATAATGGGAAAACATAATTATTTTAGATATAAACATTGCATTGTGTTTGCGATATAAAAAGCTAAGTTTTTAACAAATTTCTGGAAGATAAAAACAAACACAAAACATTTCTCCGAGTTACCTGAAATTTTGCATCAATGTTAAGGTTATGTGAAAAAGTGTTATACCATAGACATATACAATTCAGCGTCGTTCTTCTCCACGTCTTTCTAATGGGCCGAATTTTTTGACCACGTGACCTAAATGACCAATAAGGTCACGTGGTGCATAAACCTAGCCCATCGAAAAATATGCAAGGACTGCTTACTTTGCTTCAGTTTTCTCTGTCACACTAGGGGAATGGTAATGTATTGCAGAGGTCAGTCTATTTAATTAGTTGTAGACATAGACAAGATCGACTGACTGCTGCAATACAGTCACGTTCCCTCAGTGCGAAAGAAAACTGACGCAAACCAGTCCCTGCATCTATCTAATAAACCGGGTTTATCAACCACGTGACCTTTTCATTGGTCATTTAGGTCACGTGGTTGGTAAACCTGCAAATTAGAAAGGGGTGCAGGGACTGTTTTGCATTTGCGTCAGAACGGGCTGGTATTGCAACGATCCGTCTATTTTGTATTATATGTTTATGGTTGTAGATCGTTTTTTAACCTACAACTTTGCTATTTAACTTTTTTTTTCATTGGCAATGTGGTTTTGCCGGGAATCGTGATAAAACCTTTTTACCCTTAAAAAAACTCATCCCCTTCCACTCCCTGACCTCGGGTCGTGTTGTTCTGTAAGTTGTTCTGTAAATTATTGTTTCTTAATTTTTGTTGATGTTTTCTTCCTTTTATGATTGTTCTATTTTTTTGTCTTAAATTATCGGCCCTGGCCTAGATGTAATTTGTTTCCTTACCTTAATTTTATGTATGTACTTATAGAGGGCTGTAGGGGCCTCAGTTTTTGTAGTTTTATGATATCCGAAAAATGAATATTGTTAGTACAAATTACACATATCACTACATATCTGTAGATTTATTTTATTTTACAAAAATATTCTTTTTTTAATTGTGTAACTTTGTGGTAACACGATTCCTAACCAGTAATTTGTAATTTAAAAATTAATAACCACGTAACACAATCACAAAGCACATATCGCAATCACAAACTACAAGCTGTTCCAGACTTTAAAACCATGTTAAGTTTCATAAACTCCCGTCTTAGATGTGATATTCAATCTTCAATTTTTTCATTAAATGCAACCAAAGCCAGTTTATTTGTGAGTGATTCGCTGCTCATTGCTGTTCTTATATAACTACATACATTATGTTCTTGTACTTATACTTGTATTCCTGAATTATGGATGTCATAACATTTGTATTAATCTTTTCAGTTTAATAATATTCATTCTTAAGATATTTCAATCTAATCGGTATTTTCAGATAATTATAAATATCACTTTAAATTTTTTTTAGTATAGGATAGTTGTAGTTAACATTTTGGAAATGTACTACAGTATTTTTGGACTTCACTCTCCAAAAGCTGCAGAGGTGCAAAAAATTGCTGAACAAGTGAACTAGATGTATATTATATATTAATTATTATACTATTATAAAATATTTATTTGTTCAGATATTTTTGTATTCCTGCACTTTGTCATTTTGAGATGCAAATATCTTTATTGCGCTTCTCTGCTTAACTATGGTAAAGTTACACTGGTAATAACTGAAGTTTTTCTTCAATCTCCTATTTTACTCTTGTTACCCATATTTTATAAAGGTATAACTTTATTTTCTACTTTCAAAATTGTAAATTTTGCCTACATTTTCCAGTGGCATTTCTGGATCACTTGAGTGATGTCATAGATGCTGTAGTCAGTCAATCTGTTACAACTGTTACATTTTAGTTAAATCCGTTATGAGTAAATACTTGGTGTTTGTATGTCAGAAAATAAAATATATTCACTTTGTAAGAACCATTTTAAAAATCTAATACATACCACCAACTATCCGAATAACTTGTTAAAATAATTTTTATGATTAGTAAATTGTATACATCTGTTAACAGATTGTGTGACTTATATAGTAAATATTATAGATCAGTTATATAAAGCTATTGCAGTTAACATTGTTATTATTGGTTGTTATAATAAGTTCACAATCTGCCTGAATTATTAGCACCACCTTCAAATGTACAATTTATTGTATTTTGGTGGATTCCGTAGCATATTAAACCTTTTCTCTATCCAGAGCCGTAAGTAATTAATTTCTATTTACCATATTACTATTTTTATTGACAATTTTAAATTTGAAAAATTAGTATTTCATAGAATTGTTAAATAAATACAAAATGATTTCTTTGTTTTATTACCTTTCCCCTCTTGTATTCAGATTAAACAAAATTATTTTATTGTCTAACTTTATTTTTAACCTGTATCTCTATCTTTCAGATGGAAAAAACTGAACTAGAAGAAAACTATACTAAAGCCCTAAATGAAAAAGAAATGTTCATGAAAGAACTAGCTGCCAAAAATGATTCCTTAAATCAACTAGAAACCATGGTGGAACAATTAAAAGGAAATCAACCTGATACAGCTAAATTACTGGCTACTATGGAAAGTGACAAAGTCGCTGCTGCTCGAGCTGTCCAGCAAAATATGGAACTCAAAGAGCAGTTGGAGAGTATGGCTGAAGTGTTTGCTAAAATGGTGAGTATTGATTTTTATTTAAAAAAATTACTTTTAAGACTTCAACGATTTTATTTCCACTATTGTGTATTGTAAATATCTAAAACCTCCTCCAGTGTAAACTCTTGCCTTTTAAATATTTGAATTCTTTCCAAATTTTCTACTTGACTTCATCATCACCATCATGGTACTACATCCCTTAGAGGGCCTCGACCTTCTTAAGCTTTCTGTGCCGTCTGTCTGTTGCCTTGGATTTTCCAGTTGGCAGCACCGATCTTCTCAACATCCTGTGTTTCCTCGTTTGTCCACCTCAGCTTTGATCTATCCCACCTTATTCCTACCTGTTGCACTGTTAACGAGTCTTTTTTATTATGTTCGATTCCAGAGCCGGGGTTACATGTCACGATTTTTGTTAATATCGTTTCTTCCCAACCCTATATAGTAAAATCAAATTACTATTTTAATAATTTTTAAAATTATTTTCATTTCAGGACAATGACAAGGTGGAACTGACAGAAAAACTAGGCATTCAACAGTCAGCAAGTAAAGACCTACTTGAAAAGTTGCAAAAAACCGAATTGCACTTACAGATGCTAACCGATGCTATCGAAATCAAAGATCGGGAGCTTTCGCATCTCCGAGACTCATCCATGGAACTAAACGAGGTGCTGGATCATGAGGAGCAACATACAAGTGAATCACATGAAACTTGTTCACATACTCTTCAGAACGAACTGAAAGAAGCTAACGAAACTATCGTTAAATTAACAAATGAATTAAACAATCAAAGAAATCAAATTTCTCCGTCTCCGCAAGTATCCGTAGGTGATGACATTTCATATCTAGTGAAGCAACTAGAAGAACTGAAACTTAAAAATCAAGAACTGGAAACTAAACTAGAAAATCACACCATAGACGATAATTACAACAAGTTGTTAACACAGGACGATTCTGAAAGCATTTTGCAAAAAGAAGAAGCGATGAAGCGTTTAGAAGAGAAATTTAAACGTAGAATGCAAGATATTGCCGATTTGACTGAAGAGAAACAACGATTGGAGCATTTAGTGCTGCAATTACAAGGCGAAACCGAGACCATTGGAGAGTATGTTGCTCTTTACCAGCACCAGAGAATGATACTTAAACAAAAAGTAAGTAATTTTTTTTATCAAATATCTCAAATTTTCCATTGTACAGTAACCAGTATTTTCTATATGGGTTTTCTCTTGTGATTATATCTCTCAAATTTTTCATTGTACAGTAATACCAAAGTAATAAACTTCGTAGATTGTTAATATATTACCTAATCTTATTTTTATTATTTTTAAGGCCATGGAAAAAGACCAGCAATTAAAACAGCTTGCGACAGATAGAGAACAAATCAAATTAAAGTTAGAGAAATTAAACCACCTCGTCGGCGAATTATTGAAGTCTAAGACGTTAAGTTCGGAAATTTTGGGCCAGTGCGAGCGCTTGCACGAAAGTGAAAACAACGAAGTAGAAATTACAGATGACTTCAATAAAGAAGACAGTCCGCACGCTGAAACAGCCGAAGAAATCTTGACGTTATTGTCAGAGATAAAAAGTAGCAATCTAGTCGAACCTAAAGAAAGTATCCACCACTGTCCATTTTGTTCAGGGCAGCTGATCACAGTATAGTTTTTCGGAATATCCATCTCATTGGGGCTTCAGAGAGGAATCTGTATTTTGTGAGCTTTTCCAAAACATATTTGACTTATTTTATATATTTCAATGAGTGATAGATTATTTTAAATATTTATATTTTTTATATTTAGTTAGATCTGTAAGTGATTCATTCATTATTCCTGGTCATTTAAAATGTAATTTGGTACCAAAAAGTGTTTGTACCTTTATATTGATGTAAGATTGGGTTATTCTGAGTATTAATACTTGGTGATGTTACTACTTGGTGATTGGATCACTGATCTTAAAAATAATCAAATAGCTTCATGTTGTAAAATAACCAATTTTAACAAGGAAAATTTTTCTTGTGTGGGTAATTATTTAATGATCATGACTTCGATTTTAAGTTTAAACACTTTTTGGTACCACTTCCAATAATTTTTCATATTCATCATTTAAATATTTTAATAGAGTTGTATTTCACGTTTTAAGTGAATGTTTGTCATCTACAATCGTTGAACACAGTTTGTATGTAACGAGGTATTTTTTATGGTACCGGTAAAAATGTGATTTTTGTATATAAAATAAAACTTAAATTTAACACGAATCTTTATTTTCATTCCTCTGATATAAATTTTCAGATAAGTGTATAAAACAAATAAATATTGATGCGTAACACTCGAAAGGCGATTACAACTCTACTGCAGAAAATATAGGGTTTTCGAGGTATAAAATAGTGAAAACAAATAAAACTGAATGAAATTATAACACTAGCAGAAAAACAAGGTTTATGCCGGGAAGATCGTGCACTGACGCTATATATATATATATATATATATATATATATATATATATATATATATATATATATATATATATATATATATATATATATATATATATAATAAACGCAAGTGCAAGGGGGATCAGTAGAATACAATAAACCGGTTTCGTGGACATATGTTTGTATGCTAGACCAATTTAAACTGCTAGAAAATTGAATGTGTTTGAATTCCCCAAACATATAACAGCAAATTTACTAAGATGTAAAAGAGGTGGAAGGTCTGATAATAGAACAAGTGATTTGATTTTAACTATCAATACATCACATCTAGCTACGGAAAGCTCGAAAATGAAGATGTTGGCTGAATGAAACAATATGTAGAAATAAAAATATCAGGAAAGAGATGAAAGGCAAACTTAGTCATCAGACCAATAATGACATACGCGACAGAGAGGATGAAAACACTTAAAAACACATTTATGAACACTGGGACATGCTAGAAGTACAGATATACAATGCAAGGTGGAGAACATCAATGACTGGGTAAGAAATAGAAGAGTAGAGTGGAACGATTATACAAGTCGAATATGAAATTATTAATCTCTTCCACAGCTGTAGCAACACTAGTTTTTTACTTCCTCGTACGTGTATCTCGCAATCTTTACACCAGGGAGTCATATCTTGAGTGCCCACCCTAGAATCTCTCGATCTCAATGAAAATTATCTGTTGAACTGCGTCTCGAGATTATAGGATATTTCGGTTTCTTTATGTATCTATCAATAATAAAATTACTCTACCATAATTTTCATGGTGCAACTAAGTAGTTCTATGGCCATGTAGTTTGTACACACTTTTATATCTCTCTTGCTTTTATAAAGAGGTACTAATAATATACTGCTCCATTCGTCTGGGATTGGTCCCAACTTCAACTGTTAGCCGACTTGTTCCTGTCTTTTCCTTTATTTAATTTTTGAAGTGCTTGAACCACTTCCGCGTTTGTTATTTTGGCGACCATTGCTGTTAATGTTAACTCCACTGGTTTTCTGTCAAATTCTTCATTTAATAATACTTTTTCCACCTTTTTTTTGACATCCTTTTCGTGAACTAGTATTTTATTGTTTTCATCTCTGATACATCTACTTTCGATTAAAATCTTCATGATTTTTTGCTATTTTAGTAATTTTTTTTTCTTTCCTGCTGTCGAGTTGATCTTATATATTTGTATGTGGACAAACGGTATTTGTATATAGGATCCGACCTATTTTGTTGCCACTGTTTATATAATTTTCTCTTCTATTTTATCTTGAACTTCGTTTGAACAACACCAGATCTCTTTGTTCCTGACTTTTTCTGAGAATTTTTTCCTATTATTTTTGCGCTGATAGATCTTTTTTTTTGTGGACCTTTCTGATATTTTATTTTAGTTCCACTTTTTACTTCGATGTTCAGCAAAGTTACTTATGTTTTTGGCTTACTAACTCTTATCCTGCAGTTCTTACATTTCACTTATAGACTTATATCTTCTTTTCTTGTCATGCAACAGTCTATTCGACCAGCATTTAAAAATCTGTAAAATGTCACATCATTTTCCTTCATTTTATATTCAATTTTCATATTCATTTTATTATCAACTTAACGCATACTGAAGTGCTACGATAAGTATGTAATTGCATGAAGTGAATGAATTTTCCGCACGTCAGAGAATTTAGGAGCGGCTATCGAGAGCTCTCCGTGCTGGTTGTGATATTGGCTACAGGTTGGAATCTTGACTTAAAACCGCGAAATTCAAATGTTTGTTGCAAGTGAACGCTGTTTCAAAAACAAAAATATTAAGTTATAAGCCATCGGAATTAGTATATTCTAAAAATTATTAGGTTATTATTTATAATATGTCCACGGAGACTGTGCTAAGAAACTTAATTATTTTTATTTTTAGCGAAAGTTATTCTTCATTAACTTTTACATGTTTTAAGACAAGGAAAAAATTCATAGTTGTTTTTAACAGAGACAAATTCATAGGGAGTTACAGAAAAGTTGACTATAAAATAAAGCAGGTTTTGAAAAACTTGAATTTTAGTTCAGTTTATGGAATTTTAAAACAAGAATTTTTGTTGTAAAAATTATTTATTAGTACTTTTACAATATTTGTGATCGTTATCCACATTTGAGCTAATATACGGACGTGTATTTAAAACATCCGAAATTAACTGTTTTTCATCCATATTTGGCTTTTTGACAAAAGTTTTTTTAAGTTTTTGTTTCTTCTTTGTAGAGAAAAACTGCAATTGCTTCTCAATTTTTTTGTTTGTAGGTTCAGATCTAACAGTATCGGATAGCGACAGCGACACATTATTAGCTTCAACATTTAATATTAAAGAAGCCTTTTTTAAATAGCTGCAACATTCTTGTAAAGCCTTTACATTTGAAGATTCTCTTACTTGTTCAGATATATTTGTTAGCAAAGTAAAAACTTTTTTCTGCATAGATTCAACTTCAATATTACAATTTTCATTGTTTATGTTTTGCATTGTGTTTAAGTGCATTTTAATTTCTTCACTACTTTCATTTTCATGTTTGTTTACTGTCGGTGGTTTATTATTATGTAATCCTACGTAGTGTATATGTTTACATATTGTGTTATTTAAAAAGTAATCTACACACGAACATTGGTAAACGTGCACACATATACTGCAGTATTTGCACTGTAATTCACAACAAGGAATGTCGTTTACTTTTGTAACAGTATAAGTAGTATTATCATCACCAAATGTTGATAAAAGCGTTTCATTTTCATTCTGATTTACCTCAAAAGATAATGTTATTGCTTGACGATGTTTTGAAACAATTGCAGAAATGCGTTTAGTATGCTTACCTTTAGTTTTTTTTATTATTCTATCAACAACTTTATCTCGAATATATTTTAAAACCGCATGTAAGCCTTTATCTAATCGTTTTACAGTTGTACCTTGCAAATAAAAGTATTTTATTGTCTTGTGCATAGACTCTAGGTACATATTGGTATTGATTCCACATTCTCGCCTATAGCAGACTGCCCAAAGTTTGGAATTAGTACTATAATTATTCTTAAAATATTTTGCAAACTCTACAGTATCTGGATCTTCATAAAATAAATTTAAAGTGTTAATTAAACTGCTTTGAAATTCTTCTGTCTCTGGAATATATTGCAAATATTTCAGAGTTTTATACACCCACTTTTTTTTGTCACTGCTGGATATTTTTGATAAATTTTGTTGCCAGGCACGGTCAATGTGCCATGCACAATATAATTGATAATAAGGTTTGCCCATTACTTGCTGCCAAGCGTTGTAGAATACCCCCGTAATGTCAGACATAAAAGTTTTAGGAGTAATTATACGTCCTAGAGCATCCCTAAGTTTTTCAAAAAAAAGCTTATGTATAAATGTGTCTTGTCGGTTTGTGAACATACATGCACATGGAAACCCTTC
This sequence comes from Diabrotica undecimpunctata, assembly GCF_040954645.1. Taxonomy (NCBI): domain Eukaryota; kingdom Metazoa; phylum Arthropoda; class Insecta; order Coleoptera; family Chrysomelidae; genus Diabrotica; species Diabrotica undecimpunctata. The sequence continues at coordinate 31,666,433 of NC_092810.1, forward strand.
GCCAAATTCGTCCACAACCATTAATGTTGTAAGTTCAAAGTTGTAACCATTTAAACCATGTGTTGAATCTATGGCAATTATATTTTCACCAAACTTCTCTAACATATATGTCTGTGATTTATTCATAATTATTAAACAGAAATCATTCTGCTCAAGATTATTATGTTCAATACCCTGCTTTTTATAAAATATGACCGCATTTTCCTCAAAACTTCGTTGTTCTTGCACCCACATGTCCACACTGACAGCATCATTTCCATTTCTTCTACCATCATCTGATATGCTTATACCATAAGAATTTTTGATATTGTATATATCTTTTTTTGTTAATAGATGAATTCTTTGCACATCAGTTTCAACAATCTGATCTCTATTTTGATCCAGTATCCTGTAAAATATTTTAAATTATAACTGATGTAAAATATGTGCTATTACACACCTATGGTCAGCAGACCGTCAGGTGAATATATGTGCTAGTAACTTACTTAGAAACAGATACTCCTGCTAATAATTTGTTTGCAACTTGGTTTTTATCTATTTTTGATAAATGCAAATGTCGAATTTCATTGTCATGGTGGTAGTGACTTTTGTAATATGTAACTATACATTTTCCATTATTTAGTTGGCTTGATATAATTTGACTTGTGCAAGAAAACAATAGTTTTTCTGAACCTTGCATCTTTGGCAACCTTTTTCTGACCTCATCCTGAATAATGTTACCTGTAATATTGAAAGTATTTAGTAAAACATTTATTATTCAAAACGTTTTATGCATTACATTTCTTATAGCTTCTATTACAGTGGTAATAATACATTTTAACAGTGCCATCATCAGTTTTCCTCAATTTGCATCCTCTTGTCAAAACATATTCTGTTTTTTCTTTTTTATTTATATCCTCCAACCAATCGTCAAACTCTAAAAATATATTTTATTATTTTAATAACACAATTTGTTGTACAAATACTTACCTTTAGAATCATTAAAGGTAATCTCTATCATTTCTATTGCTACGTTGTGTTTGTCCTGTAGGTGTGTGCGTAAATCCTTAATAAATTTAAAAGAAATTGCACATTCAAAACACTTCGAATTAAACACATTTAACTCGTAACTTATTATTTCAGTCTTTTTCTGGTTGTGAACTTTTTTATTATGTCTATTCAAGCATGATTGACTGGAGAGAATTTTTTTACAAATTTTACACATAACAGCCATATTAAAAAAAAGAAAATCGCAGTTCCCTGATTACAACAGCATGACAACAGCTTTATTTAAATAGCAATAATTTAAATGGTTATGTTACGATTTTTCTTCGCGCCCATGCCAATGACAATGCGTGCCAGCGCCCTCAGTCTGTCTTCGTCGTAACTATTACGGCACGGAGAGCTCTCGATAACCGATCCTGAGAATTTGAACACTGTTGTTGCGTTCGTTTAGCTTTAATGTAGTTCATAGACAACTGACCACGCACCGCCACTCATCCTCAACGGGACGAATCTGGAAGTCATTTTGTCCACTTTTTTATCACTGAATTGATAAAATCTCTTCGCGATTGAAAAAAAAAGTATCTGACCTCTGGCGGAACAAATTTAAACTACTAAAAGTGGTATAAACAAACCAGACAACTTTTGATTTGAATAGAATTATTAAATTTTTTTAGTAAATTTCAGCATTATGCCTACGTCACAGTATATTGCCAAATAATATTCTTTATAAAGCAATATACTGTGACTACGTTAAAATATTTTAAATCAAATCGATATTGTTCTTTTCCTCAATGTAATTCAAGATCGACAAAAGATATTTTTCTCTTTCCTAAACTGGAAAACTTAAGGAAAAAGAGGAAATCGATAAAAAGAAAATACCACTATCATTAAGTCAAAAACATACTGAGAATACATAATTTATTTTCTTGAATAACAGAAATACAAATACTTACCATGTGGGATAGTATGGAATCTTTTAAAGACGAATCATGTGCTATATGATCTTTTTTGACAGGTTAAGGTTAAGTTAAGGTTGATTTCATGTAATCAAATGAACTATCTTACAATAAAGTCAAGTTCAAGTTATTTATTTATGTTAATATACAATAAAGTACTTACATATGTCAAAAAATAGTATAAAATAAAAATTAACATATTAAAAACATAAGGCATAATATAAAATAACGCATATATTAGTAAGACAAACATTACACAGAACATTATACTCTGGGTTCCCAGGTATACACAAAATAGGATTCTGGATTCATCAATACACAAGCCAGTTCCAAACAATAAAGTTAAAATTTAAGAATTCATCACTTGATAACTGCTTCCCCTTCAACCAATGGTCTCTTTGCTTCACCACAGTACTCAAAGATATCATTAGGCTAATTTCCATTTTTAAATGATAAAAATAACTCGTTTTAAACCAAACTAAACATGCAAAAGCAATGGTAAACATTAAGTCCGCTTTACATTTACGAGTACTCGGATCCGAGTAGCTCGGATTTGAGTTATACTTTTTCCATTGTCAATTTGCCAAGCGTCGGCTTTTGAGGTTCTTTGATGTCGATGCCGACCATTGGCGTGGAAATTAAGAAAAGGGATCAGTTATCAAACGCATATTTCAAGAAAAATCATATAATTTTTATTAATTTTTACATAATTATATTCAGGAAAATTTCTCAATTTTTGGGCAGAAATTGTTTAAACAATTTTTTAAACAAATTCAAAATATCACCTTTTGTGCTCCAAAAAATATTTTTTAGGTTTTTGGGTGACTCTAAATAAGATCTATGTCATTTTTCTCAAAAGTTAATAGTTTTGGAGATATAAGCGATTTAAAATCCGAAAAATGCGATACCTAATATGCATTTTCGAGGCTTGAAAAATATGTAAATGAGTATTTTTGAGATTCAAGAGTATCTAAACTAAAGTATCAACATTGATTTTGGTGAGAAATCGGAGCAATATTTCCGTAGCAGAAAAAGGTGATCTTTTGAATTTGAATTGTTTCCGGCAAAAATGTCCGGCACCCTTCAACCTTCGATTTGTTTAAACGGGGCATTTTTGAATAGGACTCTTCAAAGGACAGAATCAGTTTTTTTTTCAAATGGGAGCGGGCTCACAACACCGAATAAATAACAAATTAATTCTTTCAAATTAAAGCTTGTTAATTTTAGTGATTTATAAGAATATTGGACTTATTATTTAGTTTTTACATAAACCATAATATTTTTTTACAATTATCTGTAAATAATGGCTCATTCTGTCAGAAAATTTTAAAACATTGTCTATCCAGCAATTAAGATAGTCAACTGAAATTTAATTTTTAAACACGGCCTACTGTTAATGCACAAACAGGGTGAATCTTCAATATTTTGCTTCGAGTTAGAGATATCTGAAAAAGTTATTTGGAAAAGATGTTCCAAATATTATTTTAACCCCACATAACAAAGTTTTATGTCAAAATTCGCACTTTTACTTTTTTCATTAATTGAAGAGCTTATTTCCAGTGTCTTAAATCCAAAATTTCGATTTTTTAAATTTTCTTTTTTTAAACTTTATAGATTTCTTCAAGTCTAGAATAAAGTTATATGTACCAAAACAACTTCTTATTTACCATTTAAAAGTGCATATGAAAATTGTAAAATTGTATAATTTGTATGTTAAATTTGTATGAAAATCTGTAATTTCATGGATTTCATTATATGGATGTAAGACACTTTGGAAATAAGCTCTTCAATTGTAGTCAGGATTCTAAAACGGACAGTTGGCTGTCCCGAGATGCATCTTTAGACAGCCAATTGTAGATTTAGGATCGAGATTACAAATAATACTGAAAAACTAAAATTGCGAATTTTGTCATGAAATTTGGTATGTGCGTTTACAATAAGTGGAACAACTTTTCCAAATAAGTTTTTCCGATTTCTCTAACGCGAAGCGATTTCCTATTTTTTTATTCGTTTATTAATTTTTCTGACATAATTTAATTTATTCCTGCCACCACAAATTGTATAATCAAAAGAGATATTAAAACATTATTGTGATTTCTTTGACAGTTAATTAAATATTGGTGTGTTCGGAAATAAATTTTACGTTTATCTTACAGATAAGTAACCGCAACATAATTTGACGTAAAAAGACGGGTACATTTTATTCTATGAATAAATGTCTATCCTCCAGATAAAATCAGTCAGATAGGACAATATTCATCTGGAGGTGAAAAGACCGACCCTTGCATGCAATTTTGCAAAGTTTATTATTTTAAAACATTAATTTTTATTTTTTTGAAAGTTTGTTGATCCTATTGATTGGCTGCGAATTTGGTGATCGGTAAAAAATATAATACACAAGACTTGTTTCAAGTTTCATAAGACGAATTTACGCAAAGTTCAGCGATTCTCCAAAAGTGACTTATTTGTTATGAAAGCTGTACAACAGACTAAAATATCATTTTGTTGCCGTCCTAGCCTTAAATAGGAGGAAGCCAGGAAAAAGTGAGTGATGTGACTGTAAATGGCAATTGATTGGATTCCCCGTCACATGGTGACAGACAAAATCACTACTTGGTGTATAATCGTTCAAACTAATATTGCCAATCGTTATGCGGACTTTACATTTACGAGTACTCGGATCCAAGTAGCTCGGATTTGAGTTACGAGTAGAACTGCGATCGTTTACATTAAATCCGAGCGATCAGAGTTGTTTCAAAGAGAATTTAAAAATGGCGTCATCAAGAAAGAGACGAGCTGTTGTTGCATTAGTGTTATTAAACATTTTAAAGGAGAAAAATAAATGTGGTAAGTGGTAATGGTCATGATATCCGCAATATTCTCGTACGCCTTATTTCTTTTGATAATGTCCCGATACTCCTTCAGTTTCACATTCCATAATCATTCAAAAGAAGGTAAAGATAGATAAATTGATCCATTTGATCTGCAGAAAATCTTAGTTCCGCCATTATTAATTTGGAATTTCCACCACTTTGACGTTCACTCGTACAGGAACTCTTACTGCTACTCGGTTTGCGTTCAACTTCAATCCGAGCTCGGATCCGAGTGACAAGAGGCTCTGTGTAGACGTTTATACTTCCGAGTTGCACTCCGAGTAGAGTAACTCGGATCCGAGTACTCGTAAATAATGTAAAGCGGACTTTAGACTGTTATGTTTGTTTATACCATTTATATCGGCCATGACACTGCAATCGACCTGCCCTCTACATTCAGTTTTAATCGCGAATTACCCTGTCTATAACCTGCTTGCGTCAGCTATAATCTACAGGCCTACGTTGATTAAGGAATGAGATAAGTTGGTGTAAAACTCATTTCAATAAAACAAAATTGTAGTTATTAACATATTTTTATTTAAAATATCTGCAAGGTTAAAAATTGTCCGTGTTTTGGATAAAATGTTTTATAAAAATAAATATTTATTTAGTCTCACAATCTAGGTTTTAAGTCTAACATAAATCGTCCAAAAGAAAGTATTGATATCACCAAATAAATTCTGGCAATTGGATATTCTTCCTTTCTTATAGAACATGTAGACACATTTTAACGTATACAGAGTAGTATGCTATATAAAATATGGGAAATATATAAAATGGAAGTATTAAAAATTATTTTACGGTGTCAATTAGTAATTAAATTGTACAAATAACAAAGGATATAATATGTGTCAAATACTGTTATATATGTCATACGAGTTGAAAGAAAACACAAAAATTACGGAGGTCGAGATATTAAAGGCCAAATAAATAAAGTAAACTTACAAAACAGAAGTAGAGGGGAGAGGACAAACTTCTAGCCAGGAACTGAATAATAATTTATTTTACAATGATACTGTAACAAAAACTAATAACGTAACGAATTATTTACTTTCGGCAAAATGCAGACGATGTTTATAGACGTGGCGTTATTTATTATGAAATATTTATGCAGGACAAAATTAGGTGCTGAATCGTTTACCCCACAATCCAAGACAGCTCTTAAATAGCCAACCGAATCGTGGATTACTTTAAAGTACGACGGTATAAGACTCGTTAAACACAAGTTAAAAGAACTAAGAACTCGCAAGTTTTGGAATCTGCACATTACTCTCTAGTATAAAGGGAGTTACACAATGATAGTCAACTCATGCTAGCTTGGTAGAGATAGCGTGGTCGATAAAGACTTTTAAATATTAACTGTTGTTTTAATTATATATATTTATATAATTAATTAATCATAATATGGCGCAGTCAGTAGGATTAGTGCTCTCCACAGAATCACAGGTATTATCCGGTGCAGTTAGCAGTAATTCTAAAAATCTGGTTTTGATAACAAACATACGGAGTTTTTAACATATTATATATAGTCTAAGGATGAAGCAATTGTTCACAAGCATGTGACAATGTAAACAGGCAAAGATAATCGCCATTCTTCCGCCATAGTTTAAGCTAGCTACGTAAATACAGATAGTTGTTTTTCATACTTATTAATAAGTGGGAGATTATCAAAAGAGGTGACTTGTCGCTAGTCTCTCGCTTATTAATATCTTTCTGGACGATATCTGTAAATGTGGATCATGGTCTTATACGTTCATTTTATACTCTTTTTACTTAATAATGACCGCGAGAAACGTAGTGCGTCTCCATAGAGACCAATGCGTCTTTTGTCTTATTGATAAGTATTCGTGATGGTGTACACAGATGCATATCATGCTCAATCGGCCAATGACCAGACAGCTCAACAACCACTGATATTATGGTGGAACTACTGTGCTCCTAAGAAAAAATTGCTACCTAAGCGGTGCCACATAGAACTGGCGAACTTTGGGAAATTATAGCCTTGGCACGGTATGGTTTAGACTCTGTCTCTACTCCAATTAAGACTCGATTACCCCAAACAGGCGAACTTTTTAACACAGTAAGGCAGCTTCCGCGGATTTTAGTCGTACTACGGGAGGATTCAGGGTATAAGGAATCTAACTCAAGACCTGCAATCCAAATGTCAACTTCATCTGCATAAGTGGTAACCTATAAGGTGCACTCTGCTAGAAAACTGAGAAGACTTTAGTGACTGAGTATGGGCGCAATAACTATTACAGCGCACTAGGTGTATAGAAAAAAAAAACCTCTAAAGACCAAATGAATGGTTGAAGAATCTCCGTATTCTTCCAACCAGGCTACCAATATAGAAGACACAATTGCAAATAGCTTCTTAAATGGCACGAACTTTGTTATCAGATCAGAAACCCCTCGAACTTGAAGAAGAACTGGAAAATATCAAATGGGGCGTTGCAGATCTTACCGAGGTCCAAAGAAGAGGAGAAAACATCTCCTAGAATCAGGTCACACTTTTCACTAAAAAGGATAGATAGAAAGCCATTTCAGAAGGCGAAGAAGAAGAATGTCTTTATGATAAAAAATGTCTTATGTTAGAAAGGCATTTGCCAAGTAACAAAAATAATAGGACAAACAAATAGTGAAAAATCCTCGAAATATTGAAAACTTTTTACAAAGATTTGTATGAAAAATACAAGAAGATATGGCACACACAACACCCCTTGTCATTAAGTCATCAGTAGGTGGACACAGACTACTACAAGCATTAAAAGTTCTATTTAGTGAATGTATTGTGGAAGGGGTAACTCGGTATCAGTGGAATAATGCAATCATTGTACTCACACATAAAGAATATATAACAAACCTTGGAAACTTCCGACTCATAAGCTTGTTATCACATGTATACAAACTTTTCCCAAGGATTATTACTATTATTATTATTTTTAAGACTGAATTTCAAGCTAGATCGATACCAATCATGCAAGAAAGTAGGATTTGGGTTACGATATGGTAAAAAGTTGCTATATTTAAAGCTCACTGTCAAAAATGAAGACATTAGAGATAATATAAATCAAAATATTGAAAATCGTCCGTATACGTTAAAATAGGAACTATCAAAACGCTCGTTTTGCTTTAAAAATAGTGTCTCTATAAAATAAAAAAATATTTCAACAAATAATACTGGTCTTTCATATATTGCTCTCTATAGCCGGCCACTGGATTTTATCGACATCACTGGAATTGGCAACGAGGTGATTTTTAACGATATTTTGTAACACTGTCCTGGCTTCTTTTTCGTCACCAAGTTGCGATGTCAACGCCGTCACATTGTACTCTAGGATGCTAACTTTAGACTGCAGCTGCTGTATGGCTTCGGGTATGGCTTTGTTCAATTCAGACTTCGTGGCGTCGCTGACGTTCACTATAAAAGTAATGATAAGTTTACGAAATTGGAATTATCGAAATGAGATCGTAAAAGATAGAAATATATCTTTCGTTAGTGACTTATTAACATTAGATATTCGCTTATAATCTGTTCAACTTTCAGCTCTTAATGGCGATTTTTTCTCTTAAGAAAAAAACGGCGCGTAGCACTTGAGGAGTAAATCTTAATTTATTTCTTTAAAAATTTTGTTTTTGGTAATTTTCAAAATTTGTTAAATATAATATGAAATTTATTCTTCATTTACATTTTTTTATTATCTTATATTTATGTTTAATTACTTCATTTAATACACTAAATTGTTGATTAAAAAAAGACGCCGAAATCTCTTTAGAAAACGTATTATACAGTTGAGTAAATGGTTCTTTACTCGTGCGTCATCATTTAAAGCACACGAAATAAGTTGGAAATTTACTCCACGCAACAGCAAGTGGCAGCAAGTGGCTACTGCTCCGATCACGGATTATATAATAAAATTTGACGCTATCAAATAACTATAATGTAAAATGTTAGTTTTGAAAGTAGTTGAAAATAAATAATATTAATAATATATTATATGCTTATCATCATTAAAGCTTTAGCGTACACTTGAAAATTGTACTTTTTGTACTTCTTGAATAGATGACAACGGTTCCAACGGTCCTCCATTCCTTTTTTCTAATTCAAACTATTCGATTAAATTTAAAACGAGTTCTTGAGAAAACTATTTTTTTTTGTCATTTCAAAACGTCCTCAAGCGTCTTTTTTTTTACCTATCTCTTTTCGATGTACTGAGTCTAAAGCGTTCATAAAAATAACATGTGTCTTTACTTGTAACCGTTTCAAAAAATTCATTATAATTTCGAGTAAATATTTCAAAAATGAAATTGCTCACGACATCTATCTGCCGAGTGCATTTAATTACCTCAAGAACCCTACTGTAGTTCCTAACATCTCATGAGAGCGTTCGTTAATTCGTCTCGATTTCCGAGTGAAATTCCTTGTCCTCCATCTTTATCTCTTTGAACGTCAAACAGTCAAGACGTTATTTTGTTTAAGTTATCTCTTAAAGAGGTAAGTCGAAAAATTCCTTTTCAAACAAATATTTATTTTTAGACTCTTACCCGGGAGCCCCGAATGTTTTTTTTTGAACCTATTCTCTATCCTTCAATTGTTGGATATAGGTCTCCCCCAGTTTTCTCCATCTTTCCCTATCTTGAGCTGTTCTCTGCCATGTGGGACCTCCTTGTTTCCTGATGTCATCTTTTCACCTCATCTGTGGTCTGCCTCTTGATCTCTTTGCATTGTATGGACGCCACTTTCCCATGGCATTGTTCCATCGTCTGTCTTGGAGACGTTCATTCATGGAGATGAACGTCTCCCCGAATGTTACTAAGCTGTTATTTGGCCCGAGGTTGTATATATATATATATATGGATTTATGATATATGTAGTATATATAGTATGTTCATGTTAAATATACTCAAGGTTTCAAGGTTTCGTTCAACCAAGTACCTAGAGGGCGAGAAGAAATAAATTATATCCCTTCTTCATAACCACCAGCTTTTGGATAAATCAGGTTGTACAAATGGCATTGTTCCATCGTCCGTCTTGGAGACGTTCATTCATGGAGATGAACGTCTCCCCGAATGTTACTAAGCTGTTATTTGGCCCGAGGTTGTATATATATATGGATTTATGATATATGTAGTATATATAGTATGTTCATGTTAAATATACTCAAGGTTTCAAGGTTTCGTTCAACCAAGTACCTAGAGGGCGAGAAGAAATAAATTATATCCCTTCTTCATAACCACCAGCTTTTGGATAAATCAGGTTGTACAAATGGCATTGTTCCATCGTCCGTCTTGGAGACGTTCATTCATGGAGATGAACGTCTCCCCGAATGTTACTAAGCTGTTATTTGGCCCGAGGTTGTATATATATATGGATTTATGATATATGTAGTATATATAGTATGTTCATGTTAAATATACTCAAGGTTTCAAGGTTTCGTTCAACCAAGTACCTAGAGGGCGAGAAGAAATAAATTATATCCCTTCTTCATAACCACCAGCTTTTGGATAAATCAGGTTGTACCGATTTTATATTTTTTTATTGAGCAGTGAAGAATATTGATGAACTAAATAACAAGTGAAGTGCTTTATTATTGATCTTTTAATTATTCTACCTAAAAAACAAATGTATTTTTACCTGAACGAATTTCGAAATTTGTGATAAAGTATAATTTTATTTTCATATATTTCTAATATTTCATAATCTAATGCCATGATATTAAATGTTTGTCTTCTTACGATACGATTTTAATTTTAGATTAGTATAAACACTTCTCATGGTAATTGAATACTGTAAACACAAATTGTTATTATAATTTCTTTCTGGAATGACGTAAATTTCTAACGTAGAATCTTTTAATAATGTTTTTTGTTCATTGCAAAAAAATAATAAAAGGATAGTTTTGTTTTAAGATTTTCTTTACAATTTTCTTTGACTCGTTTCCTTACGAGAATAAATATAAGGAATGGCGCCCATCACATTTTAATTTTAAAGATAATACACAACTTCTATATGATTGAAAGAACCACGCCCCGTCTCCGACTTAAGTGAACGGCCTTGATCGTTTGTATACCAAAGCAAATAATTTTGCATAAGTTAATAAGAGGCGGTAGCTGGCTTGTCTTTAGTTTCATGCGTGGAAGACAATGATACTAGATAAAAAGTATGTGTTTTATCTCGCCAGGTATTGACGTATGGGTAAAGAACCATGGATTCAACTGTATAGGTTTTCTTTATATAGGCCTATAATAACTAAAAAAATCAGATACCTGGATTTGTCCTAGTCCCGAAAGAAATTTCTCAGTTTTTACAATGATTAAAACTAATTATATTAATAAAATTAAAAATTCCAACGACATATATATTTCTATCTCAAACAATCAATTATTCGTCAACTGGTTTGGACACAAAAGAATAAAACCATGTCAAAAATAACGTTTTATTAAGTACTATTATTGTAGCATAAAAAAATATTAATGAGATCTACTAAAACCCACACGCACACACTAAATACATTTTTATAAGAATTTGCAATTATTTCATCACTTGAAAAAGTATGTCATAATAACTGACGTAGCTGTTTGTATAAATATAAGTTGTTCGCTTCTTTAATTATTAAATAAAATTTAAAAAAAATCCTTGGGAAAAATACCTCTACATTCCAGAAACAAATTTCTGTAAATCGTTTTACAGACAGCTATAATTACGCACTGTCACACCGTTACGTCACATTTTGGCCTTATTTTCAAATTTAATATTTTCTTCATAATTTTCTTTTAATTTTTACTGCCTCTCAGATTCTTTCACGTTTTAATATTTTTCTTTTAAAAATAGGTGGCGCTCAACATTTTCTGTGTTAAAATTTATTTCTCTCTTTAACTGTCTCAAATTCCACGTTTCAATTTTTCTTCTAAGCTTCTTTTGTGTAAAATCATTTCGATCAGTCCTAGCAGCTTAATATTTCAAGGGTTTAGTATGTGACGACTCTCAACAAAATTGTACCCTCTAGCAAACCAATTAGTTCCACTCCTGCCATAATGGCTTGTTAAAATCCCGGAATACTTGCTGAAATTTGTTTCCCCATGACATTTTTCGCTGAAAATAAAAAAAATTCTCCTCTTGGATACCACATTCGTGAAACCTCCTCTTGGACACACTGTATATAAAATAAAGGGTGTTTTTTTAGAGGTATATAACTTTGAAATGGAATAAAACAAAGATGTTTTTTTAAATTGACATGAAATTGCCCTTATTCGAAAAGTAATCGTTTGGCATTATAATTTAAATATGAATTCTGACATATGACTGCAACAGTCTACTGAATACTCTGAAGTAGTCTAATCTGGAGGTCCAATTTTCGATGACTTTTTACAACATTATAGCCGTATATCGGCGAATGTTGTCCTCCAAGTGGTCAATCGTTTCAGGCTTATCGACGTAGACTAGCGACCTCACATATCCCCACAGAAAATAGTCTAGCGGTGTTAAATCGCACGATCTTGGAGCCCACTTCAAGGGTCGGAAACATGAAACTAACTTTTCTTATACTTATATAATAAGTAGTAATAAGTAATATACTTATTACTAATAAATCAATTGTGGCAGATGCTGCATGACTGTGCTCTGTGCTGACCAGAATCGTTTTTGAAGAAGTATGGGCAAATAACTGCTCCAGCCTGTAAAGCACACCAAACAGTAAGTTTTTCTAGATGTAATGGTTTCTACAATACACTTGAGGGTTATCTTCACTCTAAATACGGCAGTTTTGTTTGCTGAATAGCCATTCAACCAAAAGTGAGCTTCGTCGCTAAACAAAATTCGCTTATGAAAATCGGGATCAACGGCAATCTCGTTTTGGACCCACTTCACCGTATCTACGCATTGCTAGATGATCGTGTAGCTTCATTCGTTCATGAGTTGTATTTTGTAAGAAAGCAAACCAAGATCTTTCCTCAAAATCTTCCATAAAGTGGATGGACACATATCCAATTGCTGTGCACGATGAAGGATGATTCGGGTATTCCTCTATACTGCGCTGTACAGCAACAGCAAATTCTTCTCTACGTACTGTACGACCTCTTTGTGGATGCGTATTATCATTTAGAATAAACGTGGTGCGAGAACGTTCTACAGTTAATTTAATTAATTACTCTGGTGAACTATTATGTTGATCATAAATCGGACGTAGTGCGCGATACGTATTTCGAACAGAACCATAATTTTCAAAATAAATTTGCACAATTTGGAAGCACTGTTCAGGTATCAAGTCTATTTAAGCTGAAATGCCAAATCAAACTTAACATAAATCACTCGACAGCTGTCAAAATGGCCGACAGTTAAAAAAGTGTTGCCAATTTACATTTCTCTACCTCTAAAAAACACCCTTTATGTATTATTTTAACTATTTGGAATATTTTAAGCCATATATTTTGGACCATAACTTAGGTCATACCTTAAACCCTATGCAATGATGTCTATTTAATATGGCATTTAAAATTTTAATCAAACTATTTAAATACTATACTTTTATTCATGCATAAATAACTGCAAATTCTTTTAATACTTTTAAAAATACAAATTTGACTGTTAATACAGAATGTTTTTTAATATATTTTCATGCATTTTGCATTCATCGGTACAATACCTAAACTACGAATATGGAAAATTTTCGCTCCTCAAGTAGTTAACAAGACCTTAAAAGCTATTGTCAAAGTAACAAATGTGTCCATAGACATATAATACAAGATAGACTGATCGCTGTAATACCAGCTCGTTACCACAGTGCGACAAAAAAAAACTGACACAAAGTAGTCCTTGCATCTCTTTGTGATGTACCGGGTTTATCACGAACCTGTATTGCAGCGCTCAGTTATGGCTAAACTACTTAGGCGAACATTTTCAATTTTCACATTCGTGGTTTTGGCAGTGTACCGACGATATGTCATACAGATTTTGATTCAAAATTTTGACTACAACGTTAATTGAATAATGTAGGAAAATTACAAAATAATTCTACTGAACAACATATCTAAGCAAATTTAGGAATCTTTTAAGGAGACCAACAATTATTATCATATCGAAGGAAGGAAAGAAGGAATACTTTCAATAGTTGATCTCCAATATACTTAACGCATTTATGATGTTCGTTTATGAAGTACCGTTTGGAAGTTTAGCTATTCCTAGACTCATTGCAGTTCCATTCTCAAACCAGATAAACCAGACTTATAAGAAGCTCATGTTTTTATTGCTCTATGGGCAGTTAAAATGTCTTCGCCGGTTAAAAATATCGCTGACTCTAAAATATGCGATACAAATCGTTTTTAATACGCTCTTATATATATACCCGGTATTTAGGCGTTCCGCGCCCTTCCGGTAGGGATCTATGGAGGAGTATCACCTAGCCGCAAGCCCTTATCTCTTGCCGTACTGCTCCACCATAGGCCGATCAGATACCAGCATATTCTAGACTAAGCCGCAGATTCATTTTAGAATTTTAAACTACTGCGTTAGCCTTTTTGTTTTCTGTTCACCGAGCCGGGGATTTGAACTGACATCTCTCGCATTGAAGCGAAGGAGAAGCCAGCCGCCCAGCCCGCTTGGCTATCCGATCGATTTAATACGCTCTTGAGATTCCATATCCGTTCTGGTGGCAATAATCAATGCAATATGGACTTTGTATGTTGTACTGTGAAATACTTTGGTTTACTTTGCTTCAAACTAAGTGCGCAAGTTACAACATTCTTCTTTCGGGTCCTCTTCGGTCGTCAATCGTTCCCTAGATAACATTTTATTTCTTGTGAATTATCCTAGTCTCCAATCAATGTACAAACTAGATATGGTAATATTGGGCTGCCTAGTAACGCCCTGGTCCATGTAGTTTGCCTTCTTGGAGGAGGAGATCCGTGTCGTCAAAACAGCAAAAGGTAAGTCACCAATCGGCAAAAGAAATATCGGACAACCGCGCCAAAGATGGAGTTACAACCTTCCCTAGAGGTATTAATCCGCCAATGAACAAGCAGAATTGCTTATAAAGGGTAAGAAGAAGAAGAAGAATGTCAAACAAAACTCACATGCTCTATGCTGTGAGAAATACTGATAGAAGTATTCTTCCAAAAATTGATAAATGAGTAGTCCTGGAAACTAAGAAGAATGAAAAGGGAACTTCAAATTATCGGCATTTTCTATTTATTTATAGTGGAAAATACAAAGCAGATTATGAAAACACAGGAGCAGGTATTTTATTGACCGATAAATTTGAAAACGACATATAAGATATCGAATATAACAGCCATATAATTTCGAAAACTACCTTGACTATGAAAACATTAACTCTATATGATACATAGATAAATATTCTAGAACAATATTAAAGACGCAGCAAATAATATTCTAGGACTTCAAAGACCACTACCACGGAATAACTGGTTCGATGCTGAGTGTGAAGACATTACCCGAAGAAAAAATTATATGCAGCACAACTGCCGCAGAAAAGAACTCGGACAAAGCAGCAAAAATTATAAATATCTTAGAAGAGAAGAAAAAAGCGATTTTTTGAAAATGGAATATTGGAAGAACTTGAGACGATAAAAAGGCAAAACTAAACCAGAAAATTCTATACATCTTTGAATAGTGCAAGACGGAAATTTAAACCAAGGCTGAGGATGTGTAAAAATAATTAGGAGCATATATTCAATACAAAAAAGGGCGCCCAAGTTGAAGATGAAAATACACCACCTCCAGGAGCAAGAAACAACTCTTCTAAACCTCTTCGTTTATGTTAATTTCTGGCGTATGTGGCTCCAACGTCATTTGTTGTTCCTCTGTATATAACATTTTTAGATACTCAATCCATGCATCCTTTTCGACTGTTTCGGGTCTATTAATACCTTTACCTCCGGTCGTTGACCGCGCCATATTTCTTTTTGCAAATCATAAAAATCATCCCACAGTTCATTTGAAAAGCGTTCCTAGTGCTCGTTTTCAAGGAAACTTGGAAATCTCCTGATAATGAAACGGTTAACCAAATAGATCATATAATAATCGATGCAAGACACTGCTCTAAGTTATTAAATGTTAGGTCTTTTAGAGGAGCAAACATAGATAGTGGTCACTATTTAGTTAAAGCACGATTTAAGGAGAGAATAGATACAGATATCAAATAGAAGATCAAATAAGGACAGAAAACTTAGAAGACGAAGAAGACATTAACCAACTATGGGCAAATATGTGAGATATTGTGTTACAGAATCGGTTGAAATATTGGGCAAAACCAAGCCACAAAAAAGTTGTACCTACACGGAGAAAAAAAGAAGAGTATAATCGTCTTAAAAGAGACGAAAGACGTATCCATCGACATAAGAAGAGGGAATACGAACAGAACACAAAAATTTGTAAAGACACTAACGGTGAAATTCTACATGACAAAAACTCAGTGCTTAACAGATGGGCACAACATTTCAGCTACCATCTAAATATAAACGATATTAAAGGAGGTTACAACATAGACAATCAACAAAATATACAACGTCAACTACACAGTGTAGACCCAACAAGAGAAGAAGTGTCAAATGCCATCCTAAAACTCAAAGACAATAAAGCCCCACGAGTCGATGAAATTTGTTCGGAAATGTATAAAAAAAAGGTGGTGATCAACTTTTTGCAGCAATCCATAAACTAATAGTACTTATATGGCAGAATGAATTGGTACCAGAAGAGTGGCTACAGGGAATAATGTCTGTTGCATCAAATTCAAGCACATAGGCAGATTCTAGAAAAGTCACTGGAATATAACTTAGATACACATCATCTCCTCGTCGACTTCACAGGAGCCTATGACAGTGCATTATATTATGCAATGATAGACTTTGGGATCCCACCTAAGTTAATTAAGTTGGCCCAACTAACAATGCAAAACGTATGCTCATGCGTTAGAATTGAAGGAGAAAACTCTACGTTCTTTGACATTAATAATGGTCTAAGACCTGTGTCTCCTATAGTTATAGTTATAGTGGGCAGAAGTATGAGAGATATCGTACAGTGTTTTAAGAGGCTTGCGGACGCGTAAAGGGAATTAGGACTTGTAAGCGAGGAAAAAACCAAATATAAGTTGGTTTATAAAAACCAAATATCCAACAGAGAATTAAAATTAACAACCATACCTTTGAGCAAGTCAAAGAATTCACATATCTTGGATAGCTAGTAAATGCAACAAACACGGCAAGCGACGAAATAAAAAGACGCATAGCAATAGCAACCAGAACTGTTCACGGTCTCCAGAAACATTTAAAAAATAAAAATATAAAACCTGCAGTAAAGCTCAATATATTCTTCTTCTTTAAGTTCCATCTTCTATCGAAGGTTGGAAATCATCATGGCTATGCGGACTCTGTTGACTGCTGCTCTAAAAAGTTCTGCACTACTGCATTCAAACCATTCCCTTAAGATATTAAGCCAGGATATTCTTCGTCTTCCCACATTTCGCTTCCCTCGGATTTTGCCTTGCATAATAAGTTATAATAATGCGTATTTTTGCCCTCTCATCACATGTCCTAAGTACTCAAGTTTTCGTCTTTTGATAGTTAATATTATTTCCGCCTCATTTCATATCCTTCTAGTAACTTCCATGTTTGACATTCTTTGAATCCACGATATTCGTAGGATTCTTCTGTAACACCAAAATTCAAAGGCGGCCAACTTATTCAGATGGACTTGTTTTAGTGTCCACGCTTCCAAGCCATAAAGAAGAGTAGAGAACACGTAATATCGAAGCATTCTCAGGCGTAGTTCTAACCTTATATCCCGACAACAAAAATCCAAATATTGTGAAATTCGTTAAAGTGCAGAGACTTAGATTGGCTGGACACATTGCTAGGATGTCAGATCACGAATACACGAAGATATTAACATTTTCAAAACCACAGAGCACAAGAAGTCGAGGACGACCACGAAGGAGATGGATTCATGATGTGGAAGAAGACCTACACATTCTAAGGGTCAGAAGATACAGGGAAATTGCCAGGAATCGACAAGAATGGCGACTTCTTTGAGAAGGCCAAAATCCACAACAGATTGTCGAGCCACTTATGATGATATGCTTATATGTTTGTTCCATCACTATTCTATCCTGAGGATTTCTCAAGTGGAGTCACCTTCTTTTTTCATAACTAACAAGCGAATAGGTAACAAAAAAAATACACGAAGCCTTATGGCTTACGTGAATATGTATCATCACAGTTTTTTTACTTAACTTAATATATTAATTTTTAACAATGATTCAAAACATTCTGTAGTAAATAACATTATAGTCAATAAACATAGCACCGACATTTACTATCACAGGATTGGTTCGTATACAGAGTGAATAAATACCCACTATTAACGGTCAAAGTTCATTTATCCACCCTGTATTTAAGGCATGCCACCATAAAGCACAGTTATTTTAATTTTTATCCCACTTTATGATACAACTGGTTGGGTACTTAGTATTTTATTGCACAGTGTTGCACCCGAACGAAGTGTAGAAATAATTTTTGAATAAGATTAATCGAAAATTCGATATAAATTCGTGTATGTATGATAATTATTTCTACTTCAATTAAAATACTACTGGAGTTGCCGATATGTCTGAGCGCCATCGAATATTAACTACAGATTCAGAAGTTACAGAATGAACCAAGAATATATGTTCGAAAATTTGACAATGGTGACAGATAGTTGTGTCATACGGTAAAAATGTACTTGTATCATTATGGTATACTTATACCATTGTAAAATGATATTTACAAAGAAATCATAAAGAAATTACTGTTGTGATACCAAGATTTTATGGAAAACCGACAAATTTGTCGACAAACAATAATAGAAAATGACACATTTAACAATCGTTGTGTTGTAGTAGTATATGTGATATACTACTATCATATAAAAGGTTTATTACCATAGCATTTAAAATTTTTATTTGTAAAATTAAAGAATTGCTCAATTGGCTTTGACAATTAATGTTTTGTGTCACCTGTCATTTGTCACTGACATCATTTCATTGGCAACGCAAATATATTATGTTTATTGATGTTTTGCCAAGAAACACGCTCAGACAATACGGCTACTCCAAATGTTGCGTTTTCCGCAACTGTTTCGCGACGAACGAGCCGCAGCACCAGGTAGACGCCCGCTGGTGGGGTCTGTACTGGTGCGGATGGGCCAAAGGTGGATTCGGAATAGGCGAATTAAACGAGGATCGGTTCAGATCCAAGCTGGATCTGTGCGATTGCGAACGTGCTAACTTGTCATGCATTTGTACGTTACCACCTGTCAAGAGTTCCACTGCTCGTGTCAAAGAATACCAGCACATAAGGAATAAAAGAAGAGCTTACTGTTAGGATGAGGAAGACATAAATGGGTAAAAAATAAGTAAGAATGGTTGACATATGGCATAATATTATTTTCTATGTTTAGCTTTAACCTTTCTTCGAAGTCTAACCTACTATGCAGAATGAATAAAGCATTTCTAATATAATTAAGGCAGCTAATAGATTGGTAATGGACATTACACTAAAACTCTGGGAAAAGTCTAAAAATGGGATTCAGCTCTACCAATAAATCCTACTTTCACGTCTTCGGAGAATATGGCCATAGTCACGTGGCCCCTGCGTACATGACGTACAATGGATACGCGTGATGAAGCTGATGAGAAAGAGTGAAAGAGAAGTTTCTGGTGTCTTAAAACGGGAACGGATCGGCTAAAAATAAATCTTTCTGAGAAAATTCTGATCAGGACGAGGGAATGGCATTGAATTGCTACATACATTAAGAATTTCTATATTTATAAAAGTCGTTTATATACATTTATGTTGTCCAAGAATGTGGGAGGCTACGTACCGTTGTTAAAACGTTACAAATTTGGCGCACAACGTGGGGCCACATCTTTAGCCTCAACGTGGTTACCCACTATTTATGGTTGAGATGTAAACTAATAAGAGAGATAATTAAAAAGATGTACAGTCTATAACATATAAAGCAGTGGATATCTTATGGGATCTGTTCACAAATGACGGAAGGCAATGGAACACCGAAGAAAAGAGAACTAGGATGCTAAGCCAATAATTAATCAAACAGATACCAATAAACTTATTTATATTTCAAATGCACTTACTATTTTTGTCAACCACTCCTAACTTATAAAACAAAAAGAACAATAGTATAGAACAACATTTAAAACTTGATTACGCGAGATCTCGCTTTCTAAGCGAGAACTAAATTCGTATAAAGTAAAATTATATACAAGCAATATAATACAGCTAAAACAAGAGAAGAAACTTTTATCTGTAAGATGGAAATTATATGCAACAAGAATATTCAAAGTATTAATGCTATACAGATGTCATTTGCTTTTACACCGATGTTAAAAACGATGTGTTTTTGACATTAATATACGCAACTTTTTTTGTCTGTTTGTATTTATCCGTTTAACACTAAATTTGACTGTAACTGCAAAATTAATAAGTATGCGTGATCAATCATTTTATGCAAGCGTATTTTAATTGTAAAGGTCCTACTTAATTATAAATTGAATTTGAATCATGTAATTAGATGATCTTTTTAATTGAAGTTATTACGACGGAAAAAAGATTTAAGATGGTTAAGCCAACTTGGATGTATCTGCAACTCAGTCACTAAGATAATAGAGCAATAGTTCCGTTGGTTTCTTCGTCAAGGTACAATCATAAACTAGTAGTTATGTATTTTAGGTACTATTTACAGTTTCTCAACGCGTCTTTTAGTAACAGGGTGTCGACTGACTTTTATACACAGTTCTTAATGTCAATGTACTCGAAAACTTTTAAAATCTATAGCAGTAACAATGTAAATATCCCGTCTCTATGTCATTTCTACTAGAAAAAATTATCTAGACGTAAAAAAGTGTTACCCTAACCTAATTGTCCAAGCACTAAAAAATCAATGTCACCTACCTGAATTAACAGTGCTTCTGGGTTTCATGGTGGAACAATACGCTTCGATGACATCCAAGATAAAACCGTCCTCCTTGTAAGTCATGGGTCTACGACTGGTGTACCTGGAGTACGGTCCGTTCGGGGAAGTACCCAAAGCAAGGTAGGGTCGCAACGGCGGAGTGGGGCGCAGGCATATGGCCGACCATCCACGACCTGCTGCGTTTACACTGGCAATACTATGACTGGAAGCTGAAAGAGTAGGTGTTATGGAGCGGACGCTGCCTTGGCGTTGGTGGTTACTCGTTAGGTTTGGGTTTCCGCCTGATATTAGTGGCGTCATCTATTGACAAAAGACATAAAAATAATTGGTTCGGAAAATACTACATTACATCAATTATGATAATTTTTGAAAGCTACTGACACTGACCTCACGTTATTCTATATTTGACGCATTCCATCAATTTATTTCCGCAAAAGACTAAAATTTGTCAATTAAAAAAAATTAATAAAATCTATAGTTATATTGAATTTTTTCATCCATTATGACTTCAAGCATCGGCATCAAGGAATATCTCCTCTGCTTGGTGCATTTTCTCCAGGTCAACACTTATATTTCTTGAGTATTTTTCGATTGTCTGTCGAAAAACTGTTTGCCTACTTAAATTAATGTAGCGATTTATCTTAGTCTTCTTCCCTGTTTCGAGCTGTTTCCAATTGTTGTTTTGTTGCCGTAACATATTTGGTAATCTCTGTCGCCAACGAAACGTAGGGAGAACAGAAAAACTAAGACATGATCCCAAATCATTCACTGTAATCCCGGAAATCATTGTATGGTTGACGACAGTGTTTGCCACGAAGATCTAACCGTGTCAAATGTGAACAGGACTGTCAAAGATTAAGACAGATAAATCATGAAAGAGTCCCTAGTCCTCCAGGTTGAAGGGTTGGGCTAAAGACTAACAATAAACTTGCCAGTTAGTTGCTAGTACATATTTTGAACACAAAAACATTGTATGGTTGACGACAGTGTTTGCCACGAAGATCTAACCGTGTCAAATGTGAAGAGGACTCTCAAAGATTAAGACAGATAAATCATGAAAGAGTCCCTAGTCCTCCAGGTTGAAGGGTTGGGCTAAAGACCAACAATAAACTTAGCAGTTAGTTGCTAGTACCTATTTTGAACACAAAAACATACACAAGGTAAGATATCAAACAAAGAATAGTCCTAAAACAAGATATACTGAGCTACATAGAAAAAATGGCCTAATTTGGTATAGATAAGAAAGAAGAGTACATCAATCGACATACTTATCAAAAATCTCGAAAAGGAGTCCATTGGTAGATAAAAAGATCATGGAGGAACGAATTGAATGAGACCATGGAAAGACGGGATCTCAAGAAAGGAGAAAAGAGACTAGGTATCTGTTGAATTCAAAGATATAATTATGAGGTTTGTCCTTTTGACATAAATCGAGAGTTTCATTACGATGCAACAAGTCGTGAATACAGTGAATTTTTGAAATGAGCAAGTTGGTCGAAAAATTTTCAAACGGTTTTTTTACAAATTTTCGGAGAGGATTATCCTAACAGCAATGTCTCGCTAAAATGGTTTCTGTGTTTGGAAATGTAACATTACACCAGTCAACTATTTTCCGCTGATATTGCGAATTTCAACGTGATCGCTCCAGTCTCAGCGACGAATCCAGGCCAAGTCCATCCAAAACAGCAGTCACACAGCAAAACATTCATGCGGTTCGTCAGTTAATTAAGGATGGCCGCCGTGTAACATACCGGAATGTAGAGGCATCTTTGGGCATTTCAAAGACCTCGATCCAAACATCCTACATGAAGAACTAGATGTTACAAAGTTGGTTTCCCGTTGGATCCCTCACTTCTTCACAGAAGAGGAAAAAGCGGTTCGCGTCAGTTGGCGTCGAGAAACATTGGAACGGTTCAACAAAGGAAGCTCAAAAAACGTTTATAGTATTGTTAGTGGCGATGAATTTTGGATTTACTCCTACGAACCGGAAAATAAACGCCAATCCGCTATGTGGGTGAACGATAAGGAAAAACCCACAAAGGTGATTCGTTCTTGAAGTGTGTCAAAGAAAATCGTCACAACTTTTGTGTCAAAATCTGGTCATGTGGCAACAATTGCTTTAGAAGTTCGAAGAACGGTTACTTCTGATTGGTATGCGAGTCTCACACTGCTTACAATGCGAGTGCATCCACCTTATAGCCAAGAATAACTGCTTCACGTTCCCAAATATCAAGAATTTAATGCCTGGGCAGCGATTCCACTCGCCAGAAGAAGCCATCTATGCTTTTAAACAGCGATTTTGCAGGTGTCAACTAAAGACTGGAATAACTGTTTTACCAATTGATTTGAACACATGCAAAAGTGTATCGATCTTGGTGGGACATATTTTGAAAAGCCATAAAGTACTTTAAGTCTATATATTTTTTGTCTTTATGGCTATATGCAAAACTAAAAAGACAGCCCTCGTACTGGAATCGCTTAAAAACTTAGAAGAGTTGGAGCAAGATTGAGATGAGGGTATGGTGTAGATGAGGATGTTGGGATGGAGGAATGGACTTGGGCCGTATCAACAATGACAATGAGAATAATATCTCTAAGCGAATTTTATTAGTTTTTTGTACAGGCGCTGTTTCTAGAGTTTCTTATTGATTTTTGTTGGAGTACTTTTAGGTTATACTGCTTTCTTCTTGTGCAGTAATCTGTCATTTTCGGAAAAATACTTTTTGTAAAAAATGGGATTCCACGATGATTTTACGCACATTAATACAACAATTTCTTTATGCTATAGCTTGGTAAAATGAATAAAACCAAACAGAGTATGTCAGTGCCAATAAATTTGAAAAAAAAAATCATGTATTGTTAAAAAGCAAGTCGGCTGATTACAATGAGAAGTGATCAATTAATCGCATGAATAAAGTTAAGATGAGGTGTCATACAGGCAAGGGCCAAAAACACACAAGCCATTTGTTAGATTATTAGATAGCTTTTAAATAAATCACAAAACCACAAAAATAGACAAACCGGCCAGAATCATGCCCTTGCCTGTATTTTTTGGTCGGGTACTGATGTAAATCCCCTTAACGACACTTGCTGGTATCTTCGCTTTCAGCCACCAATGAGCGTACAGTCCGGACTTGAACATAGGACAATCGTCACCTTCCTCGCTCTTCTCTGTATCATCTTTTTGGCATTCTTCTAGTAAACTTCCCATCGATTGAGATTTTACCGGTCCGATCACACTGGGCCTTGATGGCACTACGTACAGTTTTGATTGCATTCTGGTAGATGACGTCATGCTATCGCGTGACTTCGTTATGACGTTTTCGTTGATACAATCTTGCCCTGAAGTCCGCGGAGTAGAGCCGAAAGGAGACGTACACGGACACTCCGACTCGAAATCCCTAGCAACTAACTCACTTAACGATATGGCATCTTGCTTGTCACTGTATTTGTCAAAAAGATTAGCCATGTCTATACTACAACGAATCTGAGCAGAATCAGATCTTTCATTCACGTTAGCTGAATCCGGTGAATTAAGTGTGCAGCTTCCAGCCATTCCAGAATCTGAAGATCTCGGACTGTGGCAGTACTCCAAGCAACACCTGCACAACGACTGCCTGGAAGTGCTGGGATAGTCGTGAAACTCTTTGGGCGTTATCTGTAAACTGCTGCGTCGCTTCGGCTTATCCGAATTAATACTGTGTTTGCGGAATCCTACGTTCTCTAAATTTAAACTCATACTTTGCGGTACCACTTTAACATCTTCTTTAATAAACATACTAGGAGGTTTGAGTATCAAACTTTCTTCGCTACCTCCAAACTTTGAAGAACAATCTTCATAATTATACAAGAGTTCAGCTAGCATATTGTCAGGCAGAGGCATAGTATTAACAGGCAGTTCTAAACTGCTGGAATGAGTTGTGGTGCTGCTAGCAGAAGATTTCGGGGAAGACTGAGCTGCACAAGCCATATTGTTATCACAACTTGACCACGTTGGTATGTATATTGTAGTTAAACTAGTTTGATTGAATTTGTTTCCTACTAGCTTCGTTGGACAACTTTGGCGGGTAGTTGGTACGTAACTTTGAGGAACCGGTAGATTCGTTAGCTCTAAACTATCATTAAGCTTTGCTATGTTTTCGCAAGCCATATACGCCTTGGGCTCAGGCAGAGCTGCACTAGTTTCAGATTCTTCAGACCACTGCTTTTTCAGGTGAATGCTGGCTTTGGACACTAACAGACTAGGGACTTTTATTTTTGGGGGTTCCCCATAATCGACCATACTCTCATATTTGGTTTCTGCTCTTTCCGATCCTGTCTGCGGATTGTAGTATCTTATATACCCGAACGGATTACTCGAACTACTGGAACTAGTACCAGAAACTACTTTTCTATCACTAACCGTCGAACTATCACTATCTGAATCACTTTCGCAGTGGATAACACTGTCCCGACAGTGAATATCCTTCGTGTAAATACTGATTTCGGTTCTGTGATGTCTTATTTTAACTAAATTTATGTTTCTTTTATTCAAATACTCAGAATATAAAAGATTCTTCAGAAGTTTTCTTGTTATCAACTTCTGCTTGATAAGTCTTTGGAAATGTTTCGTGAGTGCAGCGAACGGCGCTGCCGATGGGTAGTGATCAGGGGGATACGTTGTAGGGCGGTGGCCGCTAGGCGATTTATAATTTATCACTGAGGAACGGTTGCAGTAACCCCTCCGATCTAGATGCTGAAATATTAGAGATAACTCTATTTCAATTTGTTTTTTAAAGTAAATCACATTAGAATTTTGTAATAAAGACTGCAAATGGATATAAATTCAAAAATACAGGCGTATTTCTCAGTGACGAATTTGATATCAACGATTCTTTTCTAAACTTAATTTGCTATTGAGAGAGAGAACAGAAAGACTAGAAAAACTTGAGCCTAGAGGATATGAGCGACCAAAACATATACTCTTCGTCACTATACTCAACAGACAAAAGAAAAAGAGAGAGAGGATTTGGTGACAAATTGCATGATTACAGCATTAAAAAAATTGAATGGGAAAGTATATAAATTATTTATGGAAAACTATTATTCGTCAGAAGCAGTTCACAAAATTGAGGCATCATTTACAACTTATTTTTTTAGCTTCTCTTCTTTTTCATCTGTCACTATCAACTCTTCTTCCTTTTCTTTCTCCTTTTCCAACCTAGCGGTTGAAAAATACCATAAGCGATTGAAAAATACTCTTACTGCCTGAAGCATTTTACTAGCAGTGGACAGGTATATTCACTCACACAACTCCATCAAAAGCCACGCCCCCTCTGATTTCACCTCTCCAGTATTCTTCTTTCAGTTCTCCGTTTTCTCCATCTGTCATTCTATGCGATAAATAAGTTCTTCTTCCTTTTTCTGTCATTAGTTTCGTGTAAAGTCTTCACTGGTTGAATGCCCCCTTGTGGTCGTGCGATCAACTGCATCTGGCCACCTATGCAAACTGCAGCCAGCCACCTGTGCGAACACCTGCAACCATTAATCATGTTTTTTCTCCTCTAGACTTGTATTGGCGTGTGAAACTCTTAGTCAACTTTTTCTTGTCTATAATCGTGATAAAATCACAAAGATCACAAACAAAGAAAATAAAATTAAGTCTTAATTCTAAAGATCTAAAAAGTGACCTACACCTAATTGGTAAAAAAGCACAAATAATTTAGTGACTTTTGGAGGAAAAAATATTGTTTGAAGATAATAGGTAACAAAAGAGTTATTGGCAATTGTGAAAATACACAAATGTCGGTTTGTAGAAACTATTAAAATATTGTGTCCACTTTGCAAGCGTTTTGCATGCATATAACTCTTCTCTCAGTACCAAATAAAGTGTAGAAAGTTCACTTGACAACGTGCATTGACACAGAAACAGCTATTGTAAATACATATTAAAGAAAATTTAGAAAGTAATTAATAATTTTTGTGTAATAGTGTCTCTTATCTGTGTTCAAAATGTCATTACAAAATTCCCTTTTAAAGCAGCTTCTTGCTTAAAAAAAGCAATGGCAATAAAAGAAAACACAAATTTAAAACTTACATGTGGCGGTGGTTGTGGAACGAACTGTGCTTGGGACGGAGATACTTTCTGACTAACAGTGGAAGCGGTGGACGACCTGGGCATCTGCTTCCTTAACAACTCTACCCAGTGATCCGCATCTTCTTTATTCTGGCATACCACCAGCCTCCTGTCAATCATGGGAGCGCTGATTTCGAAGGCATTTTTGTGCTGGTCATTGTCCTCAAGTCTCGTGACGGATAAACCAGAAAGGAACAATTTACCCTGAAAATATGAAGCAACAGTAATGATTTTTAATAACGGAGAACACTTTTTCTAACGGACAATCACTGCTAGCTTTTTTTAGCGACATAGTATTTTTTCAACACTTGTACCACTTTTTCAAATGCTAAGACACCTTTGCATCTCTAGTAACTTACTTCAAGCACAAAGAGAATTTTTCGACCGTTTGTAGTATTTTTTCAAACCGAGACTTTGATTAATTGTTTTTGTTTTAACTATTTTTAGTAGTTTTCAAGCGTTGGTAGTAATTTTTATCCGATAGTGATACTTTTAAAAATGCTAGAACGATTGAAAAATACCACTAGCGATTAAAAAACACTACAAGCGATTAAAAAATACCACAAGCGATTGAAAAATACCACTAGCGATTGAAAAATACCACTAGCGATTGAAAAATACCACTAGCAATTGAAAAACACCAAAAGCAAATGAAAAATACCAGTAGCGATTGAAAAACACCATAAGTTATTAAAAATGATCACAAGCGGTTGAAAAATACCACAAGTGGTTGAAAAGTACTATATGCTACTGAAAATGTTACTAGTAGTTGAACAAATGATGTTAGTTATTGAAAATCTTTACTATCGCTTAAACAGTACTACTAGTGGTTAAAAACTTATACTAAAGTGTTACGAACTGAAAATTTAATGATATAACTAATTAATTATCATTATCAACTGCTTAAACAGTTATCCTAGGATACTACTGTGTAATTTTGTCGTTTTACTCGTAAAAAAGTATATAAAGAAACCACTACTTTTAATACTTTGTAGTATATAACTAGATAAAAGAACTCACCTCATATATGAAGGCACTCAGTCTATGGCTAACACTCAAAATCAACAAAGTGGAAGGAAACAACACAAAATACCGATCGTTGTGTTGCGGCATCACCGAAACTAACCCCATATATATTATATCGCCTAAAGTTGTCAAGCTGGGACCTTCCCAGCCTCTAACTGGACCCGTTAGCACTTGCAGCTCAAGTTCTTTTTGTCGCCTGGTGGCGGCACAAGTTGCCTAAAAACAATACACCAAATAAAGTATTGGTGAAGTTAAAATAAAAAGCAAATGCTTACTGCAATATCCTTATAAACGCTGACTGATCTCTGGGTATCGCCTCTGTCCGGGTGGGATTCTTCGACGTGCCTTTCCAGCTCTTGAAGCATTCCAGAATATTTGTCCAGTCTTCTAAACGGCTTACTTAGCATAGTAGTTAGTACCAGTACTCCAGGGCTTGCTGCACCTTTTGACTCCATGTATTTAGTTAGTTCATCCCTTAAAACAACAAACATTATTTCCGACAAATTTTATTGCACTATACAATCACGTTAGTACATTATACAATTTGCAAAAAATGTGGCCAAGAAAAAAATGGTACAAACAAATAAACAACAGCAGAAATTGGTCTGAGGTGCTGTGTTCAAATTCACCTGAAGTAACCTCTTAATACACGGGGAATGTTAAACTATCTAAAAGAGGCTGATGACTAGTGTTGACATATGGAGCAAAAGCAAGAGCAGAGAAGTAAGAGTAAGAAAGTTAGAAAGCTAGAGATAGAGACAGGAAAAGGAAAGACAAAAGGCAAAGTAAGAGAACATATGTAGTAGAGAAGCTAACAAAGGTACATATTGGGCGCTGGGAAGAGATAACATAAATAATTTAATGCAGTATCTTACCTATACTTGTCCAAAATGCATACTGCCCTGGGATGTAACGAACAGTAGGCTTGGTGTATACTTTTAATTCTTGGTGCCCAATTGAGGAACAGTTTACCAACTCGCTGATCATTTCCTGGTTTACTCGATTCCAATTCTACGAGTTTCAGAAGCTGCTGGTGCGTTTCTAAGACCTCTGTGATGTTTCCCGTCAGTTGTTTGTATTCGTCAGGAGTTAAACTGTTAATAAAATTAGGACCAACAGTATCAGCTACTAGATTCGACTGATGATGGTTAAAAAAGTTTTATTTAGGGTAGTACTTACATGGTGCTTTTTTCCAGCGGCTGTAGGAAATTGGTAACGAGGCCCTCGAGCTCAGTGACGTGTGCTTTTTCCGAATCGACCAAATCGTTAAGGACGACAGATTTGTATTGATTCTGTTGAAGAACGATGGGCCTGGGAGCATCTACAAAGGTATGAAATCTAAATCAACAATAAAACTTTGGAAATATTCACTCACGACCCATAAATTATATGGAAAAATTCAGAAAAGAATAGAACATGACTTCTTTAATAGCTGATTTCGGAACTAAATGGTCATGTTGGACTGATGCGGGAAGTACTTAATATATGAAATACTTACAAGATCACAAATTTACAAATAATTTAGATACATGTAACTTTTGATACAATTTTTTTCTCATATATAGTGACTCTGTTCGGGAAAGTATTTATTCGTATTTATTTACATACTTTGATTTTAATACTTTTTATTTCATTAAAAATATGACCTTATTTAGTTATACATATTTTAATTACTTGTAATATATTATTATAATGACTTTAGTTATATATTTTAATTACTATTCTCATTGTATATCATTATTATCTTTTACATTCTCAAGCTCAAATTGGCTGATTTACTATTTGTCAAGTTCTGAGAATTCATTTGTCTGAAACCTGTTTCCCAAAATGTTTTCGGGGAACTGGGTTTTATCCCATAACACTTTAGATAAAGTTTTTAAAAATATCAGATTCCTAGAGGAAACGTACGAAAAAAATGAATCCATTTTATTGAATTCTGGTGACCTTGGGGCCACCTTACCAGTGCGGTTAAATCGATTTTTTAATTTTTCAGATGTATCTTGTCTAGGTTGCCGCCTACCTGGAAACCGTTCTTGATAAGTTCTAGCTGACAGTAGTGAATTTTTATTGCATTCCCACAATATCCAGATCATATCTACCATTTCATCAGTAGTAAAATTCGTTATTGCTAATTTAAATTGAATTAATTACTGAATTACTAAATAATAATTGTTGCTAATTTACGGTGTACCCCAATACTGAATTAATAAACAATAATGTCAAACTGTCAGTTTCTGACAAATCAATCATGGCCAACTCACAATAATTATTGGTAAACGTTAAATAGATGGAGTATATATGTATTAACCATTTGCGTTTCTCAGACGACATAATATTAATAAGCACCGATATCCATGAACTAAAATCAATGCTACAAGATTTAAATCACAAATCGAATCAAATAGGATTAAAAACGAATCTCGACAAAACAAAGATATTAAGCAACAGTCTAGAAAACATCACGATAGATAACATCAATATAGAAAAGGTAGAACAATATATATATATATATATCTAGGACATGCAATTAAAAACGAAAAGGAAAATCAAACCCTAGAAATTAAAAGAAGGACACAATTGACATGGGCTGCTTTTGGTAAGTTGAGCTTCATTTTAAAAGACAGAAAAATCCCAATACACTTAAAACGAAAAACCTATGACACTTGTATACTACCAGCTGCAACTTATGGATTGTAAACTATATCAATAACAAGAAAAATGGCAGAACAATTAAGAGTAACTCAACGGGCCATGGAGAGGGCCATGTTAAATATAAGCCTCAGAGACAAAATTCCTAACACCGAAATACGTCGAAGAACTAAAGTAACCGACATCATGGAAAAAATAGCGACATTGAGATGGCAATGGGTAGCACATGTAGCAAGACAAGACACCAACAGATGGTCCCATAAAGTGACATTCTGGAGACCTCGAGAAACAAAAAGAAGCGTGGGAAGACCCAAAAAGAGATGGATATACGATATAACAGCTGTAGCTGGAAAGCAGTGGATGAGAATTGCAAAAGATAAAAAAGCGTGGAAGCAATTGGAGGAGGCTTATGTCCAACAATGGATAAATGAAAGCTGAAGAAGAAGACGACGTTAAATTATCTACCAAATTAATACTTTGTTGGAAAAATAAAAATATCTAGAAAACTGATAACTTTAGGTATAGGTATATCATAAAATTTAAAGTACGATATTAGTACTTTCGATAGTGATATAAAATACAGGGTGTTCTATTTAAAATTATCAAGATAATAATGTACTTTCATTTTGACTTACCCTGTATTTGATTTAACGAATATTATGAAAACGAATATGTTTTATAATTTTTAACAATTATTAAAAAACTATGGTTGCAATAGATCAATGTTCCCATACTTCTTTTTAATATACAGGCAGTTAAACTTAAATAGATTTTCAGGTAATATTGGTTATAACTTTTTAAATACCCGGTATAACATAATAAAACTTTACATTGTTGTGATGTGGGAGTGAAGCAGATTTCAAATTTAAAATAAAATACAGTTGGTATAGGGTGTTCCGTTTAAAAAAACATAAGTTTGGTCTGCCACCATCTTATGGAACACCCTGTAAGATTGTAACTAATTTTAAAATTTGGAGTTTAAAGCTGCCTACAATTTTTGTCAATAACTTTTTTTTTTGTAATTTTTACTATAACAGATCTACTGAGCTCCCTCACACTAATCAAACACCCAATATATCCAATAATTCGTTTTAAAATAGTAAAGTCTTTCCCATTCATTAATTTTTAACGAAATATTGTGTAAAATTCCGTGAAACAAGTTACATCAAACGAGTGAAGACAGATATATGTATGTTTACAATGGGAAATTCTGGAATTCATTTTTCAAACATCAAATACTTTTATTTAGAAGTCAATCAATAAAACTAGCGACATTATATTTTTAGAAGTATAAACTATCCATGTTTATAGATTGTTATATTAAAACAGATCACAGAAAAAATAATAGACTGCAATTTTTATTTTTCTGTATTTATTATTATTATTTTATGTGAATGTAAGAAAATTGACATATTGATACAGACGTCCAGTATTGTAAAGTGGTGTAGGCTTTTATGGTCGGTACTTTTTGCAACACAATTATCACTTTTAGGTAAACATGCTCACTTGGATGCAACGTAACATTTAGTTAGGTTAGGGGGCAGAGAAAAACGTTACGGTGCGTTATTTGGGGGGGACGGGAGGGTCAAAAATATTTAAATTACTGTTTATTGCTGTTACAGTTACAACTGCTGTTCAAAATAGTTGAACGCCCTCTAAACAGCGTCACCAAAGAACGATATATAAAGATAATGGGGAACAATGAAATTAAAATTGTCCGTTATGCAATATTGATAGCCCAAAATGAAGATAGCCGTTAAAGATTAGTTCATATATTTAATACAAGAGAAAAAGAATATAATATGACAATTTGAACTCAGCAAACTAGAACAATAGTAATCAGTAAATAATCAATAAGATGTAAACTGGAAGTCGATGAAGTTAGCACTGAACAAGTAATGGAAATAAACTACTTAGGAATCCCAAAACGTTTAGCGATTACAGAAATACGTTTGAAACAGAAATAAGAGATCAAGTATAAAGAATCGCGAGGGTTTCGGTATTTTTTTTCTTTTTGTTCCACAAACCTCTCTTCCTATTGCATATTGTTCTATAATTTGTTCTGTCTACGTGAAATTGAGGCGACTCTTTCTTACTTCTAGTTTTTTGTGTAAAATGAACACATTGAAATAATTCGCATCCAAAAAATGCCTAAATATTTTCATACATTATTTTTTTAGCATATATAGTAGAGAATCAAATTTGTAGGCAGTAGATTTTCAAAAATGTGACTGCGATAAAGCGACGACATCGTTGCCAGTTTGTGATAATAGATATTCTAGCAATTTAGACTTTTAACATTCACATGCAGCAAAATTATCGTAGATTAATGATCGTTTTGTATTCGTTAAGGTATCTAAGTATGTTGAGAAAACTGCTGAATCTACAAGGTTAAAGTGTAGCGAAAATGTTATGAAACAAAACAGGCATGTTATCGAATACGTGTGCTCTAGTTTTCTACTGAAACCCAGTTATTTATTACAATATAATATTTTTGATACTTCTAATATTTTTGGATTACCTACTGTATTTATCTCAGTATTTTTACGTCTTTTACACTTATCACTTATCGAGACTCACAAATCAACCACAATAATGCAGCAAGAGCAGAAATCAGCAAAGTTATGTACATTTTCTAATAATCCGATAGAAGATTCTCTCCTATATTATATAATTTCTACAAAATCGGCACATTCTATTGATAATGTTTAATAAAATATAATGGCAATTTTACCTACCTTTGCACTCCTTGACGTAATTACTAGGAAACCAGCCCGTCTCGCCATTAAGGGTGCCTTCCCACCAACCATCATCCTTCTGGGTTACGGTTATAAAATCTCCCTTCTTGAAGTTTAGCTGGAAAAATCAGACGTGTAAGAATGAAGAGTAGTATAGTTCATTTCACGGATTTCGTCCGACGATTGGAATCATAATCGAGGCACAGTTTTATTACATATTAGCTATAATGGAGTTATTAACATTATGTACTGATAATACATATTTTCAACTAAATAATGAATTCTATAAACAAAATTTTGGTTTAGCAATGAGCTCTAGTTTATCTCCAGTATTAGCCGATATATTTATGGAAGATTTTGAAACAAATATTATTTCTAAACAAAATTTAAAACCCACAATATGGCCTCATGGATCAGAGCTGTTGGACGCATTCCTGAATAATATAAACGATAAAGAAGAGACAACAATTATCATGAAAAAGGAATATAATAACACACTACCTTTCCTGGATGTTTTAATCTCTAAGAACGATACTGGATATGAGACTCAGGTGTATAGAAAACCAACACACACCAACAGATATTTAAATTTCAAATCAAATCACAATATTAATATTAAAAAGGGAATCATTAATTCCTTATATGATAGAGCCAAAGTTACGTGTTCTAACGAAAATTCGTTCTTGGAGGAAAAACATTTGTTAACATCTGTTTTATTAAAAAATGATTATCCTTTATCGTTTATAAATAGGGAATTCTCAACAATCGAACGAATAGAACAGAACAACTTAAAACGAAATCCTACAGCATACACAAGGAATAATACGAGGAAAATAACAATACCATACATATAAGGGTTATCAGAAAAACTTTAAAAGATAGGAAATAAATTCAACATTTCAACAACATTCAAAACAACAAACACATTGAGATCTATTTTGTCTAAAACCAAACCTAACAATAAACAAGAAAGGACAAAGAATTGTATTTATAAAATACCTTGTGAATGCGACCAGTTTTATTTAGGTGAAACATCAAGGCCATTAAATGTTAGAATAAGTGAACATAAATCTTATATAAAAAATACAGAATTTTATAGATCTCAAATATGTAAACACGCATGGGATAATGAACATAGGGATCAATGGAATGATTCAAATATAGTCCTAAAAGAAACGGATGGTAAAAAGAGAAAAATCAAAGAAGCGGCTCTAATTATGCTAAATGAGATCAATTGTGTCGCAAATTCCTCGGCAGAATGTAGTAGGATCTGGTTACCCATATTAAAAGAGGAAGTTATTAAAAGGAAAATACCAGTATTAGTAAGTCGGTAGCATATAGAGGATACATCATTTATGTTTTTTAAATAACAAAGATATAAAATTAGAATTTGGTGTTTATTGAAAGTAAACTAAATGCACGACCAAATATTTATCATGTCGGGATAGTATTATGAGGTTTTCTCCTGGTTTTTCCCTCATAATTTACTATGGAATCACTAACAGGAGATTTTTACTGTCATCATGACATGTGTTTGTCTTTTTAAAACGAATTACATATTATGATTTTTTCTGACGGATATTCTCAAGTTAAAGTTGATTTCATGTAATCGAATTAACTATCTTACAAGTAAAGTCGTCCCAGGAAGGCAACTCAACAATATTGGCAATATCATTTTAAAGTCGTCTACTTTAAAATGTATAATGTATGTCTGAATTGTCAATATAAATGAGACAGATAAAATTAAATTATTAGAAGAATTTTTCACCAAGTAACAAAAAAACAAAAGTTATTTAATTTACTAATGTTTGTATTTTGAGAACGATTTCCGAAGTGGAAATTGAAACGTCAATAAACGTACTTAAACCTTAAAAAAAAAAATAAATAAACGTGGCGCGATTTTTACCATTTTTTATGATTCTCGTGAGATCAATAGAATTGATTACTTTCATTGAGCAGTCGTAGTAAAATTTCCATTTTTAGACATCAACCTTTAAAACTTATGAAATGAAATTTTGATTTGTGGCAACCAATATGAAGCATTTGAATTATGAATAAAAAAAAGCAGAATTTAATGTTTTACATTAAAAACGATCGCACGTCATGAAATGACTACTGAGGAAATGACTACAAGAAGATGGTTTTGGGTGTAGTTTCTAGTAAAAATTTTTTAGACCATGCACAGCTTTTTGTGAAGAATAACCTTGTTTCGTAAAATAAATAATAAAAAAGTTTCCCTTATGGTTCCAAGTTAAGAGAAGAGAGTGAGATAAAACAATACAGAGAAGCGTACAAAATCAATCAATATAAGACAAATTTAAATAATACTTTTTGCTGATCAAGCTGATAGTCTAAACGGAGGAATTCTGAAAGCTAATTATTAATTGCAGAAAATGTGTTTGACCTGAATATGATAACGATAATTTTGTCGAAACGTTATCAAACAGATATTGTCGAAAAAAGAGGAACAACTGCAAAAAATAGATTGTAAAACATACTATGAATATAAACCAAACAAAACTTTTTTTATTTTCTACGCCACAAGTCGAAAAATTTGTTTGGAATGTTAATTTTATATTTATTGCTACATATTATTAGTATCTTAAATAGTCGTCAAATTGGAGAGAATCGTTTTATTAAGACACTTATCGGTGCTAAGAATAAGTTTCATTGTAAAGACTATAAATTAAACGTGATTCACGTGTCCAATGACCTGAGGAGTTTTTTATGAGGTCAAGAATTTATCAGTGGCTGTCAGGATGTACAGCTAGAAAAATTAAAACAAGCGAATAAAATTGTCTTGTGCGTAATAGTGTCAGAAAAAAAATGGAACATTGATTCAGAAACAACTTCCTGATGCATGGGTATAATGATAAATCCGGGTCACAGTCTCGGAAAAATAAGATTTTTCTCGAGACTGTGACAAATCTAGGTATCTGAACTTTTTAGTTATTATTATAGGTATATACAGGGTGTTTGGTAACGAATGGGCCATAGCTTAACTTTAGATTACTAAGGTTAAAAGGTCGATTTAAGCTAACTTACCTTAGTATGAATGTTGACAATAACCGAAAGTTAAACTTTTATTTGATTTATTTTTGAATATTTCCTGACAGGCATGGGATAACAACACGAAATTTGGTAAGTGGGGGTTTTTGGGACGAGAAATCTAAATTCCCCGCCAAAAATTATGTATTATGTAATTTTAAATAAAATTAATAAAAAGAACGATGTTATAAATTACTCAACTTATAGAATTAAGAATATTTTAACATTTCCATGTTCAAAACAGTACTGACAGACAATATCACTTGGGTGTATAATTATACATGTTCAAAATATACAGGATGGTTAAAATGTTTTATTATTTATACAGTAAATTAATTTAAATTATTTAGAATATTACAGTAGTTATTGCTTAACTGCCCCGTGCCGACCTTGTAATTTATTGACTCTTTTTCTTTATTTATGTGGCACATTTCAAAAACAATCTTTTTTGTAACTATTTTCTTGCCTTAAAACCCTGACATTTGGGTAGTCAAACTGGTGCCCACTTTTTAAATAGTGGTCAACTGCCGCACACGTACTTTTCTTATTTTGTGTTGTGTTATTCTGTTTGAGCCATTGTGAAGTTTGACCGACATAAAAACTCAGACAACCTGGAGAAGGCAACTTGTAGATACCATTAGTTTTATAAATAATTGGAGTCTTGTCTTTTACTTTTGAAAACAGTTGTCCGTTTTCTAATACATTATATTTAACAATTTTTATATTAGTAAATTGTTTACATAATCTAGTCACAGAAGGGTTAAATGTTTTATCAATGGCAGTTTTTGATAATGATGAAGCTAACAAACAATTAGCTAAATATAGAGATGTTAAAAAAAGGAGTTTTATATACAAATATACGACAGACCGCATACCTGCTAATTCCTTATATATATATATATATATATATATATATATATATATATATATATATATATATATATATATATACGATGTTAAAATATGTTACTCTAAAAAATACCATATACCAGCCCGTTCCCATCTCAGTCGGCCCACCTATGGAATTTGCAGTTAAGTCGATTACCATAAACAAATAATAATTCTCTGCATGTTTTCATAAGTTCCCATATTAATTAATATGGCATTTTTATTAATATTTATTAAAAACATTACCCTTATGGTTTTTTATTTATTTTCAACAATAAAAAAGATTCACTGAACCCTGGCTATGCATTTACTTATTACGTTAAATGAGGAGGTAGCTATGGAAAAATGACATCAAAAAAATTATATTGTCAGTTAATTTCAAATATAATTTGTAGTTTTTGTAGTATTGTAAAGCTTTTTGCCGTTTGTGGATTGTACAATGGGTCGAGGTAAAGGTCAGAAGATACAAAACTACAGGTTCGGTCGTCACAAAACCTAGAAATGTACGAAAAAGTAAAATAACCGAAGCAGATCGAAGGGCATTAAGACGCATTATAGTGAAAAATCGACGAGCAAGTTATATGGAGTTGGAGTTAAAATTATGGAGTGACGTTATTGGAAGACACGTTTCTAGATCAACATGTCACCGAGAGGCCCATAAATTAGGATTTGGTACTTACAAAGTAAGTTTTATAGTTGAAAAAATTAGTACGAAATGTTTTTAATAAATTTCATTTTATTTTAGGCTAAGGAAAAGCCACTTTTAACATTACAACAAAAGAAAAATAGACTAAGATGGTCAAAAGGGCATAAAGATTGGACTCAGTCGTAATGGGATTCAATACAATGGAGTGATCAGTCCAGATTTGGAGTGTGTGTTGGAGACAGTGGAGTCGCGTCATGCTCAGGAAAAATGAAGCTTTCCATCCCGACTGTCTGAAGAGAAAAGTCAAATTTCCTTCATC
Source organism: Diabrotica undecimpunctata (assembly GCF_040954645.1). NCBI lineage: Eukaryota > Metazoa > Arthropoda > Insecta > Coleoptera > Chrysomelidae > Diabrotica > Diabrotica undecimpunctata. The sequence continues at coordinate 31,704,663 of NC_092810.1, forward strand.
TGCCATGATCTGGGGCAGCATGTCGTCTAGAGGTGTGGGAAAGTTACATTTTATCGATGGGATTGTAAACACGGACAAATATTTGAATATTTTAGAAAAATCTCTTTTACCGATTATGGAACACTACCATATCAGCGGAAGATTTTGTCTTCCAATAGGACGGCACAGGTTGTCATACCTCAAAAAAGAGTTTAAAATGGATTGAAGACCAAGGCATACCACTTCTGGAATGGGTCTCTAACAGTCCCGACTTGTCCCCGATAGAGACTTTGTGGCGCGAAATGAAAAAAGTTTTGAGAAAACATCCTGCCAGATTCGTCAACAAATTGAAGGAAAAGTTGCAAGAAATATGGGATTTATTTACATTAGAATTTTGTCAGAACTTGATAAAAATTATGCCTCGAAGAATTGTGGATGTCATTAAAAATAAAGGGGATGTAACTCAGTGGTAAACTTTCACACTTTTTTTTGTTAACATTCCATATTCTATGCGTTTTTTTAAATTTATTATTATTCTGTTTAATCAATAGTTTTCATTACGTTATAAAATATTTTCTATAATTAGGAAATTCAAAAATGTTGTTCAATGCATTAAAACTTCCAAAATTTACGCTGCGTTTTTATTTTTGTTCTCTAAAATTTAATTTTCTTATCAATCTAACGTTGGACTGAACTGATATGGGAAGGGGCTCATCCAATCAATAAAAAAATTAATATCTAACACTAGTTCTACTGTCACAAACACAAAATTTTCCATGACCAAAAATTATTACAGGCGATAAAAGTTATCGGCATAGAAAATAAAATTGCTCATAATTCGATACGGCAATGAAAGTGACTAACAACAATGTAATGTTAAGTGCCAAAAGTCTATTAATAAAAATGAAGCAAAACAAAGACAATAAAACAAAAACAACAGGTAATATTTATCGCAAACGTTATCCCAAAGATTACAAAGCGTGTCTTACCTCATCATTGTTGCTCCTTTTGTAAGAATAAATCGCCTGCACCACCAAAAGTTCATTGGCCATGATTTTCTCCAGATTCCATTAAAAAACAAACACACTGAAAATAAAAGAAACAAAACACTAGTTAAACTGCCGTCGAGATTTAGTACATTAGGAATTGACGAGAATAAGAACGTTATTGGTGCGAATATTAGTTAAAGATTATGGTCATGATTTGGGTGAAAAATAATTTTTGAATACTGTCACATTCTTGGCAAGCCCGTAGGTTGAATTCTAAATTTGGATTTGAGCCAAAAATATAACGCATTATGTTTGTCTTGAATCAATGTGGCACATTTCGATTTTAGGAGCTCGCGGCACTGAGAGATTCGTCCGGCGAGGATTTATATATTTTTTCTAATGAGAAAATGCTTGTTAGCGCATTAATCGACAGTTGAATATAACGACGTACACTGCTGGGTAAAAAACCTGGACACTTGACTCTGTTGTAATTACTTGCTAATATTTATTAACAAAAGATCTTATCCGTAGATAGGGCCGTAGAAATTATTTACTTCAGTTGGTGTTGTTGCTGTATCTTCGAACATTTCTTGCGTATGTTTTTTCCATCTTCTTACATGTCTTCACATTACACGAGTTTTTGATTTTTTAATTTTATCTCCCAAAAAAAATTTCCTACTTAATTAATGTTTACTTTCTGATGGCATAAAAAAATACAAATTACAATCGCAAATTCTCTCAAAAAATACAAAAAAAAAAAACGAAAAAACTCAAATTTTGAAAAAGATTAATGAAAAAGACTAAGATTGCATATTACATTAATAAGCAAAAAAATGCAAATTCATGAAATATAGAGATTGCAAAAAACATGCGAAAATAGGTTGATTTTCTAAATATTAAAGATATGATTTAAAGAAGATTTTATATACAAAGATGTGACTGCTGCAATTTTTTCAGTAAAAAAGTTGATTTATTAAATTATAATTACATTTATGTCATAGAAAATCTCATAATATCTAAAGTAATGAGATAGTTAATAAAATTCTAGTGTTTTCACATGCCGAGTGACCCCCTTTTCTTTCCTTATTAACCTTTGGGTAGTGGCGTCACTGTGTGAGAGACCGGGTAGACTGTTTTTTTTTATGTTGGTATTAAACAGGTTATTGTAAGGAATGGAACGTTTCAGTACCTTCATGTACCATTGTGGCTTGTGACTAACGGTTAGTCGTCATGTGATCATTACAGTGTAATAGTGTGGCATAGTAAACGAGCTTTCGGGTGTCTCAGACCGGCGCCACTAATCGTATCGTTACAAAAATATTCCGAGTTAAGCTCTTAGATATTTGTAAATTTCTCTAATTAAAAGATTGTTAGATTTTAGCAATGAGGGATTACGAGCACGGACAAGCTTACTTGCAGAAACTTTTATAAGAAGTAGGACTATAGAAAATGTCACACTGAGAGTGCAGTACGGGTAAGATACGGCAATGCTTTTCTTATGGAGAATAAACGCGCAGGGTTGTCGGTTTTCTCCAGCTGTTGATTGCTCATTGTCTCACAGGACCGGCTTGGATAAAATGCATCTGCCGACAGTACGAGTAAAATATTTTATATCATGTATACATATACAGTAGAATAAAAAGGCATTGATGAGTTATTGACAACGAAAACTATGAATTTTGCATATAAAACGTCAACATGAGATATACAATTAAATCATATTCATAAGAATAACATTTGAACACCTCTTTACAAGAACAACATACAATAACTGTAGTTTTAATGTTTTACATAAAATGGAAAAAACCTACATAATTTCTAGGAAAGAATTTGGAAACTTGGAAATGATATTATTTATAGATATTATATATAATATTCAAATTTCCAATTCTTTCATAGAAATTAGATTTTTTCTATTGTATTCACTTCACTTCTTTTGTAAAACTTCTGCTACAAATTACGATCATTAACATAATCACCTAAATATGGCCATAAACTTGTTTGTCAATTAGTATTTGATAAACTCCAAGCTTTCCCTATTTCACCCCCTACCCATCCTTAGGGTGAAAGTGCTTTTGGAAAACGAAACTACACTTCAAAATTTAGTCCGAGTTCCAACAGAGAGCATGGAGTCCCATAAGTTTAAATCCGGTGAATTATTTAACGGTTGCGCTAAACTCGTAGTGTTAAATGTGTTGTGTTTTTTACAAAATACGGAACAACTTAATGTAAGTGCTGCTGTAAGACGTACTTCGTTGATGGCTGGTGTTAGCGAAAGAAGCATTTACAATTTCAAAAAAGAAAAAGAACAGAGTGGAACGTTGAAATCGCCAAAAAAAAACGTAAAAAACGAGTGTGTCAATCAAATTCTAGAATATTCACATATGACGAGGGTGTAAGAAGTATTCTACGGAGAATTGTTCATTGCGAGTTTTTCATGAAAAATTTGCCGCCATTCTTAAAGCATATACATAACTTCATACAAGGTAATGAGAATATACAGCCATTGTCTCTTTCTACTTTATACAGACTTCTGAAAGATATTGGATTTGTTTATAAGAAACGTGGCCGAAGAAGCATCATGGTGGAGCAAGAGGATATTATTCATTGGCGCCATAATTATTTGAGAACTATATGACGTTTGCGAAAAGACCATTGCAATATCATATATATGATCTGGGGCAGCATGTTGTCTAAAGGTGTGGGAAAGTTACATTTTATCGATGGGATTGTAAACACAGACAAATATTTTAATATTTTATTAGAAGAATCTCTTTTACTGATTATGGAACACCACTTAACATAAGCGGTAGATTTCGTCTTCCAACAGAACGGTGCAGGTTGTCATACCTCAAAAAAGAGTTTAAAATGGATTGAAGACCATGGCATACCACTTCTGGAATGTGTTTCTAACAGTCCCGACTTGTCCATGATAGAGACTTTGTGGCGCGAAATGAAAAAAGTTTTGAGAAAACATCCTGCCAGGTCCGTCAATAAATTGAAGCAAAAATTGGAAGATATATGGAATTCATTTGCATTAGAATTTTGTCAGAACTTGTTAAAAACTATGCCTCAAAGAATTGTGGATGTCATTAAAAATAAAGGGGATGTAACTCAGTGGTAAACTTTCACATTTTTTTTTTGTTAATATTACATATTCTATAGGTTTTTTTTTTGAATTTACTATTATTCTGTTTACTACAAAACTACAATTGCCATTTGGATCGCCAACATTCGAAAGGAGACGGCGCCATGAGAAGAAGAAATTATTGTGTTTAATCAATGGTTTGCATTACATTATAAAATATTTTTCTATAATTAGGAAATTCAAAAATTTTGTTGAATGCATTAAAACTTCTAAAATTTACGCTGCGCTTTCATTTTTGTTCTCTAAAATTTACTTTTCTTATCAATCTAATGTTGGGGCAACTAATATGGGACAGTGCTTGTAGTACTCATAAAACCGACATAGCCACAGCTCTTAATTTATAAATGTGTATTGAAAAATAAAACAATAGTAATAACTCCCAATAAAAACAGAAAGATCACTGATAACAGGGCAAAGTATTGCATGTGAAGTTGAAAGAGATAAGGGAAGTTAAAAAAATAAAACAAATAAACGAAATAATACTGAATTCCTAGAGTAGCAGCAGGAGATTCAAAACTTATGAAAAGAAAATATATCTTTAAAAAAGAATATTAAGGTGTATAAAAAAATAAAACGAGTGAATGCAGGATATAAACTCAGGACAAGTAGAGAATAGACTCGAAATTATGAAAAAATCCTATAAGGAGAAGAATGTCACAGTTCAGAGCATAACAATCAATATAAGCGAAACTAACACATTAAGTGAAGCAATGGGAATTTTTTTCAAAAAACATTTACAGATACAAGTTGCAATGAAACTATACCCTGGCCGCTTAAAACATGGAATCCAAGGTCGCATGATCACTCAATGCAAGCATCGACAGGCGCTCGAAACTAGACCTTATGGGAAACTGTTTACACCGTCATAATTTGTGTCATGATACTATAACTTTAATGTTTTATGTATCATGATTTGTGTTTCACTTTTGCCGGCTAGTGAATTTTGTGAAAATGTTTAAAATTAATGTAAATCAATAACCTCTAAAAAACGGTATAAATATATTATAGCAACATTGTTAGTTCGTTTTTGTTGAGCGGTGTAAACGTGGGAAAAGTGATAACATAGGAAGAGGAATATTTAAGAGTGCGTGCCATTCACATGATCATTCCATCTTTTCAGCGGCTCAACTATAGTTGGAAATGCATGCCTGATAGAACTTCAAAATATGGCTGGCAAAAAACTGATTCTCAAAAATAAATATAAATTGAAAGTTATATGGAATGAAAGAATCTTTATAAATAGTTATAAACAAGAATAAGAAACTCAGAGGAATTGAAGAAAAATAGCAAAATAGGAGACACAAAAAGAGAAAAAGATCAAGATGGGTTTCAGGAAAATACTAATAGATGGAAAGAATTGAAACAACAGCAAATAAACATTATTATTGAAATTGTGTACGCCAAATAGAAAAAAATCAGATGTATGTTTATTAACAAAAACCTAGCTAGAGTCCTGATCACAGTTAAATTTTACTTCTTTCCCTGGAGTTAATACATGGATTTTATATTTACTCAACTGTGTTAAATTATTAAACATAAGTTATTATTAGGACATTAAATTGCATTATTTAATTTCAAATATAAATTCAGTACATACCCACCATTCAAGTATCATTTTAGTTTAAATCTTTTTGAACTACATCAAATTTAAATATTAAACAATAATATAATTACCTGTTTAATGATTTAATGTATCCTCTCTGGACCAATAATTTAACTATAAACAATGAGTAACAGTTTATCTTGATGTATACTAAAATTGTTTTGTTCAAATACCTGTTTAATTACACTGCACATATAAATGCTTAAACTTAACTCGTAAAACTCCCTTTTGAACTTGCTTTATGAAGATACAACATTGTGAATGTTTATATTATGAGCTGTATTTGATTATCAAATAAATATACATCAAAATTAATGAGATAAAGAAAGAAAAGTACTTTACTTACGGTTTCTATAAACAAATTTTATCGCTTGGCGTTAAAATATCATAATCTATTGGGAGAACTATTTATTACTTTTTATTTAGGTAAGTGATGAAATAGTAGAAATAGACTTCTTAATTAAAATAAAAAAAACTTCCTTATCCAAAATAGAACTGACAGATAACCTCAAAACAAAAGAAAACAAAACAGCCTTAATTAAACAAGAAGATGAAGCCCATGTTAGACTTTAACCCAATGTTTAAATAGCGCGTATCTTTTAAAATGAAATGTAAAAAATGGGTTTAAAAATGTTTATTACAACGTATAGTCAAAGAATATAGACGCTTAGTGTAGTGTTACTTGATTGCTTCTGAAGTAATACTATGATAAATTACCTTAATCAAATTTTGTCTTATTGCAAACTATATAGAAAAACTGAAAAAGAATAAGTGATTGTCAAAATTTGCCTAGTGAGGTTAGCTTTTCCGTTTATTTGTATTTATAACTTTATAAACATAACTTAAACAAAAAAAGTTAAAATGACGGCCCCAATGGAACGAATTCAAGTACTAGATTCTATAGAAAAAGATATAATAACGTGCCTTCACAGTGCAGGTATATAAATAATTTATTAATATCCAAAAAAATCCCTTTAACTATAATGTACATTTTAGGACAAGTATTTGTAGAGCTCGGTAAAGAGAAATCCAGTTTAAAACAAGCAGAAAACCACACACAGATGTTTCTCAAAACTTTAAGCGCCGTAGAGAACAAACTAACCGACCAAATCAATTACCTAACCCAAGTATCGACTGGACAGCCTCATGAAGGCTCCGGTTATGCCTCCCAGAAAGTTCTACAAATGGCTTGGCATAGACTGGAGCACGCCAGATCCCGAGTGAACGAATTGGAAAGATACAAAATTAAACATATGCAAGGGAGAACTGCACAAAGAAGTATTACTGCCCCAACGAATGTCACATCTTCAGCAGCTGGTATAAGTGGGCAAAATATACAACCAGGTTCTGCCACATAGTGTTTCGTTTTCTTAATTGGTGTATATATTGTGAATGAAGATGGGGAGTTAATTTTTGTACTCTCTTAGGTTAAGATTTTAGTTTTATAAAATAAAATGTGTGGATGTGGGAAGAACTTTTAGTTTGATTTTTTTTTAATAAAGAATATTAAACCTGTGTTTAAGTGATTTAAGCAATTGTGTAGTACAAATTATATCTTTGGGTAATTTGGCAATCCATTTTATAAAATACTGAAACTTGATCTCTATATTTTAACAAACCTTTAGTGGAATAGTAACAGTTATATGGAAGCTATCTGCAGAAAGTAGAGTGGTCTGACCTCACATAACACAGGTTTTCATGTAAACCAGTAAACTACCCCACAGGTAAAACAGTTACTTCCACAGCAGGTAAGTTTCTATGATGATGATTCTGATGAAAAGGAACATAACTCGATGAAAATATAATTGCATGTGTAAGAAATTAAAAAATATCTACTTTAAGGTTCAAAAATTGTTTGTCGTAATATCCTTTTTTTTTTATTGGAAAACGATTGAGATAGACACATTTATTTAGGTTAAAACATTCCTTGGGTATCATGTGTACCTGTTAGGTACTCCTAATAAAAGAATCCACAAGGAAAATAAATTCCTGCAGCTGGCTGTATACCATGTATCACAAAAAGAGGTTTAATCTTTGTATGTAGGTATATTTAAAAAAACCGTTAAAAGGGCTACATCAAAAAACACAAACGTTTTCGGAATAATAATTCCATCATCAGGTTGAAAAGCAGATTAACATGTCTGAGCCACCAAAATATTAGGGTACAACCCTTTACAAAAAATTGAAGTTGGCACAAAATGTACATGTTGTTGTTTAAAAGTGAGTGATGTTTAATACTTTATTAGATTTAACTTCAGGCAACACATAACCATGCCTCACGTGAGTTCCAGAGTCCGGAGAGTAAACCTCTTCAAACGGCTGGTAACCGTTAAAATCAGCTGGTAACTGTGTTACCAGCTGATGTCCGTTTTCACCATCACTCACTTTTAAACAACAACATGTACATTTTTTGTAAAGGGTTGTACCCTAATATTTTGTTGGCTCAGGCATGTTAACCTGATGATTGAATTATTATTCCGAAAACGTTTGTGTTTTTTATGCAGCCCTTTTAAGGGTTTTTTAAATATACCTACATACAAAGATTAAACCTCTTTTCCTAATAAAAGGTTTTGGGGGTTAACCCCCCCCCCCTCCCAGTCACACTATTCCGACACAGTTTCTCATTCCTTACAAATTTTAAAGACTCAAAATAGAGGTAGGTAGCATAAAAACAATTTCGGCGCCCCACCAAAACCCCCCACAGGAAAATTCTGGGTGCGCACACTATCGTAACACTAAGCTTATTTATTGTTATTAAGACAACAATTTTACTTATTTTTATCTTAATTATTTATTAATAATTTAATAAATTTGAAATAATTTAATCTATTCTTTAACTAAAAGTACGAATAAAATAGTGCATATATTATGTCTGTGGTTACGGGGTTAATTTTTTCTATGCACACCAGATAAAATTTCGCTGAACCGCACTGGTTCCGTTTAAAACATGGCTGATTAATCGCATACCTGTCGCACATCCTGTCGCATACTTATCTTGACAAGCAGAGTGAGCATTCTGATTGTTTATTATTCTGTGACAAGAGAGTTTCGGTTGTTGTCAGAGATATGTAATATCTCTGGTTGTTGTAAAGCATCGAGTTTTGTAAAGGCTGCCATGCAGCTGTCAGTCAAATGTCATATGTGACAGCAAAATAATTAATTTTTTTTGTTTTATGTTTTCTTTCACCCAAATATAAATAATATATTTTATCTGGTTTTACCTAATACCTATATTACTAGCATTTAGCATTTTACTAGTGTTTGTGTATTTGTTCTAAATGTGTTGTAATTGCCATACGATAAATAAATAAATATAATGTCTGGTTTTGTACATTTTGGGTTTTAATTTTTTTTGACGAAATTAAAGAAGATTAATATTATAATTAATACTTAAATCATATTTGGGCTCTCACTTGATAACTCTCTGTAATAACTGTAGACTTTGTACTTTATTTGAGTTTGAAGTTTGACGTTATGTCACTATTCACTAAGTCACAGAAGAAGAAGTAGTCCCATTCCCATAACATTGTTCATTGTTGATTTTGCTGAAGGGAAAACAAAAAATTTAACGAGTTACATCGTTTTTGAAAATAAAATATATTTTTATTCTAGTATGTCGGATAGGAATAAAAGAGCAACGCCTAAATTAGAATTATCTAATGAAAACTATGAAGACTCATATGATAATATTTTTCCGGAAAGATTTAACTTGCAGGGCCAAAGGAAAAATAGTTTTGATGCTGAACAGAATAATAATTGTGGTAGCAAGCCAAAATATATTGGCTTAATGCATCCTCCATCAAGCACAGCAAATCTAGCACAGAATAGGTTAAGCAGGCTCAGACTTAACTTACAAAAAGATTTATTAGTTAAGCAGCTAACTCCTTCACCTCCCACAAAAAAAATTTATGATCCTGGTACAAGTAAGGGTAGGTATATTTTTTCATATTAGAATTTTGTGTAGCCAATTTATCTGAATGTATACCATAATTGTTGTATAACTATCTCGCAGCTTTGTTGTGCTGGAATCTATAAAGTCTAAATATTACTAAGACATCTTTATTTTTGAAGAATAGAGATACTTACAATTTTCTAAACAATATTCATTAGTATAGAGATGTTTTACTATATCTACTATTGATTATTGCTGCATCAAATGTTAGATTTTACAGAAGTGTAAATAATGGATTGCCTTTACGTTTTTTATTTTAAGAGTCTCTGATCCTAATTAACATCATTTGTTCTATATTTTAAAGCTATTTTTGTTAGCCTTATCACTTTATTAGCAATGCCAAATGGGATTGCATGCTTAAAGTATGGGGATAGAGTATTTTTGTTGTCTTAATTGTTTTAATATTGAAAGTTTTATATCGAAAAATATATCCATGAAAGTTTTGGAGCAAGTAGAGGATAAAAAAATAAATGTAGTATTAAGATATTTTAATTTTCTTTCCAGATCAATCCAATTTTCAGAGCCATAATGCAGACCAAATGGAAATATGTAAGTATATTATATTTTTTATGAACTAGAATAAGTCTCATATCTTATTCAAAATAATTGAAGATATAATAATCAATTTATAATTTGGTTTAATATATTGTCATTGCTAAAATTGTTAAGTGGGGCTACATCCATCATTTGTATTATAGTTTTGATTCAAGATCAATATCTGCTCAACTATATCACTTCTGTGTGCTGTTCTACAAGGCTTGAACCTTGGTCCTGTACTTTGTTAGTTAGGAAAATAACATTGCGCTTATGGAGATCAGTATTGCCAACCTCTCAGCCACATGATGTTATTAGATTGTTGATATATGACTCATCCCAATCAGAGCCGTATTCAGCACTGTGTAGTTGTAGTTAATTAATTTCACTAATAAAAGGATATGTATAGTTGAATACAAACTAATAACTAAAAAAAAAACAATTGGTGCTTTAATTTTATTTCTACCAACAAAACTATATGTATGACGCTCAGATGTAGGTTAGTTGTTGAGAACAACCCCATAGAACAGGTGATGCAATTCAGATATCTTGGCATAGATATATCAAGCACACACGACCCAGTAAAGGACCTAAGGAGTCAGATCAACAAAGCATCCGCATTGTCGAGATGTCTGCGGGAGATAGTCTGGTCAAATCCCTATATGCGCACAAATAGTAAAATTAGAATCTACAAGACTTGCATACGACTGATCATGACATATGGCATAGAAGTGCGCGAAGATACCAACAAAACGAAACAGATGCTAAAGGTTGCCGAAATGAAAACCCTAAGAACAATAGTGGGCAAAACAAGAAGAGACATGGTGAGAAATACAAACATTAGAGAGCATCGCAAAATTCAAGATATTGTAAGATGGGGAAGGCAGCGTATGAGGATGTGGTACAATCATGTAAGACGAATTGATGAGAATAGACTCCCAAAAATTGCCCTAGAAAACAACCTGCCCGGTTCAATACCTCCCGGAAGACTAACCTAAAAGATGGAGAGATAGTTGGCAATCTACCTCCCAGAGGCAGCTTAAGGATTAAACAGATCGAAAGATCTCCAAGAAGTAGAAGAAGAATTGTGAAATAGTTGAACAAAAATGTTACTCTGTCTAAAGTGACCAAAATAAAGAATTTATTAGATGGCATGAAATGTTTTCATATCTAAATTTTAAATCACTAGAAAAATTAATTAAAAACAATTTAGTTGATGCAATAAACAAGGGCATACATATTGGCACAGTAAATTTTTGTGAACCATGTATACAAGGAAAATTTTCAAGGTGTTCTTTTTCAACCAGGACAAAAAGTAATAGAATTTTAGAAATAATACATTAATAAGTGGACCAATCCAAAGCAAACAATTGATGGTTGTAAGTATTTTGTCACTTTTATAGGTTTTTCAAATTTTGCTAAGCTTTTTTAATTAAAAATAAAAGTAAGATTTTCAGTAAATTTAATAATATATTTAAATTTAATATTTAAATATTTGAGGTTTGTATAATCAAAATTTAATTCAAAGGTTTCTAAATTAAGGTGTGCCAATAGGGGTGAATATGTTTCAAATGAATATAGAAAGTTGTGTAAAGAAAATGGCATTCTATAAGATTATACAGTGCTATACACACCCCAACAAAATTGTAAGGCAGAGAGGATGATTTATGGAACATACTTTGGTGGAACGAGCTAGACATGTTATGAATGCTTCAATGGTTCCTAAGTCTTTCTGGGGAGAAGCTATAAGGCCATCACATTATGTAATAAGGTCACCTTCGGAAAGCCTGGATGGATACGTTGCACCAGCTGAAATATGGAATAATAATAAACCAGATGTTAGAAATAAGTTTTTGGGCGTACTTGTAATACTCACATTCCTGATTAATTAAGGAGTAAGTTTGATGATAAGGCAGGAAAATGTATAATGTTGGGCTATGCACCCACAGGTTATAGGTTGTGGAATATTAGCTAAAGACAAAATAATTATTGCCAAGGTTGTAAGGTTTAATGAAAATAAATTTTAATTTAAAGGATTGACAACACTAGATGAAGATGGAGAGGTTAAGAGCAAACATGGTGAAAGTACTGATAACATAGACAACATGGTAAAACAGGAAATAAACCACAGAAATGAAATAGATCAAGTTAGCATTAATGAAGAAGAAGTAAGAAATGTAGAACAGAGCATAAGTCAAGTAGAAGTTAGAGGAAGTAGAAATGTAAAGCCGCCAAAATGGCTAAAAGATTATGAAACATATATGGGTCTATGTGCCATGAATTTGGTTGAAGATGTGCCACAGTCATTTGAAGAAGTAAAAGGAAGGGATGATAAAGATTACTAGGTTAAGGCAATGAAGAGGAAGATTGATTCGATAAATAAAAATGGTACCTGGGACATCATCGATAAAAAACCTGTTGGAAAGACTATTTTTCATACAAAATGAATATATACCTTTAAACCTTTTGAGGAGAGTAAATGGGATACATATAGGGCTTGATTGGTAGTTCGAGGATTTGCACAAGAGAAGGGAACGGATTATGGAGAAATTTATTCTCCAGTACCAAAAATGTAGGGTGATTTTGGCTATTGGAAACCAATTTTCATTGTATTTCAGTATGTTGAAGTGAAGTATATAAGTTAAATAAAGGGGGATGAAACAATCGTCAAAATGTTGTAACATAGAAATTAATTCTTATTTACTTGAGATAGGATTTATAAGGTCTAAAAATGATTATTGTTTATATATCACAAGAGATGATAATTTTGCAACTTATCTCTTAATTTATGTAGACGACATAATAATATGTGGTCCTGATAATGATTTTATAAACTATATTGTAAAGTAATTAATGAAAAGGTTTGAATTAAGGATAAGGGTAAACTTAAATATTTTCTTGGTTTAGAAATAAAGTATGATAGAGATAAAGGTATTTTACATATTAGTCAGACAATATGCAGTAAACAAATCTAATAGATCCAAAATTGAATTTAACAAGCAGTCATAATAATACGATTAAACTTGGGAGACAATTAATATGTTGCTTAATGTATCTCATGTTGGGTAGTCGACCTGGCATATGTTTCGCTCTTAATTATTTCTTTAGATACCAAGACAAAGCATCAGATGAAAAATGGATTCATTTAAAAAGAATATTGAGATATTTAAAGGGATCTGAAAATGTGGGTTTGGAATATTGTAGGAAAAATGAACAGCAAATAGAAAGTTTTGCAGATTCTGATTGGGGAACTGACCAAATTGATTGATAGTCAGTTACTGGGTATGTAATAAAATTATTCGGAAATGTAATAAAATGGGTAACTAGAAAACAAAACTGTATAATTTTGTCAACAAAGGAAGCTGAACTAGTAGCTTTATGTGCTTGTTTTACAGAAAATTTATTTACCTATAAGAATTTAATTGATAACAAGAAAGTGAATCAATCATATGGGTTTAAAGTATTAATTTGTTATTGAGTATGTAGAAAAGCGAATTTTAGATTTAAGGTATGTATATCTATTCTAAAGAACAACAAGCTGATGGAGGCTTACCTATAATGAGTTTTTCCATATTCAAGAATTTTCTATGCTTGAAAGTTTTTTAACGAGGGAAAGTGTTTTGAGTCGTTAAAAACCTCCTTGTTGCTTCCTGTCCTTTTCCATTTACAAGAAAAAGAAGAAGAAACAGACTGATGATAGTTGTTGTTCTGTTCTGTTGTTCTGTAGTCCTAAATAATCCAGTAAAATAAACTGACAATAAGAGGGGTGTTGGGTTGATTGAATATTCAAATTGATAATAAAAGAAAATAAAAGGTTATGTGTCCAGTTTACGGATGAAAATGTAATAATGCATCAATAAGTGGATATAGGTTAAATTATGCACATATATCTGAGAAAATAAAACTCGGAGCATTTGCAATGGTTAGATCACTCTACAGTACAAAGTTTTCATCCTACCATTTTACTATTATTCTTTTAGATAAGATTATAATTATTGTTACATGTCATCTGTACTCTAACTACTTATTTTGTTCTAGTGTTTGGAAGCTGCAACAGTTCTCCAACAAGTTCTATGTCACCACCAGGAAAGAAATATGTTTCGCCTTTACTTAGAGACGATATAAGTTACAAACGCCGTTCAAATGATGCCTCTGATGAAGTGCCAAATAAAAAGATCCTTATCGATCCAATGATTGTACCAAAAGTAAGGAAACCTTCTAGCTCTACTTCTTCTGTTTCCAGTGGTTCACTGAATGAAACAACTCAAATAAAGCGTATAAAGTTAAATAGACGTCCTTTTCCGTTAGATGAATCTAATAAAAAAAGTAGCGGTGTTCCTAAAAAAACTCATATTTCAAAAACACAGAACAAAGCCGACAGGTTTAAACTGAACCGTATCCGTCGGACTACTGATAATCAGATTGAAACAAATAAAACCAGGATAGATCAGGAGGAAATGACAACAGATCAGATAGTAAATGATCTGAAAACTAGAGATCTGTCACCAACAAAGACTTCATTTGATATTTCTAAAAATCATATTACTGTTAAAGAATCTAATCCCATCATCAAGAGTCAATCAATTAAAGATTCATGCAACTCAACTCACCATACACTTTATGTTAAATCTCCTTCTGAGTTAAACAGTTTACATAACCTGACCAAATCTGATAGTATCCCAAGTATAGGTTCATTTCAGTCACACCAACCGTGCGAAGCCCTAAACAGTTCTAAAGATGATTCAATTGATTCAAATAGTACTAAGGATTTAAATTCATCGTCAGAGTATAGCGGAATTTCCCGTCAAAATACCAATAGGTTAAAAAGATCTGGCGAAGCATTGTCTAATTGTGTATACACTTTGACTCAAAATAGACTGAATAAAGTCCAAAAAGTTGTATTAGATACCACAAATTGCAATAACGATATGAGTAACCCACAAAACAACTGTCAAAGAAAGACATTTAAGTTAAATAGATTAGGAAAAAAAGGTGCAAAAACTCCACCAGATACTTCCGTACTTAATGCCGATTTCGAAGATCCGAATAGGGAAAAACAGAAGAGAAAAGAATCGAATAAGGATGAAACTAAGTTAACAGGAAGTAGATCAACATTTTTTGACCAATTAAGTCAGGATGAAACTACGCTAAAAGAAAGTAGGTCAACATTTTTTGACCAATTAAATAAGGACATAAATACTTTAACAGAAAGTAAATCAACGTGTGTTGATCAATTAAATAAGAACGAAACTAAGCCAAAAGAAAGTAGATTAATATTTTCTGATCCGATAAGTAAGGATGAAGCTAAATCCACTTATCCACAATTAAATAAGGACATCAATTTAACAGAAAGTAGATCAACATGTGTTGATCAATTAAATAAGAACGAAACTAAGCCAACAGAAAGTAGATCAATATTTTCTGACCCGATAAGTAAGGACGAAGTTAAATTCACAGAAAGTAGTCCTTCTAACAAATCTGAGAAAGTATCAGTACAAAGTCGACTAACACGCATCAAACAATCTCCAACGTCTGCTTCAAGTGGAGTTGATTATAAAAATTCTCCTCTAAGTGGAATATATGAAACGGAAAAATCCATTAGATATCCTTCAAACACAAGGAACAGATTGAGTAAACAACAGGAACCCAATTGTGAAAGTGACCACAAAAAGGAGAGCGTTAAAGTAATTCCGCCAAGCATAAATAACATTAAAATTAATATAGATACCGTGAAAAATAGCAGAACTGTTTTAAATTCTAGTAATGTATCGGAAAAGTTTACTTCCCCACGCAGACCAGCTCAAAGCGTATTTAAAAGGATTGGGAAATTTAGTAGAAACTTCTTAGAAAAAAGTGCCCCAAGTGTGCAGATGAGGCTGACTAGAACTGTTTTACGTAATAGAGACGCAGAAAAAGATCAAGCTTCTTATAAGAATAATGCTTTTACTGAAGAGTCGGTGAAGAATTTAAATATGTCATTAATGAATAGCGTTAACGCTGAGAAAACTCAATTTATTACTTCTTGGATTAAGAAACATCATAACGTTCCAGATGAAATAGATTCTGGTCTCGGTCAACTCGACGATGAAACTGATGATATGGAGTGGAGCAATGTAAGTAGGTGTTAGATCTTTACGCTTTTGCATACAGTTCATTATCAGCTTTTTCAATATAAATGCGCAGAAACATCTTGATCAAAAATAAAACAATTCATTTTTGACCAACTAAAAAAAAACATTTAGTATTTAATTTTGAATTAGGGGCCGTTTAAGTATTACGTAAGCTGATTTATTACAATTATGAGGCCCTTCCCGTATCAGTTGGCCCAACGTTAGATTGATAAGAAAATTAAATTTTAGAGAACGAATATAAAAGTGCAGCGTAAATTTTAGAAGTTTTAATGCATTGAACAACAATTTTGAATTTCCTAATTAGAGAAAATATTTGATAACGTAATGAAAACTATTGATTAAACAGAATGATAATAAATTTTAAAAAACGCATAGAATATTTAATACAAAAAAAATGTGAATGTTTACCACTGAGTTCATCATCATCATCTTAGTGCTACAGCCCTTAGAGGACCTCGACCTTCTCAAGCTTTCTACGCCATTCTGTTCTATCCCTTGCTTGCATTTTCCAGTTGCCGACTCCGATCTTATCGACATTTTGTGTTACCCCGTCCATCCACCTCAGCTTTGGTCTACCCCGTCTTCTCATTCCCACGGGTTGCGCTGTTAGAATCTTTTTTATCATGTTCGATTCAGGGGCCCGGGCTACATATCCTGCCTACTGCAGGCGGTTTCGCTTAATTATAGTGGTAATATCTTTACCACCAAACGTATGCTTGTAGATATTCTGCAGTTCAAAGTTATATCTACGCCTCCATATTCCGTTCTCACAGACCGCTCCGAATATCTTGCGTAGCACCTTTCTTTCAGAAATCGATAGAGCGGATTCATCTATTTTAGTTAGCGTCCATGCCTCTGATCCATATGTGAGAACGGGGAACGTTCATTGTTCAATACAGCCTTATACGAGTTTTTTGAGACAGACGTTTGTTAGCTAAGTACTTTGATAGACCATGATAACACCTGTTTGCAATTGTTATTCGCCTTTTTATTTCCTAAGATGTGTTATTATTGGAGTTAACCGATGTCCTTAGAAGTATGAACTCTTTGATTGCTTCGAAGTTTTGGTCATTGATGATTAAATCTGCGTCAACATTTCCAGCTCTTGTGTTTCTGTTAGTCGCCATGAATTTGGTTTTATTTTGATTTATATGTAACCCCATTCGTTCTGCTGCTGCTACTAGCTCGGTTAGGATTTCCGCAGTTCTCGCTCTGGTTCTTGTTATAATGCCCACGTCGTCTGCATGTGCTAGAATTTGGACTGATCTATTAAATATTGTTCCCCTGCTATTTAAATTAGCGTCTCGTACAACTTTTTCTAAGGCGACATTAAAAAGCTGACACGCCAGCGCATCTCCCTGCCTTAACCCCCTATGTATTTCAAATGGGGTTGACGAGTCGTTTTGAATTTCTACTGCTGATAGCATCTTCCCATTGTCACTTTTATCAAACATATGAGTTTTTTTTTGGAATTCTTAACTCATTCATAGCGTTGTAAAGACTTGGTCTTAAGACACTGTCATATGCCGCTTTAAAATTGACAAAAATATGATACATATCTATGTTAAACTCTTGCGCTTTTTCGAGGATTTGTCGTAGTGTAAAGATCTGGGTAATGGTTGAACGTCCACGCCTGAATCCTTCCTGATATTCTCCTAGAATCGTTTTGGTATAAGGCATCAATCTCTCGTGCAAAATGTTTGACAATATCTTGTATGCTGTTTACCAATGAGTTACATCCCCTTTATTTTTAATGACATCCAATTCTTCGAGACATAGTTTTTACCAAGTTCTGACAAAATTCTAATGTACACGAATCCCATATTTCTTGCAATTTTGCCTTCAATTCGTTGACATACCTGGCAGGATGTTTTCTCAAAGCTTTTTCATTTCGCACCACAAAGTCTCTATCGAGGACAAGTCGGGACTGTTAGAAACCCATTCCAGAAGTGGTATGCCATGATATTGCTATTCAATCCATTTTATACTCTTTTTGAGGTATGACAACCTGCGCCGTTCTGTTGGAAGACAAAATCTTCCGCTGATGTTAAATGGTGTTCCATAATCGGTAAAAGAGATTCTTCTAATAAAATATTCAAATATTTGTCTGTGTTTACAATCCCATCGATAAAATATAACTTTCCCACACCTTTAGACGACATGCTGCCCCAGATCTTAACAGATGCAGGAAATTTGACTTTTCTCTTCAGATAGTCGGGATGGAAAGCTTCATTTTTCCTGCGAATGATGCGACTCCTACTGTCTCCAACACACACTTCAAATCTGGACTCATCATTCCATTGTATTGAATCCCATTGCGTCTGAGTCCAATCTTTATGCTCTTTTGACCATCTTAGTCTATTTTTCTTTTGTTGTAATGTTAAAAGTGGCTTTTCCTTAGCCTAAAATAAAATGAAATTCATTGAAAACAATTCGTACTAATTTTTTCAACTATAAAACTTACTTTGTAAGTACCAAAGCGTAATTTGTGGGCCTCTCGGTGACATGTTGATCTAGAAACGTGTCTTCCAATAACGTCACTCTATAACACTTCAACTCCAACTCCATATAACTTGCTCGTCGATTTTTCACTATAACGCGTCTTAATCCCCTTCGACCTGCTACGGTTATTTTACTTTTTCGTACATTTCTAGGTTTTGTGACGACCGAAATTGTAGTTTTGTATCTTCTGACTATATTTCTTACACTATAGCGTGACAATTGCAACATATTCGCGATTTCTGAATTGGATTTTCTCCAGAATTAAAAAATCTAATAATGATTGCACAAATTTTCTCATCGACAACTTTACCTCGACCCATTGTACAATCCATAAAGGCAAAAAGCTTTACAATACTACAAAATACATTTGACATTAACTGACAATATTATTGTTTTGATGTCATTTTTCCATAGCTACCTCTGGATTTAACGTAATTATGAAAAAATCAACATATGTTGACATAACTGAATGCATAGCCAAGGTTTAGTGAATTTTTTTTATTGTTGAAAATAAATAAAAAATCCATAAGGGTAATGTTTTTAATAAATATTCATAAAAATGCCATATTAAATAATATGGGAACATGCATAGTATAATTTGTTCATGGTAATTGACTTAAACTGTAAATTCCATAAGTGGGCCAACTGATATGGGAAGGGGCTCGTATGTACCTCTTATCTCCCTTGTCAGCAAAAGTAATCAAAGCTCTTACTCCCCCTCCATGTTACTTAAACATTATTATATGAATTTTTCTTTGAATGTATTCCGTTTTTTTATTAATTCATGAGCAGCAGTTATAATTATAGAAATAAAAAAATAGATTTACGATAGAGGACTTTAACGCACATAATATTCAATTAAACAACTTTATTGACAATTTATTTAACACAGAGTAAGGTACAAGTATTATAATCTTAAGTAATATTAGGAACAAAACAAACATCTGTTAAAATTTTGGTATACATATTAATTGAAATTAACAGTCTTCAGTCAATGACACCAGAATCCCGAGCTATTCAACATCGTGATGTTGTAAATTTTGAATAATGCATATCAGTTCATTAGCACGACGAGCAGCGGTTCTTACTGGCCTAACTTTCATATCAGTGTGCGTGTTAACTTTTTTTTATGGATCTTCTCGATGATTTTAGTGACTTAAAGCATGATAAATACAACACGTTTTGCATGTTCGACATAAAAGCTTCAATTTTACCTTCGAACAAAAATAATCGTAGTTCATTTGCAGGAAATCTTTGAGTGAATCAGTTAAGCGTAGAGCTTAATTGACTGGAAAATTGAGAAATTGCCCTCCGTCATTCAAAACTAAGTCATTAACTGTTTGTTTTACTTTTAGTGGAGTAGGACGAAACCTGTTGTCTAGTAATCTAAATAGACCATTTCTTGGATGACAGCATTTTGTTTCTACATCTCTGATGCTTTCACTCACATGCTCTGAATACCATTTAATGTCTGGAATCAGGAAGATCTTGTTCGCTTGGCTCAACATATTTTGCAATAACGTTCTAGTCATCAATTTCCATTGAACTCCATACTTCAGCTAACACATTTCCTGCAAACTCGAAATTATATCTTTCTAAACGTTCATTAACTGTAACGCCACTTTCAAATACATATACATGCATACATTTGCGAGCAAAAAGATTCGACTCAAAGGTAAAATAAGTTATACCTATTTTTTGACTACTCTGTTTGGCCAGTGTATATCCACATATATGTAAAATTAAAAGTAAAATATCGCAAATAGAAGTAATTTTTATTGCAATGACGCCAATATATATAAAGTTAGTAAGTAAAGAGCATAATAAAGATAACTTAATATTGTATGTGGGAAAATATGTTATGAATAAAAGTCATTACTTAATGAATATAAAAGTAAATTAACATCAAAAAATCAAAATTAATACTGAGTATTTTCTCTTCTTCATCTCTTATGTTTTTATTAAGTTTTTGACTGATTCCTGAGGATTCGCTTCCTGAGGATGAGGATTCTTTATCACTTAATCAGATTTAATGAAGTTTTTAGTTCCACCACTCTCAATTTGCATAAAATAATTGTTTTTTGGAAGTTCTATAATAGACATATTTTTTTTGCATTAGTTGTTTTAAATCAAAGTAAAACACAATATAAAATTACTAATTATAAACTACAATTCATCGAGTGAGTCGATTTTTTTGCTCGCAAGTATATATATATATATATATATATATATATATATATATATATATATATATATATATATATATATATATATATATATATACAGTATGTTAATTTTTGGATTAGATATTGCAAATACATAAAGCGATAAAATTGCCTCGTACGAGGTAATTGTAATTCTCCGATCCCCTCCGCTCCGACACCTAGACTCCTAGACAGAAAACGAGAAAACCATTTAATAACACAGAACAACGCAAGTGGTATTCAACTCCACCTGTCGATTTTTGTTTTGCTTACGTACACCCGGTTCATTTCTTGTGACATAAACTCGATAAAAATACACTGACTATTATAAGGCGGTGCATTTGTATCGGTTTTTAATAATGTGAACTATTTTTTATGGTTGAATTAAAAGTAAAAGCGCATTTCTTTAAAAATATAAAACAAAAAATATTGAAAAAACTCTTATTGAAAATACAAAATAATTCCCAATAGAATAAGTAATAATTCTTTATGCCCTACAGAAAAGATTCAGATGTAAGAGTTTCTGCTGTAATAGAATTAGAGACTTCTTTTATTCTGTTTCTTTGTTCATCCAAATTTTGGGCTCTTAACCTCAGGATGATCGTAGATGGTGCTTTTTAAATGCACCCCAAAAAAAAAGTTCATGGGTGTAAGATCTGGAGATCGCGCAGGCCACTTAATATCACCTGCTCCACTGATAACTCAATTCAGTTGAGTGTACTAGTGTAATATCTAATTTAAAACTTAATGTACTGTCTATACATGTATATATATATATATATATATATATATATATATATATATATATATATATATAATATATATATATATATATATATATTATATATATATATATATATATATATATATATATATATATATATATATATATGTTGTTACGCGTGTTTTTATATTTTCCAAGTTTTGAAAATAATTTTGTATTTTATTAGTAAGGAAGTTAATGTTGTACTAAATAGTTGTACTATTCCTGATAGTAGTTTCGGTTTATTTTTTTTTGTAGAACTTTGAAAGAACATAGTGTTTTGTAACTCAAAAAAAAATATTTTTGTTATAAAAAATAAAAAAAACGTTATGTCAAATTTTTATTGTTATTTATAAGAATATAAAATATTATAAACGTTCATATAATAAAATGCATTACTTGTACCTGGAAATAGAGCAATACAGCTTAAAACTATTAATTTGGTTCCATAACGTCGACCTCAACATCTGCGTCTGGCAGGGGGTACTCGTAATGAGTGTTATCACCATAACTCAAATTTTTGTGAAAATCAAGTCAATATGACGGAAGGAAAGGTATCAGTGATATAATATCTTCATACTATTTTCGATAATAGGTTTTTGGGTACTACGTAAAGCTGGTAAAGAATCAGGCAATTTTAATGTACCTCTTTTTTTCGTTTATGATCAACGACTCGAAAATCTTCCTCAAAGTTTTGCTTGTAATATAATGTACCAACATCGCCTTGCCTGACTTGAAAATGAACTGCTGACGAAATTAGAAACGCTTCTTTGTTTGTAGTAGGTTTCTGTTTAACAAATGGTGCAGACGTGTTATCGTAGAGAATCTCAAAATTTTCGACATATCTGAAACCTCCATTGTACCTGATATTTATTTGAGCACTGTCTAATGAACTGCTGCAAGTCCCAAGGTGTCATAATTTCCAAACAACCCAGATGTTTACGTTTTCGTTCAGTTAAAGCATGGCAGGTGTCTACTTCCATGTCAGTATGACTTTTCAATAAGAACTTTAGATTTATTACTCTGGCGATGGGAAATTTCCATAGTATTGAGTATAAAGCCATGGTAAGCGCCATGTTTTTGTTCTGGCCTTAACAGTTATCAGACCATATAATAGTTTTTTCAGTATTGCCAATATTATTGCAAATCCACTTAACAAGCGCAGACGCCAACTCGTTCCCCCCACAGCCACTCTTACTTTCGTCCCACATCATACAGGAGACGATACCATCAGAAGCATCGCGGATAGTGAAGTTAAGGGTCCATAGTTTTATCTTGTAAAATGATAAATCACATGACAGTAAGGGTTTTGGAAGACACTTCTGTAAATCACAAATTATTTAGTTTGTTTATAGCCACTTCAGCGTCTAAGTCTTTTTCTTTTTGGTTCTTTCTCTGCTGTAATGATTCTCGTAGGTTGGAATATACGCAATGTGCTTCCTGACACTTTCCTTAACCATTTCAGGTGTTTTAGTTAGTGGTACATGTTTTTCTCTTCTATCGGGTTGAATGAGACCCCCTGCCAAGCGTTTTTTTAATGCGTTGAGAACAACGGTATTTGAAATACAAAGAGTATTCAAGAACATTTTCTTACAAACATTGATCTTGTTGTTTCTAATATTAAAACTATAAATCAGAGTACAGTATAATAACCTGCCACATCCGGATCAATGTGGCGACCGACCGATCCGGATATGAAAAAATCCGGATATTAAGATTATTTAAAAATACGTAGCTGTAAACGGCCTGAAATTTTTACAATATTTAGTTTATAGCGTTTTAGGCATCTAATATCAGGACTAAAATACAATAGATACATACATTACATAGATAATAAAGGTAAAATAAAAACCTAAACATTATAGGGTTTTCAAGCTGTATTTCTGGTCTTTTTCTTTTTCTGTTCTTCTCAAAACTGTATTTCATCCCCTTCATTGTCTTAGTTTATATCATCATTGTGGCACATCATGTTCAATATATCGCCGTCTGTTAACAGAACGAATTCTGTTCGTCTGCACTCAACCACTTGTTAACATCGTCTTCCTTCATTTTTTCACATCCCGGCAGGTTCTTTACCAGTTCAGCGATCTCTTCTTCGTTGAAAGTTTCATTGGTACCTTCCTCTGGTCTTTCTCCCGTCCACTGTTTTGTGGTCTAACAGCTTCCTCCATGACCTTACCATTGTTGTTGGTTTTATGTCATCCCATGCTTGTGTCACCCACATCACCACATCCAACATGTCCACTTTTTTTAGAGTCTCTGTAACGTTTTCTCGTTCATCTATTCTAGCAATCAATGCCGTCAGTAACTTTCGTAGATAGATACGTTTTATAGATTATATAACACCTTGGTCCATAGGCTGACAGAGGGATGTCACATTTGGAAACAAAAAATACACTTTATTTCGCCATCTTTTAGTTCTTCTGGGTCGGGATGAGTGGGTGCGTTGTTCAACAGCAGGACTGCCTTTCTCGGTAGATTATTTTTTGCTAAATGTTTTTCAACCTTTGGTACAAATTGATTGTGAAACCACTCTTTGCTTTGGATAGAAGACTGTTCATCCAAGCACTCTTTTGTTGAAGGTACCAAACTGGCAGGGAAGAAAAGTCTCTAAAGCTTTTGAAAGCCCTAGGTTTTTTTTTGACTTTCCGATAAATCCTAGAGGGAGTTTGTGAGATCCTGTAGCGTAGCTGCAGACCAAAATTGTCACTCTTTCCTTTTTCTTCTTGAGTCCTGGTGCACTGTCTTTTTGTTTTGAGGCCAGAGTGTAGATCGGCAGCATTTTATAATTGAGACCTGTTTCGTCACAATTTTAAAGCTGGTCTCCGGTAATTCCTTCTTCTTATAGTAAGCTGTGCAAGGTCTTTTTGAAGACTTCGACAACTTCTGGGTCAGCAGCCAGTCTCTCACCACATATCTGTAGCTTCTGCACACCGTAACGATTTTTCCAACTCTCCAACCATCCTTCACTTGCCTTGAAATCATTATCACCTCCAATTTATTTCTTGAAGTGTAGGGCTTTTTCTTTTAGTATAGGCCCTGAGATTGGTAATCCCTACTCCCTCCTTTGGGTGAACCAAAGATACAAACACTCATTGATATGGTTATTACGGGCGTTTTCATCATTTTCAGTTTCTTTATCCCAGTTGTTGAAGCCTGCGATGAGCACCATTTTTCAATTTTGTTTTTAGATTTTTTCCAGTCACTCACAGTGCTAGTCCCTACACCCATCTCAACAGCAATCTTCTTAGCCGTTTCACCAGTATCTAACCTCTTCAACGCACGAAACTTTTCTTCTATTGTTACAACATTTTTCTTCCTCTTCTCGGCCATATTACCACAAAAACGATGGACAAACAACGATGCCTTACCTTCTACATAGTTACGTTTACGTTGGTTTTTTAGCCAATTTTCACAATTTACACGTATCCGTTCTATTTAATTGATATTGGTTTTTATTTATCAGTTTGGATATCATCGGATCAGTTTACACTCTGATCAAAAGATATCGAATTTTTACCGTCGAGTTGATATAAATTTTATTTAAAAATTTATAATCCATTCTTGGTAAATCGATTTTTTCCATTTTTCCCCCTCTACGAGGGCGGTTATAGGGCTAAGCCTTGGGGTAAAAGAGGTAAACTTTTTTGCCTCTTTTTGGCCTCAAAATTGACATTCTCAGCAAAATTCAGCTGGTTCGTATTATTTTTAGATGTCAAAACTCTGACGACTGGACTATTGCTCTGGGTTCTGTTTTGTTGTCATATTTTTTTAATGATTTTTTGTTTTACTATTACCGGGCAATGTTCTTTGTTAGTTGAAAATAAGAAAAGATCAACTTGAAATTGTTTCAATCATTTGAGTTGAAGTTACTGTTTTTTGCTATAATCACTGTTTAAGCTTTACGCTTTACGCTTATTTCATTTAGTTATAGTTTTTATTCGTTAATTAGGTAATTTCACTGTCAAGAATGACTTAACTTTATAGGCCGAAGCTGAAACTGATGTGCTAGACAATCAAGCGTTGGATATAGATATGGACTTACCGATGGGGACAGATGCAAAGTCCATCAAATCTTCAATTATATCTGAGGATAACAAAGAGGAACACACCAAAGAAAAAGGGCGGTATTTGTGCATAGTGGTAGATACTAATGTTTTTATTTCAGATTTGATGAAAATTAGGGATATTATCGAATTAAAAGTTTCAGGTAAGAATAGAATATGATACTACGAGATTGATTGATAATTATCTGGTTTAACAAGAAAACGCAAGCTTTTTTTCGAGAAAAACCGGTTTAAGTTTTATTAGTACAGTCTTGTTCTCAATCAACATACTTATTGTAATGATATTTCAAGTTGGAAATGCCTTCATGTAAAGCACAGTATCAAAATTGTAGAAAGTGATTCATATTTTCAATGTAGACTTTTGCAGGTTTTTAGGGGAAAGCAAATCGACGAGTCAAAGTTTCGCGGTTTTGGGTGGGTGCGGTTTTTATAAAAAAAATAATCAGGATTTTAGAACGCATTGATTGTCATAAAAATTATTTTCTTATTTTATAGATGCCTTAGATGAACAAAACTAGTCCTTCTTAAATATATTTTTTGGCGAAAGCCCTTTATCCGTTTAAATTAATAAACTTATGACTGATTCAAGGATTAAATTTAATTCATATTGCCAAATGAGATTTAATGACTTGGCATTAAAAAAAGGGTCGTCTATACTTCATCTAATTTACATACCGTTGCACGTCATCGGCGTCATAGCCCGTGACGTCACATGATACCAACACGAAATATTTAGGCGGTAGGTGTGTTCTTTTTTAGAATCACTTTGCCGAGTACACTGGCATTACAGCCACTAGACATATTTTATTATATACTCCTAGAACTAATATTTAAAGATTTCTATTAATGTTAACTTAAAGAAATAGACAACAATATGTTTCATTTAATTTGTATAAATGCATTATAAACCGTTTTTATGAAGAACATTTGTTCGGAACACACTGTAACTGTAATCGAACGAAGGTGAAATTTTGGCATAAATTGGTAACACTTATTTGACAGTTGCGGTGTTGACACTTTTTGTACTTTATTATTTTAAATTTTAAAGTGAATACCTCTTGTTTTATATTTTTACCTATTTAATAAAATCTGTTCTTTTTAGAACAAAATTAGTGTGTTTTTATTTCAAAAATGTCACGTAAGAATTTAAATAGTCGTTGTAAAGAGTATAATAATAATTATGTGACCTATTTGATTTAAAATGGATTCAGGTTTTTTTTGATACTTTGGCAACTATGTCAACTTCGATCTCTGACGTAGATAATGACGTGCAACGGTTTGTAAATTAGATAGTAGTAGTAACTTTTAGCACATGTAAAACTGAAACTTAAGTACTTAAACAATTCTTGGTACGAAACAGTACTAGTAATAAATGGATCATCTTAACTGAATATTTATTTCCTTCTTCTTCTTCTAATGGCGCTACAACTCTTTGTGAGTCTTGGCCTGCTTAACAATGTCCTTCCATTCTGCCCTGTCGGATACTTTCCTTCGCACTGCCTGATGTTCATGGTTTTAAGATCCCTCTCTACGTCGTCTATCCATCCAATGATTATGCACAATCTACATTATCAGGTCTTTGTTATTTTCAACTAGTTTTTCTACTTTAGCTAATACGGGACCGTTTTTGCCAAACGTAAATACGGGGCTATCGTAAATTTTACTACTCCATAGAAAAAAGCCTATATTTTTTTATTTTGAATTTTTTATTCATTATATAGAAAAAATTAAGATTCTCAGTCTAAAAACAAAAGCATACAATTTTGAAACAAACATATTTGGGTATTTTTAGGAACATAGGGTATAGACGTCTCCTCGGTGTTCTCCGCAAATTGGCTTCTTGCACTCCTTGCAATAGTTGGTGGTCATACGTCTTTTTTTGCTTGGACAGTAGAAACAAGTCCCCCTCTTCTTTTCCTGGGTCATTTTTGCATCATCTTCTTTAGTTATGTTGAGGATTTCAGCTATGTCTTGGCGAATATTTCGACGTAAACTGGCGGTGTTGTATCTGTTTAGCATCCATGATTTTGCAAGACAAAGGCTTAACTCAATCATATATATTGATGACTGAAGATAGGTTTTTCGCTTTTCTTTGACAATTCAAAGTATAAATTACGTAAGAGTTTATGGTGGCCATATTTATCATTCCATAGAATACGCATAATTGCCATCTCCGTGTTTTTCTGCTGGAATTCATATTAGAACACATGTTCGAGGGTGTCTACACCTGCTTTGGTTTCATTATAGTTATGAATTATGGATGGCTTGCCAGTTTATGGGACGGATTATGGGTCTGGATCACTCTCTTCTCCGTTCATAATACGTGCCACTTCCTCCTTCAGACAAAAACTTTGGATTTGACATCTTAATAAGGAAAGATCAATGTATTATATAGTATATTATTGTAATTTTTTGTTACTAAAACAGTCAAAATCCGCATCCACGACTACAAGCGTTTATAGCCGATGCTGACCGAAGTTTTGAATACGCTTACCATGTTTTTGAATATTTCGACATCTAGGACGAAAACTTTAAACTATTTTGGACAAGCTTAAAATTCAACAATGTTTAGAATACAATATTCAGTATGTTTGGACGTATTGAAACTTTTTTTATATTAATTATATATAATCGTAGATAAACGTTGTCGTTTTAAAGTAAGTTGATTTCAGAACTAAGCAGTCCTAGTTCTGAAACATACGAGCAGTCTGGAAAATGAATCTTCACTGATTAAAACATGACACATTTTTACATGCTATAAACGCTTGTAGTCGTGCCTCCGCACTGGCTGTTCCGAGACACAAGTGTCCTCAATTGGGGAAATCGTTAAAATAAACGAGAGTAGGCCGAAAAGTCCGATGTTTTAGAAACGTCGTAAAATTTACGAATGATCCTTATTCTAGGGTTAATCTCTATGAACACTAGATTTTGGTTCTCATGTTCCAGCTATAATGTTTTTGTTTTTATCGACAGGTCTGTTTGTTTTTTGTGAGATGTGTTATGTTTGTCGACTTTTTCATGTACCTTTTTATCACAAGTATGATTATTGATTGTATTCCTTCAACTTTAGGACCAGTCAAACCTCTTGTTTATATTCCGTGGATGGTTATAACAGAGCTCGATGAAATGAAAGACCGACCAGGCGATAATTCGTTGAAAAATCGAGCTCTTAATGCCAGTAAGTGCATTAACGAATTATTAAACGTAAAGGAACCCAGAGTTAAAGGTAAGAACTAATTATACACGTTAATAATCAAATATGTAATTATTTTTGAAGAATGAAATGAATTAAAAATTTATTTTTATCAATTTTTATTTCATTTCACACTTCACATAAAAATTGTTGTTCTTTGCCGTAAAAGTAGAAGTAGGGTCGTTTAAGACATCACCATCTTTGCGCTAAAGACGAAACAACACGCGTATAGGTTTTTAATACAAAAATAATGTTATATCATTTAATATTTACGATATTTAATACACTCGCGATCATAAAATCCGGGTCACCTTGAAAATTTCAAGTTTCTGGAATATTTTTGCCCCTGGTGCAGTAATAAACTTTTTTTTAGGCTAACGTATTTTTTTATTTGTCATCAATGTTTGTTTTGAAAGAAAAAAAACCGGTTTTTTATTGTTTTTATTGAAAAAGCAGAAAACAAACCAAATTGTTGATAAAAAAGGAATACGAAAAAAATGGAAAATACAGAACGTGGTAAAATGTCAGTGAAATTTCAATGACTAATATCGTGTATTGCCTCCACTTGCTCTAATGACCTCTTGCAGACGACGGGGCATACTCTCAATTTTTCTCCGGATCACATGTTGTGGTATGTTATTCCACTCTCTCACTAACAGATCCTTGAGCTCCTGTCCGTTGTTAGGGGTTGAATACTTTTTTTCAAATCATCCCAGATATGTTCGATGGAATTCAGGTCCCGAGACCTAGCTGGCCAGGGTAACCTCGTAATTCCAACCTCGTCCAAGTATTGCATACTAATCGTGGCAACGTGCGTTCGCGCGTTGTTCTGCATAAAAACGACGTTTTCTCCAATCATTGCCATGGTATGCATAACATGTTCTTCCAGAATCTCCGTAATGTCCCTTCGTGCAGTTAAGGACCCATTTTCGATGAAGGGTAATTCTGTGTGGAAGTAGGAAGATATACCTCCCCAAGCCATGACCGAGCCTCCACCAAATGGCATTCTTGGAGCAATGCAAGCTTGTGAAAATCATTCACCGGTTCTCCTCTTACACGTCCATCGGATCCAATTAGGCAGAAACGGGATTCATCTGAGAATAACTTTTTGCTCTAATCGTTAATTCCCCAATGCGCGTATTGTCGAGCAAAAGCTAGTCGTGCAACTCAATGCGCCAGGCGAAGTGGCGGTCCTGTAGCCATTACCCGAGAAGATAGTCCAAAATAACGAAATCTCCTGACCGTTGCAACGCTAACATTGCGATTTCGTACTTCCTGTAGACGATTTCGATGCATAATCGCAGTTGAGGTCCGGTTTCGTAAAGCCTGAAACACAAGAAAACGGTAATCTCGTACCGTGGTGATTCTTCTTCGTCCAGAGCCAGGTCGTCTGGATAGCAAATCCTTCTCCTGAAAGTGTTGAAGCACTCGTTGAACCGTAGAAAGGCTTACGCCAACAGTTCTTGCGACTTGCCGTTGAGTGTGACCGTCTTTCACAAGCGCAACAATTTGTGCCGTTTTAACAACAGTCAAGGGTATTTTGGCAAAAAATAAACAATAATAAACACTAATAATGGCACTAATAAACACTAATGGTGGCAATAATAAACGTTTGTTCGTTGCGTTTGAACAGAAAGTCGAAGCACAAATGAGACATTTAAAACAAGCGGCAGTTACAGGTACCGTCCATTTTGGGAAGTGTGCGCTTTCTCGCGAAATCGGCACTATTGAAATTATTTGTTGCAAAGGAAACCGCAAAGCCGACAACAATTCCCAGAAACATGCATTAGTTTGTATTTGTCTTATTATTATTTTACGATAAAGCTCGTTAAAAATGCAATATCGGTGATTTTCAAGGTGACCCGGATTTTATGATCGCGAGTGTATATTCTAAATTCTTTAACTTACATCTCTTTTCATCATTTAAATGCAAAAAAGACCCGCCACTATTTCGTTTTTGTTCAAAATAATCTATTAAAGAAAGACTGATGAGCTGTTTTGGCATTTTTCAAAAACAATCAGAATACACGACAATTAGTTTTTAAAGCTATTAAACTATATTTAATATGTATTTATAAATACATTTGTTTAAACAAATCAAAACAAACAATTCTTACTATAAGATTGTAAATTGTCGACAACGTCGTAAACATTTTTGCCAATCCCCCAAATACCATTGACGTTCCAGTTATACCCATATCAGTGGCGTACGATTGTCTAATCTGTTTAATTAAAATTATTTTTTTTTGTGGAATATTAATCTTAAACAATTGTTTCATAATTCACGATGAAATTTTTCTTATTATAATACCATTTTGACGCCTTGTAAGATCGAGCAGTTCCGTATTGGTGTCGTATAGTTATGTTATGGAAATTTTAACTATAAGTGACGTCATTTTGAATAAATGTGTTGAGGAGCAGGGCGGTGTGAAATCTCACCGTAATTTTTAAGTCTCACAAATCACGTAAATGATCATACTTGGTAATTTTAATATAAATTTTAAAATTGAATCTGACCCTTCTTTTGATTTCAAAATCTATTAACATCTTTTGGTCTAAAAGTAACTGTAAACGATTATACTAGAATCACATCCGAGTCCAGTAGTTGCATCGACAGCATTATGACAAATTATTCTGAAAATATCTACAGAATGGACGTATTTGAACCTTTTCTGGTTTACAGAATCTTAAACGTGTTCTAGCTAGTACAAAGATGGACTTTTTCTATGATATTAATAATGATCCTGATTTTTTGACCATCGTTCTTACCGAAACTTACCGAAACAACAATATTAAAGCATTTTCCACTAAATAAATACGACAAACTGCTAAAAAACACCCATGCAAGGGTTTAATAATAAATTAAGGTCTTACAGATCTAATCTTTCTCTTATTAAACACATTGCAGATGCTAATAAGGATCCCGATTTATTAAAAGTATACAAACAACAAAAAATTGAATTTAATCGGCAACTACAAAATGCTAAAAAGTCAGCTTAATTTCAGTAATAAACCTAGAGACTGCTAGAAAATGATAAATTTCTAAAGAAATTATACAAGATCCAGTTCAGTACAACCTGATCTACCTCCAGATGAAATAAATTAATTTTTTACTACAGTTGCAGAGATTATAATTACATCTCTTCCCACTATCAATGTCGATGACCTCTTCAATTATAGAAATTATCCTTCTCCGAGCAAGTCCTTTTTTTTGTTCCGTTTGGAAGAAGAGGTCTCTCGAATAATAAAGTCTCTTAGTAATTCTAATTGTAGAGACGTTCACGAAATTAATAGCAAAATTTTAAACGAAACTTACCAAATAGTTTTACAACCTTTCACTCATCTTATTAATTTAATTCTATCAACTGAAGTATTTCCGGGAGTACTAAAATACTCAAAAGTAGTACCTATCTACAAAAAAGATGAATTCTTAAAACCTGACAATTACAGATTCATAAGCATTGTTTCTACTTTTGGGAAAGTGACTGAAAAGGTTATCAAACAACAATTATATTCCTATTTTGAGTCAAATAATTACTTTAGCAACCCACAATATGGATTCAGAAGTGGTCGTTCTGCTACGAACGCGGTATTTAATGTTGTGAGCGAGGTGATTGAGGGACTTGAACGCGGCAATCGCGTAGCAATTTCTATCGGAGCTTTTGACTGCGTTTCACACGACATTTTGTTCCACAAATTAAATTACTATGGAATCAGAGGTATCCCTCTTAAGCTTATAACTTCTTATGTATGTGGCAGACACCAGGCGGTAGTGTCTAAAGGGCATCTCTCCGATTTTCTATCCGTAAAGCATGGAGTCCCACAAGGTTCGGTCTTAGTACCTCTTTTGTTTATTATTTATGTCAACAATGTTCCTAAATTCATATCTCCGTACAAATCCGTACAATTCGCAGATGATACGACATACGTTATATCAGGAAAAAATAAAAATGATTTAAAAATGTCTTATGAGGAAGTTTCTACTAAATCTAGCACATTGTTTGATGCAAACAAACTAAAACTTAACTCCGATAAAACGCAAAATTTGGTTATATCTGCAAGTAATTTACATAATGATCCAGATAACAAAGAGACTGTTAAACTATTGGGAATAACCATAGATAATCCACTGAACTGCTCTGCTCATATCTCACAACTAAAGAAAAAGCTATTAAGTTCATTATTTGTTATTCGCCAATTAGCAAGGGTTGTCAACTTTGAAACATTAAAAATGACATATTTTTCGTGTTTGTGCTATATTTAACTTACGTTTTCTTTTTTATATACTATGTATTTTTTGTGTTGACTTGTTACAAATAATATTTGTATTTGTTAAGTAGTTAAATAAATAAACTCTCTCTCAACTCTTCCTCATTCACTACCTCCAACATAAAAGTATTTTATATCTGTATTCTAGTCTTTCGTGTGTTTTACAGGTCAAACAGTTAGTGAAATGAGTGAGCAAAAACATGTAGGACTGAGCCAAGACGATAAAATTATTGGTGCATGTTTGCAGGCAGTGGAAAAATATGAAATGGTGGTAAGTATCCTGAATTGTATGTCAAAATGTAGATCGCGTAAATCTAGAAACCTCAAGTGTAAATTTAAACAAAAACTAGAGGTAGCAATAATGAATTATTTAAGGGTACCCAGCAGGGCATTTTTTATCTTCTATCTATCTATCTATAGCCCAAAATCTATTCATGTGTTGAATATAGGCCTCTCCCATTTGTCTCCATTTGTCTCTGTCTTCGGTTTGTCTTTTCCACATTGGACCTGCGCTTTGCTCAATGTCATCTTTCCATCTCATTTGCGGTCGACCTCTTGACCTTTTTGCAGTATATGGTCTCCAGCGGCCAATTTCTTTATTCCATATTCCATCCTGATATCTTTCGTTATGCCCAGCCCATTTCCATTTTAATTTCAATGCATGTTCGACAGCGTCTGTTGTTTCGGTTTTGCATCTTATTCACTCGTTCCTCTTTTTATCTCTCAACGATATTCCCAACATTTGTCTTTCCATAGCTCTTTGAGTTTTCTTTATTCTAAGTTGCTCTTGGTACACGTCCACGTCTGGACACCATATGTCAGAACAGGTAGGACGCATGCATTAAATACCTTCGTTCCTAATTTTAAAGGTATTTTTTGGTTTTTGATAGTATATGAGAGTTTTCCGAATGCAGCCCACCCCATTCTTATTCTTCTGGTTATTTCTTTAGTCTGGTTACTTTTGTCTGCTCTGATAGCTTGTCCTAAGTAAATATATTCTTGGACGTGTTCTATGTTTGTTCCACCTATGGTAATGACTGATCTGTCTTCTGTATTAGTCATTATTTTAGTTTTCTTTAGATTCATTTTTAGTCCTTTCTCAAGAGATGTTTTTTCTAGGTCTGAAATCATTATTCGTAGTTGTTCCATAGTTGTTGCTATCAGGTGTACATCATCGGCGAATCTTAGATGATTTAAATATTTCCCCTTTATACAAATCCCTTTATTGTCCCAGTCTATAGATATAAAAATGTCTTCCAACGCCAGAGTAAATAGTTTGGGTGAGATTGTATCCCCTTGTCTGACACCTCTACAAATTCTAATTAATGGAGTTTGCAAATCCATTTGCAAACTCCATTTTTTATCTTAACTGTTCTATATTGCTTGTTAATCCTTTGTAATTTGAGTTCTGATACAACGATATAGGTCTTCACAATAAATATGTCACCAATAGGTTATATATGCCTTGAAGTATATATCTGAAACACCAAGTATATACTTGACACACTTCAGAGAAATTTGTTTCTACTAGAGATTGCCTCAATAGGGAAGACGACGATCAAGTAACTGTTAAAGGATGCTTTCTTTTGCTCCAAGATTTACTGGAATGAACACGTAATGTTACAGCTCTGGATGGAAGACTGGCACATGTTCATAGTGTAGTGGTCTCTGAGAGATTGACAATTTTTTTTTGCCTACTTGTCTACGTAGTGGTTGGTTTGGAATTAGACAAACTTTCAAATTTATTATTTTTTGCTTACATGATGATAATCCCATTGCAGCTTCCATAGTTTTGGCAGCTAAACGGTCGATTTTATTTTAGTCACTCCACCGTAAAGAATTCCTTAGCAGTGCGGCTTAATGGATACGTTCAGAAAAAGTGTTTACTGTAGTAAATCCATGAACTTGCACTGAGCTAAGAGATCTTTTTATTTTTAAAAACTTGGTTTTAAATTCGTGTCTTTACAGCGCAGTGTAAATACAAGTAAGCACAGAAATTTTCCCACAAAGGCATTTTATCTTATTTTCATCTTCTTCTAATCTTTCTATTTCTTCACATTTTTTTGAGAGCCACAATTCCTTCGCTTCTTTGATTCTTTGTTTGATTGTTTTATTTACGCCTTTTTATTGTTCGTTTTTATTCTTGTATTTCCTCCTTTCCGATATCAATGATTTTATTTCTTGTGTCATCCATTGTTTGCTTGTAGGCGATGTATCGCATCCAGTTATTATTGTATGATATTCCTCAGGATCGTTTCTAACTCTCTCAATTTTGCTGTAGCGTTAAGTTGTCCCTGTCGTTCTACTTGCTGGACTTCCTTGTATATTTGTTCTTTGATCTGTTGGCAGAGATCATGCTCTTTTAGTCTTCTTAGATTAATTCTAGGTGTTTTGGTGGCTCTTTTTATTTTCTTTAGTTGAGTTTCATTCTGCTATAACAAAGTTGTGGTCACTTTGGTGACCTCTTTTCCTGGGTAAGCTTTACTCTATACTATGGCGTTACGGAATCTTTGGTTTATAATGATTTTATCAATCTGTTTTCTTACTATGTTCTCACCGTTATTTCTAGGGCTTTTTAGGTATATATTCTTAGGATTGGCAGTTTGTATCATGTGTTCTTGATAATAAGTTCGATGTCCTTGCAAAACTGACCTAGCCTCTCTCCTCTCTCATTACGTGTTCCTAGTTTATATTCTCCTACTACTTCTCCATCTATTCCTTTCCCTACTTTCTCTTTTTTGGTGTCTTTCAGTGTTTTGTGTAATTAATTGTAAACGCTGTCTTTGTCCTATAAAGCCTTACGGTGAAAGTCTCGTTTAAGCTTAAGTTTAATTTTACCATTCTTTTTTTGTTGCAGATGTTACTATCAAACGACATCAATCTGAGAAATAAAGCAATGATTAACGGCATACCAGCCGTTCAATCCAACGGAATTATCATGAAAATCATGTCAAAGATTGCAAAAGATACCAAGTATCCGCAGATAATGCAAAAGTTGGGTATCTTGTGCTCCACAATCATCTGCGAATGTGTCAAGGAAGCTTACGGTGACGTCTGGCTGCAGATGTCTATGCTAGCCCATCCTCCTTGGTCTTTTATTGAGTGCCTGAAGCGATTCAAAAAGTACTGGACGGCAGTATTTAAAGGAAAGCTCATGAAACAGTTCATAACGACAGTAGATAGGCTGCTTATGTTGTTCAATTCTAATAAAGGTATGTATATAGATAATATATCAACAAGTCGATAGACTACAGACGCCATTTTGTTTATCGTAAACTTCTTTTAATTTGTTTAATTTTAAATGGTTAAAAAGAAATAAGAATAAGACTTACTCACAATCAATTTAATCTACCGCCAACGACCGGTTTCGCATACTATAATTTGCTATGCATCTTCAGGTCAACGGTACATGGTAAACTAAATGCTAAAAATATAATAATTCGTATTAGAGTACTGTGTGGTACAGAATATACAGCAATTATGAAAATATTATATGTGTGTAATTATTAAATATGACTTTAAAATTGAATAAATAATCAAAATAAAACTTCAGTGAAAACAATCTAGTAAAATTGAAATTAAGTAAATAAATAACTAATAAATATTACTTACATGCCCGTACAAGGATTATTATTTAATGTTGGAGAGAACATAGTTAAAAACTGTTATGGTAAACTGGTAACAGGTGATCATCGGATGACCGAACATTAAACAATAGTAAAATTAAACTATTTTATCAGACCTATAAAAATTACATTACCTATATCTGTATATTAAAGAAACAAGTATTTATAATGTATTATTCTATAATTTGTATATCGACTTATTGACACGTATATCGGCAGTCTAGTAGCAACATGTGCCTGAGAGTTTTGGCAACACTGATTTGCATAAGCCAAACGTTTCGTTCTCAACGTGAAATAAAGTATAGTGTATTTTCGGTGTATATATCTATTCTCTTTCTCAAGATACTTGCCAATCTTTGGTATGTGTTGTTCAGTAGCATGATTCTTCTATAGTTACTGGTATCCCTTGTGTCTCTTTTATATATTGTTATTATGTGACCCTTTCTCCACTCTATAGGAATATTTTCCGAATGCCATATATTTTTTATTAATTTATAAATCCGGAATTACACTGGAGGAGACAAAACTGATCATCGATACGGAGTAGCTCTCATCATAAGCAACACTATTAGAAAATCAGTGCTACTTGTAATTCAAATCTCAGAAAGAATAATAATGCTAAAAATTCAAGCACATTTAAGTCTATGCTCCCACAGCTGATAAGACCGAAGATGAGATCGAAAATTTTTATTCAGAATTGCACAATACAATCAAGTTAACAAAATCTAGAGATATTACTTACATTCTAGGAGACTTTAATGCAAAAATTGGAGTAGGTACAGTTGAAAATATAGTTGAACAGTTTCAGCTTCCTAAGAGAAGACTATATACATGGACGTCTTCTTCACATACAGAAAACCACATTGTCAGAAAACAACAACCAAAAATTCATGTAAGAATGCTAAAAAACAGAAGAAATAAAAAACGAATTAAAAAATAATGTGAATGTTAATATGCAAAAAACACTAACTGACAGCAAACAAATTATGGACGTAAATAAAAAGTGGTATAATATAAAAAAACACTTTACTGAAACCAGTTCAAGAAAGTTTGATACAACATAGGTCAGAGGCTAAAAAACAGTGGATGACAGAAGAAATACTATTACAGATGGAAGAAAGAAGGAAATATAAAGGAAAAGATCTACAGAAGTATAAAGAAATACAACGAATAATTAAGGAAAAAAATCAAAACAGCTTAGGAAATCTATTTGATGAAACAATGTAAAGAGATAGAAGAACTAGAAACAAAATATGATATGCACAAAATATGAGAAATATGCACAAAAACATAAGAGAAGTGACTGGAATGGATCGAAATAGACAGCAAGGACACATAAAGGACAAAAAAGGAGTACTACTAATAGATTTACCAGAGAAATTAAAACGATGGGAGGAGTACGTTAGAGAACTTTTCCAAGATGAAAGAGGTGAAATGTAGAAAATATAAGAATTAAATCCTTTAAAGTAAGACATGAAAAACTAATATCAATACTTATGAACAAGCGCATTGACAGTAAAATTATAAATATAGTGCAAACATTATATTGGAACCAAAATGCCATAGTTTAAATTGATGGGCAACACTCAGAAGAAATGAAAATCTGTAGAGGAGTTATACAGGGATGTGCTTTATCGCCACTTTTGTTTAACTTATATTCTGAAGAAATTTTCCAAAATACGCTCAATAATATCAAAGCGGCAGTTACCGTTAACGGAAAATTAATTAACAACTTACGATATGCAGACGACACTGTGATCATAGCAACGAGTATAGAAGATCTACAACATCTTATTGAAAGCTTAAGTATGAATAGTGCTGAGATGGGAATTACTATAAACGCTAAAAAAACGAAGTATATGCCAATTAAAAAAGGACCACGAAATATACATCACCTATTGACAATCAATGGTAACGTGATAGAATAAGTAGAAAAATATCAGTACTTGAGAACTTTGATCAATGAAAACAATGATCACACTGCAGAAATAAACAGGCGAGTAGAGATTGCCAGATCAGCATTTATACGAATGACGTGCAAAAATCTAAATTTGGAGATCAGACTACGTACTATTCGCTGTTATATATTTTCAATATTATTATATGGAGCTGAGACTTGGACATTAAAAAAATGCAATTTAAAAAGAATCGAGGCTTTCGAACTCTGGTTATATCGCAGAGTATTAAAAATATTATGGACTGATAGAATTACAAATAAAGAAGTACTGAGAGGGTTGGTAAAGAAACAGAACTAATCACCACTATACAAACCAGAAAACTGGAATACCTAGGCCACGTGATGAGGGGACCAAAATATGAAATTTTGAGACTCATGATACAGAGAAAGATTCAAGGAAGAAGATCTGTTGGCCGAAGGCAGAACTCATGGTTCATGGTGCACGGTGATTGGTATCAATGCAGATCGATTGATTTGTTTAGAGCAGCAAGTTCAAAAATAAAAATAGCCGTTATGATTGCTAACCTCCGTTGGGAGACGGCACTCATAAGAAGAATATGAATCCGGTACATTAGTTCTTCTCCTCTATTTTTCATTAACTCATTGTTGATTTCATTCGGTCCTGCTGATTTTCCTGATTCCATCCGTTTTAATGTTTTAAAAAGTTCCTGGAATGTAGGAGCATTTTCTTCTTCGTATCTTTCATCCCTTATCTCTCCTGGCTCAATATTCCCCCTTTGTTTGATTTTGTACACGTTAGAGAAATGCTTTCTACAGTTAATATTTATAGGTTATAGGTCTTACTTTTATTTTATTGTTTTTAGTGCTGTTTGCAGTCTTTTATAATTTTAAACTTTTTTGAACAACGGCAACGCCGCATAAAATTTTGTTAAGGCTCCTTACCTTATCTGCTTTCAAAAGAATATCGAAATTTCTGATAATTGTTTTTAATACAATAAATGTTTCTAAAACTTACTTTTATGACACTTTTTGCCACTTTTTTACTGCATTAATAAATATTCTTATATTATTTTTAGCTTGTAGTTTAAAATTTATTTTTCACCATTTGTTCAAAAAATCGGTGTAGCCACAGTTGAAAATTTATCACATATTTACTTGGAACAACGCGCTGTTGCCGAATCCCCTAGTTCAGATATATTTACACAAAATTTTAATATTATTTTTCAGATTTCTGTGATGATTCGGATACTTACCAGAATTTCGTAAAGTTAAGTCTTGATCTGTGCA
Organism: Diabrotica undecimpunctata; assembly: GCF_040954645.1. Taxonomy (NCBI): domain Eukaryota; kingdom Metazoa; phylum Arthropoda; class Insecta; order Coleoptera; family Chrysomelidae; genus Diabrotica; species Diabrotica undecimpunctata. The sequence goes on from NC_092810.1 coordinate 31,744,828, forward strand.
TATTCCTGAAGGATCTGGACGATTTCCGATTGTCGGTCAGTAATATTATAAATGAAATAACGAAAATAAAATAGAAGCTCAGATCAAGAGTTCGGTTATTATGGATAAACAACGGTAATAATTAATTATAGTTTTCAAATCCTCTATGTTATTTTTGTACAATATTTTAATTTAGTTAAGTAAAAATTTTGTCCAGTTTGATTGTTTTATTTATATCAACTCTACCTAAATAATGTAAGATTGGCACTACTTAATTAAACACCGAAATATGGCAACACTGCGCGGAAGCCCGATCATAGAGCCCTTGAGCAGGCAGAAATCTGAAATCAGCATTCTAAGACCTGTTGTAGATGTTCGGTTTTTTCACCGGACAACGTCTTTATGTTACAACTTCTTTATATGTATAATAACCGGAATGACGGACATTTCTAATACCTGTCTAGGTTTTCTCCCACAGTACCGGACTATTTTTGGATAAAACGAAGAACTCCAGGTCAATGATTTCTAGAAAATGGGGGATTTGTCCGGTAGCATCTACAGATATCAATACACTAACTTAGCGCGCAGCAATTTCTAAAGGCCACAATGCAGAGTTGTACACACGAACTGGCAGTGACCAACTGCCAGTTCGCCCCATTCATGTGACATTTGGGTGGGTGTTGGCATGATGATTCTTGATCGCGGGAATTGGATTGGTGAACGGAACCGGCGATGTTTTATTTCGATTGGGGAAAGGTCTTCATGTTGAAGGTAACCGGGTGTCGTCATATCACTTATTGAAATAATTAGAACTTTTTTCTTAGATTCCAATGGAGTTTTTAAAATTAATTTTGCGACCTGTATGGAGATGATGTTAGTCTAGGACTGAAACGGAATCGGAATTCGAGCGAAAATGAAATGTGCCTAAATTCTGTTTTGGGTGCTTCGATCGGTTTGGCCTATGTACGATCGTGGACAGTCTGTACAAGGAACTTTGTAAATTTCGTTTTGTTCGTTATATTAACGGATCGGACAAGTGATGAACGTAAATGAAAGTAAGTTTCTTTGATGAAGGGCAAATGTTGGCTTTATTCCCGTTGGTTTGAGGATTTTATCGATTTTGTTGGTGAGATTAAACGAGAGATCGATGTCTGTGGATGCTTCTATTGATATTATTTTTACTTTAACCATTTTGGACGAGTGCTTCTTTTAAAGCAGAAAGTTCAGCGGATTTCCTTGAGTCGACGAAATATTAATGACTGAATTAATTTGTGAAGGTCGGTAATGGGAGTTGGCAGGCAAGTAGCGGTTGGTATGGGTGGTTGTAACCTTATAAACGTCACATGTTTATTAAGTTATATTTAAATAATTAAACTGTGTGTCATCCAGGTATTCCTCGCATTTATTGTAGATACGACCATGTATTACCTTCAGAAAAATTTTCAATAAGTGGTTTAACAAACTGATGGTTCTATAATCAGCACAGGTTTTGCTGTTGTCTTCTTAGGTAGAGCTGTAAACAGTGAATTAGACCATCCCTTAGGTAGTTGTACGCTGGTATAAATGGTATTGAAAAACGAAGTTATAGCCTCTAAAACATTGCTATCATTTATAAGCTTGTATATTTCAGTTGGAATTTCATCAGGACCAGTCGCTCTGCCATCTTTTGATGATTGTATGGCTTTTATAACAGCAGAGCGTGTTATTAGGGGTCCGTCGTAGTTAGTAATATCGGGAGGTGAACTACTCCTATCGTCTTCGAATAGGTTCGTGACGTAATTTCCCATTTTTTAAGTTTGTCCTCTACTTCAAATATTACTTTACCATGTTCATCCTGTAGCAATGCAGTTTCTTTCTTATTGAAGATACCAGCCGCTTCTTTCACTTTTTTATACATGTTAAACGTGTCGTATCTGTTTTCAAGTTCTTCAATGTCATGACACTGTTTGGCTAGATGTTGACTCTGCTTCTCGTATTTTACGTCGAATTTCTTTTTGTATGCTGTTATAAAGTTTTTTGTTGTTTTTCGCTAGTCGCCGTTGTTCCATCAAATCCAATATGTCATCTGTCATCTAAGCGTGCTTTTTTAGCTTTGACCTGCCTTGTAAATTTCTCACACAGATTTCTTTTACTGTTGTTAGAATTGATTTTGGAAGATGAAATTAGTCTTGGACATTCAATAATGATTGAAAAATAAGTGAATTTGTTGGATGTTGTATCTGTTTCCAGAATATTCAGGGTTTCGTCTATAGGAATATTTGTAAGAAGTGAAATGATATCGAAACTATAGGATATTGTTTAAAAAGTTGAATAAAATGGAAATAATTCTTAACGAAGGATGAATCATTTACGACGACAGATTGTAAGGTTTTGGTCAAGTATTTTGCCATTGGTTGCGTAGGGCAGTTGTATAAACTGACAATGGGACGTAGAGGAATGTCGGTTTTGTGATTTTTAGATATACCATATATTCGGGATGTTCTGCACTTTTCGCGATACATTAAATGTTTATGTCAACAGAGAGGGAGGTTTGATTAATGAGGACCTTTGTTGTCTTCTCCAAGTAACTCGTTGGTAGGTATTGCTTTGTAGCCCTGAGTATTGATGAGGCTTGAGAGTTTATGGATATAAGATGACATGTTTAGGATGGCTGTAGCGTTTCTCTCAGCAGGAAGAATCACTAGATGGCTAATGTTTGTAGTAGGAGTCTTTAAGTTTCGAAGAAATCTGGCGATGTCTTGTCTTATTTAAGTATCATTATTATCAGTATCATTCAGTATCAGTATCATCATTAGGAGGTAAATCGGTGATGATTTCTTCAGTTTGACAGATAATTGCCTTAATTAGAATGTGACTTGGGGTAACATAGTAATAATTAAAACCTTTTGTTAAGGCTAACATCAAAATAGAAAATGAGATATCACAAGCAATAGAAATACGTAGAGGAGTACGACAGGGATGCAATGTTGTCACCGCTGCTATTTAATGTTTATAGTGAAAGCATCTGCCAGGAAACCCTTTTACAAGCAAACGAAGGAATCGTAATCAATGGAGAGGTTGTAAATAATATTCGATACGCAGACGACACTGTACTAGTTGTAAGAACAGTAGAAGAATTACAACGATTACTTACAAATGTAAATATTGCCTGCAACAATTATGGCATAAGTATCAATATCAAAAAAACTAAGTATATGGTCTTCAGTAAGAACATGACACAACCAGCACATATTAGTATAAACGGCATTCAAATTGAAAAAGTATCAAGTTACAAATACTTGAGTACTTCAATAAACGAAACTGGAGACCAAAAAAAATGAAATAAAAAGACGTATCGAAATTGCCAGAGCCACTTTCATAAAGATGAGGAAATTCTTTTGCAAAAGAGATATAAGCATCCCTCTCCGATTAAGAATGCTAAGGGGCTAGATTTTGCACCAACCCACCCAATGGAAACTATGCCAGTGGAGTAGCTCTAAATATAAAATCAAATATACCTGTCCAAAATATAAACTAATAACTAGATAATATTGAAGCAGTCGCCGTAACAGTACTGGTCCCACTAAAGTTCAATATTTGTAGCATTTATGTTTCATCAGGCGAAACTCTAACTAAACCCGAATTACTTAATCTTCTCCAACAAATTCTCTCACCTCGAATAATCATGGGAGATTTTAATGGCCATAACATTACATGGGGATCAAATAAAACAACATTGAGTGGAAATAAGTTAGAAAACGTTTTTAACACTATGAACCTATGGCTATTCAACGACGGTTCTCCGACAAGATTCAATATGGGTACGGGAACATTTTCCGCCATTGATCTCTATATGCGAACCCTCATTACTCACCCAACTCGATTGGACAGTACTAAAAGATTTATATAGCAATGACCACTTCCCAATCTTAATAAAACATACCGTTAATTTAAATACAAATACAATACCAACTCAAAAATGGAAACTAACAAAAGTAAATTGGATTGAATTTGAAAAAATTGTATCAAATGAACAGAATTGAGACAGAATGAATCAAATTAAAATTTTAGAATCCATTGACGACATACGCATGACCTTCAATCAGCTTGTACTGGATGCTGCTAATATAGCTATAGGAAAATCTCAACTTAAAAAAAAACACAAACTAGTTCCCTGGTGGAATACACAATGTGAGGCCGTTATTAAAATAAGTGAAACAATTTGAAACCGATACAAAAAGTACAAAAATATTGATCTATTAACAGAGCACAAAAAACGTAGAGCTGAAGCAAGGAGCATTATAAAAAAAAGCAAACAATGATCCTGGCAGAAATATATACATTAGCAGTAGCACAAATATATCATCGGTTTGGAAAACAGTTAAAAAAATAACAGGACAGCATACTTAACAACAAATTGTAAGTCTAAAAAAAGAAAAGATGTTAATAACTGACCTCCGGTACATAGTAAATGGACTAGTTGATACCCATCAAAAATTCTCATCCAGCTAAAATTACAGTAACAAGTTCCTAACAAACAACAGGAGGAGGCAGTACCTATTAAATTTCCGACGAATTCAAAACTATCAATACCTCTCTTAAGCCGCGTTTACACGATGACAATTGGCGAGACAATTGTCAGAAGACAACTGACTGGCATGAAATTATTGTCTTCGTCTAAACACTTCAGGCCAATTGCCTTGCCAACTGCCCTCACAATTGACCCAAAATTCAGTTGTCTCCGGAAGTAGACTGAGGACAATGAGCTGCGCCCAGTGAGCTCCCCTGCCCCCTACCACTCGAAATCTCAATTGTCGCGACAATTGGCGCCGTGTGAACGGTGTAGGCCAGTAGTGCTGTCTTGTTTTTTGCCAGTTCCCTCACCGGACACAACAGGTGACGAGCAGTCGGCCATGTTTTAGCTGTCTACTGCCATGACAATAGTTGGCCCCGTATAAACATCTTCTCGTTCAACTGGACTGGCCTCCGACAATCCGCAACCACGTGATGACAATTGTCCAATGACAATTGTCTCGCCAATTGCCATTGTGTAAACGCGGCTTTAGTTATGGGTAGTTTCAAGAAGCACCTAATAGCATAAAACACACTTCATCAGGTCCAGACGATAAACCGATAGAATTTATTAAAAAACTTCCCATAGAAGCAAAAGAGTTTCTACTCCAAAGTTTTAATAATATTTGGTCACAAAAATCATTTCCAAAAATTTGGAAAAATGCTATTGTTATCCTTACTATTAAACCAAATAAGGAAATTACAACCAGAATCATATCATCCTGTATCATTAACAAGTTCATCATGTAAACTTATGGAAAAAATAGTCAACAAAAGATTAATGTGGAATCTAGAACACAATTATCAACTTACCATCGAATAAGCTGGCTTTAGACCAAGCAGGCTACAAATGAAGACATTATAGATATGGAAAACACTGGAAAAACGAAACTTTTAAAAATAAAAAATGTATGACCATTTACTTTGACATAACTATGATACAGTCTGGAAACACCGTATATTGAACATTCTAAAAAAGTTGGGATATCGAGGAAATATTTTGGCCTACATAAACAATTTTTTAACGCAAAGAACATTTTCCAGGTGATACTTGAGCCCGTTATTGTTTAACTTGATAATGGACAAACTAATAGAAGAAGTAAAAAAGTCAGAAACATGTTACAAATTTGGCAACAGAGCAATAAAAATTCTATGGTACGTATATGACGCAGTAATAATATCAAATAATGAAGATGACCTACAATGATTGGTCCACGCTTTGGAAGCTAACGCAGAAAACTACTTAACCTGAAAATATCAGTACTAAAAACAAAGTCCTTGTTATTGGTAGGGTGTCAGTGAGATGCAAAATTGTAATAAACGAAGAAATAATAGAACAAATATCTAAGAAAAGTAATAATAAAACTTTTAAAGACAGAATTCCTAATACACAAATCAGAGACAATGGGAAGAGAGAGACTTGCCCGAATAGTAAGAGATGGAAAACCAGAAGGAAAAAGACTACAAGGCAGACCCCCTCAACGATGTAGAGATAGCTGACAGTCTACATCGTAAATACTGCTAAATCAGATCGGAAACAACAGGCCTTAAGGCCTAACATACGAAGAAAAAGAACAAGAAGAAAGAACATTTCAAGTTCGAGCGAATAGTGCTATATCATATATTAGAGAACAACAAAACATAATCCCACAAGGATCGATTATCAGTCCTCTATTTTTAATAGCAATAAACGATATAATAAAAATCACTGCTAAACATTTTCAGGCAAGACTATATATGCAGATGACTTGATTCTTTACATCAAAGGCAAGAACGTTAATCGGATGGCGTCAATGTTATAAAAAATTGGTTACAGAAAAATGTAGCAAATTGGTCCCTAAGTACCAGTTTTAGTTTTTGTTCTAATAAAACAAAATGAATATTTTCAAAAAAACATCGAGGATAAACCTAACCTTAACACTTGGAAACCAAAATCGTTCCTATACAAACGAAATAAAATTTCGTTTAAACATTTTTGGGCAAATTCCAATTTTAGAAAATAGTTTCTTTTAATGTTAATATATTACACTAGGTCTAACTTATTCCAAATACGTGTTTTTTTTCTATCCCCTACTCACAGTTTGGCAAAAAAAATGGAAAAATCGAATTAAAAATTTTCAGTTTTTTCCATTTTCCGGCCAAACGGTGCATTTTCTCATAAGGGTATGTATATCTTTTTTGAATCAGTACGTCAGGCTTAATCGAAATAAATTAAATTTGGAACGAAATACAAAGTTTTTATTTTCACGAAATTTGCAAGACATGTAGACCTCCAATTGGAATTTTTTCTCACGAACCGTAAGACGTAGAAGAAATCTGAGCACTTGAGAAGAACAAGTAGCAAATTTTATGTAGGAAAAGTGCACCGGTTTGACTCTAGGACCGAAATTGACGCCAATATGCCTGATTATTGAATTTTGAAAAAAATCCAAGGGTACCCCCTTTAAACATTTTTGGGCAAATTCCAATTTTAGAAAATTGTTTCTTTTAATGTTAATATATACACTAGGTCTAACTTATTCCATATACGTGTTTTTTTTCTATCCCCTACTCACAGTTTGGCAAAAAAAATGGAAAAATCGAATTAAAAATTTTCAGTTTTTTCCATTTTCCGGCCAAACGGTGCATTTTCTCATAAGGGTATGTATATCTTTTTTGAATCAGTACGTCAGGCTTAATCGAAATAAATTAAATTTGGAACGAAATACAAAGTTTTTATTTTCACGAAATTTGCAAGACATGTAGACCTCCAATTGGAATTTTTTCTCACGAACCGTAAGACGTAGAAGAAATCTGAGCACTTGAGAAGAACAAGTAGCAAATTTTATGTAGGAAAAGTGCACCGGTTTGACTCTAGGACCGAAATTGACGCCAATATGCCCGATTATTGAATTTTGAAAAAAATCCAAGGGTACCCCCTTTAAACATTTTTGGGCAAATTCCAATTTTAGAAAATAGTTTCTTTTAATGTTAATATATACACTATGTCTAACTTATTCCAAATACGTGTTTTTTTTCTATCCCCTACTCACAGTTTGGCAAAAAAAATGGAAAAATCGAATTAAAAATTTTCAGTTTTTTCCATTTTCCGGCCAAACGGTGCATTTTCTCATAAGGGTATGTATATCTTTTTTGTATCAGTACGTCAGGCTTAATCGAAATACATTAAATTTGGAACGAAATAAAAAGTTTTTATTTTCACGAAATTTGCAAGACATGTAGACCTCCAATTGGAATTTTTTCTCACGAACCGTAAGACGTAGAAGAAATCTGAGCACTTGAGAAGAACAAGTAGCAAATTTTATGTAGGAAAAGTGCACCGGTTTGACTCTAGGACCGAAATTGTCGCCAATATATCCGATTAAAGGATGTTTAAATGATGAACAAATAATACAAAAAATTATAGCTTTTTCCATTTTCCGGCCAAACGGTGCATTTTCTCATAGGGGTATGTATATCTTTTTTGAATCAGTACGTCAGGCCTAATCTAAATAAATTAAATTTGGAACGAAATACAAAGTTTTTATTTTCACGAAATTTGCAAGACATGTAGACCTCCAATTGGATTTTTTTCTCACGAACCGTAAGACGTAGAAGAAATCTGAGCACTTGAGAAGAACAAGTAGCAAATTTTATGTAGGAAAAGTGCACCGGTTTGACTCTAGGACCGAAATTGACGCCAATATGCCCGATTATTGAATTTTGAAAAAAATCCAAGGGTACCCCCTTTAAACATTTTTGGGCAAATTCCAATTTTAGAAAATTGTTTCTTTTAATTTTAATATATACACTAGGTCTAACTTATTCCAAATACGTGTTTTTTTTCTATCCCCTACTCACAGTTTGGCAAAAAAAATGGAAAAATCGAATTAAAAATTTTCAGTTTTTTCCATTTTCCGGCCAAACGGTGCATTTTCTCATAAGGGTATGTATATCTTTTTTGAATCAGTACGTCAGGCTTAATCGAAATAAATTAAATTTGGAACGAAATACAAAGTTTTTATTTTCACGAAATTTGCAAGACATGTAGACCTCCAATTGGAATTTTTTCTCACGAACCGTAAGACGTAGAAGAAATCTGAGCACTTGAGAAGAACAAGTAGCAAATTTTATGTAGGAAAAGTGCACCGGTTTGACTCTAGGACCGAAATTGACGCCAATATGCCCGATTATTGAATTTTGAAAAAAATCCAAGGGTACCCCCTTTAAACATTTTTGGGCAACTTCCAATTTTAGAAAATTGTTTCTTTTAATGTTAATATATACACTAGGTCTAACTTCTTCCAAATACGTGTTTTTTTTCTATCCCCTACTCACAGTTTGGCAAAAAAAATGGAAAAATCGAATTAAAAATTTTCAGTTTTTTCCATTTTCCGGCCAAACGGTGCATTTTCTCATAAGGGTATGTATATCTTTTTTGAATCAGTACGTCAGGCTTAATCGAAATAAATTAAATTTGGAACGAAATACAAAGTTTTTATTTTCACGAAATTTGCAAGACATGTAGACCTCCAATTGGAATTTTTTCTCACGAACCGTAAGACGTAGAAGAAATCTGAGCACTTGAGAAGAACAAGTAGCAAATTTTATGTAGGAAAAGTGCACCGGTTTGACTCTAGGACCGAAATTGTCGCCAATATAGCCGATTAAAGGATGTTTAAATGATGAACAAATAATACAAAAAATTATAGTTTTTTCCATTTTCCGGCCAAACGGTGCATTTTCTCATAGGGGTATGTAAATCTTTTTTAAATCAGTACGTCAGGCTTAATCGAAATAAATTAAATTTGGAACGAAATACAAAGTTTTTATTTTCACGAAATTTGCAAGACATGTAGACCTCCAATTGGAATTTTTTCTCACGAACCGTAAGACGTAGAAAAGATCTGAGCACTTGAGAAGAACAAGTAGCAAATTTTATGTAGGAAAAGTGCACCGGTTTGACTATAGGACCGAAATTGTCGCCAATATAGCCGATTAAAGGATGTTTAAATGATGAACAAATAATACAAAAAATTATAGTTTTTTCCATTTTCCGGCCAAACGGTGCATTTTCTCATAGGGGTATGTATATCTTTTTTGAATCAGTACGTCAGGCTTAATCTAAATAAATTAAATTTGGAACGAAATACAAAGTTTTTATTTTCACGAAATTTGCAAGACATGTAGACCTCCAATTGGAATTTTTTCTCACGAACCGTAAGACGTAGAAGAAATCTGAGCACTTGAGAAGAACAAGTAGCAAATTTTATGTAGGAAAAGTGCACCGGTTTGACTCTAGGACCGAAATTGACGCCAATATGCCCGATTATTGAATTTTGAAAAAAATCCAAGGGTACCCCCTTTAAACATTTTTGGGCAAATTCCAATTTTAGAAAATTGTTTTTTTAATGTTAATATATACACTAGGTCTAACTTATTCCAAATACGTGTTTTTTTTCTATCCCCTACTCACAGTTTGGCAAAAAAAATGGAAAAATCGAATTAAAAATTTTCAGTTTTTTCCATTTTCCGGCCAAACGGTGCATTTTCTCATAAGGGTATGTATATCTTTTTTGAATCAGTACGTCAGGCTTAATCGAAATAAATTAAATTTGGAACGAAATACAAAGTTTTTATTTTCACAAAATTTGCAAGACATGTAGACCTCCAATTGGAATTTTTTCTCACGAACCGTAAGACGTAGAAGAAATCTGAGCACTTGAGAAGAACAAGTAGCAAATTTTATGTAGGAAAAGTGCACCGGTTTGACTCTAGGACCGAAATTGTCGCCAATATAGCCGATTAAAGGATGTTTAAATGATGAACAAATAATACAAAAAATTATAGTTTTTTCCATTTTCCGGCCAAACGGTGCATTTTCTCATAGGGGTATGTAAATCTTTTTTAAATCAGTACGTCAGGCTTAATCGAAATAAATTAAATTTGGAACGAAATACAAAGTTTTTATTTTCACGAAATTTGCAAGACATGTAGACCTCCAATTGGAATTTTTTCTCACGAACCGTTAGACGTAGAAGAAATCTGAGCACTTGATTTTCTTTTAATGTTAATATATACACTAGGTCTAACTTATTCCATATACGTGTTTTTTTTCTATCCCCTACTCACAGTTTGGCAAAAAAAATGGAAAAATCGAATTAAAAATTTTCAGTTTTTTCCATTTTCCGGCCAAACGGTGCATTTCTCATAAGGGTATGTATACAAGGGTACCCCCTTTAAACATTTTTGGGCAAATTCCAATTTTAGAAAATTGTTTTTTTAATGTTAATATATACACTAGGTCTAACTTATTCCAAATACGTGTTTTTTTTCTATCCCCTACTCACAGTTTGGCAAAAAAAATGGAAAAATCGAATTAAAAATTTTCAGTTTTTTCCATTTTCCGGCCAAACGGTGCATTTTCTCATAAGGGTATGTATATCTTTTTTGAATCAGTACGTCAGGCTTAATCGAAATAAATTAAATTTGGAACGAAATACAAAGTTTTTATTTTCACGAAATTTGCAAGACATGTAGACCTCCAATTGGAATTTTTTCTCACGAACCGTAAGACGTAGAAGAAATCTGAGCACTTGAGAAGAACAAGTAGCAAATTTTATGTAGGAAAAGTGCACCGGTTTGACTCTAGGACCGAAATTGTCGCCAATATAGCCGATTAAAGGATGTTTAAATGATGAACAAATAATACAAAAAATTATAGTTTTTTCCATTTTCCGGCCAAACGGTGCATTTTCTCATAGGGGTATGTAAATCTTTTTTAAATCAGTACGTCAGGCTTAATCGAAATAAATTAAATTTGGAACGAAATACAAAGTTTTTATTTTCACGAAATTTGCAAGACATGTAGACCTCCAATTGGAATTTTTTCTCACGAACCGTTAGACGTAGAAGAAATCTGAGCACTTGAGAAGAACAAGTAGCAAATTTTATGTAGGAAAAGTGCACCGGTTTGACTCTAGGACCGAAATTGACGCCAATATGCCCGATTATTGAATTTTGAAAAAAATCCAAGGGTACCCCCTTTAAACATTTTTGGACAAATTCCAATTTTAGAAAATTGTTTCTTTTAATGTTAATATATACACTAGGTCTAACTTATTCCATATACGTGTTTTTTTTCTATCCCCTACTCACAGTTTGGCAAAAAAAATGGAAAAATCGAATTAAAAATTTTCAGTTTTTTCCATTTTCCGGCCAAACGGTGCATTTCTCATAAGGGTATGTATACAAGGGTACCCCCTTTAAACATTTTTGGGCAAATTCCAATTTTAGAAAATTGTTTTTTTAATGTTAATATATACACTAGGTCTAACTTATTCCAAATACGTGTTTTTTTTCTATCCCCTACTCACAGTTTGGCAAAAAAAATGGAAAAATCGAATTAAAAATTTTCAGTTTTTTCCATTTTCCGGCCAAACGGTGCATTTTCTCATAAGGGTATGTATATCTTTTTTGAATCAGTACGTCAGGCTTAATCGAAATAAATTAAATTTGGAACGAAATACAAAGTTTTTATTTTCACGAAATTTGCAAGACATGTAGACCTCCAATTGGAATTTTTTCTCACGAACCGTAAGACGTAGAAGAAATCTGAGCACTTGAGAAGAACAAGTAGCAAATTTTATGTAGGAAAAGTGCACCGGTTTGACTCTAGGACCGAAATTGTCGCCAATATAGCCGATTAAAGGATGTTTAAATGATGAACAAATAATACAAAAAATTATAGTTTTTTCCATTTTCCGGCCAAACGGTGCATTTTCTCATAGGGGTATGTAAATCTTTTTTAAATCAGTACGTCAGGCTTAATCGAAATAAATTAAATTTGGAACGAAATACAAAGTTTTTATTTTCACGAAATTTGCAAGACATGTAGACCTCCAATTGGAATTTTTTCTCACGAACCGTTAGACGTAGAAGAAATCTGAGCACTTGAGAAGAACAAGTAGCAAATTTTATGTAGGAAAAGTGCACCGGTTTGACTCTAGGACCGAAATTGACGCCAATATGCCCGATTATTGAATTTTGAAAAAAATCCAAGGGTACTCCCTTTAAACATTTTTGGACAAATTCCAATTTTAGAAAATTGTTTCTTTTAATGTTAATATATACACTAGGTCTAACTTATTCCATATACGTGTTTTTTTTCTATCCCCTACTCACAGTTTGGCAAAAAAAATGGAAAAATCGAATTAAAAATTTTCAGTTTTTTCCATTTTCCGGCCAAACGGTGCATTTCTCATAAGGGTATGTATATCTTTTTTGAATCACTACGTCAGGCTTAATCGAAATAAATTAAATTTGGAACGAAATACAAAGTTTTTATTTTCACGAAATTTGCAAGACATGTAGACCTCCAATTGGAATTTTTTCTCACGAACCGTAAGACATAGAAGAAATCTGAGCACTTGAGAAGAACAAGTAGCAAATTTTATGTAGGAAAAGTGCACCGGTTTGACTCTAAGACCGAAATTGACGCCAATATGCCCGATTATTGAATTTTGAAAAAAATCCAAGGGTACCCCCTTTAAACATTTTTGGGCAAATTCCAATTTTAGAAAATTGTTTCTTTTAATGTTAATATATACACTAGGTCTAACTTATTCCAAATACGTGTTTTTTTTCTATCCCCTACTCACAGTTTGGCAAAAAAAATGGAAAAATCGAATTAAAAATTTTCAGTTTTTTCCATTTTCATCAAGTAGCAAATTTTATGTAGGAAAAGTGCACCGGTTTGACTCTAGGACCGAAATTGACGCCAATATGCCCGATTATTGAATTTTGAAAAAAATCCAAGGGTACCCCCTTTAAACATTTTTGGGCAAATTCCAATTTTAGAAAATTGTTTTTTTAATGTTAATATATACACTAGGTCTAACTTATTCCAAATACGTGTTTTTTTTCTATCCCCTACTCACAGTTTGGCAAAAAAAATGGAAAAATCGAATTAAAAATTTCCAGTTTTTTCCATTTTCCGGCCAAACGGTGCATTTTCTCATAAGGGTATGTATATCTTTTTTGAATCAGTACGTCAGGCTTAATCGAAATAAATTAAATTTGGAACGAAATACAAAGTTTTTATTTTCACGAAATTTGCAAGACATGTAGACCTCCAATTGGAATTTTTTCTCACGAACCGTAAGACGTAGAAGAAATCTGAGCACTTGAGAAGAACAAGTAGCAAATTTTATGTAGGAAAAGTGCACCGGTTTGACTCTAGGACCGAAATTGTCGCCAATATAGCCGATTAAAGGATGTTTAAATGATGAACAAATAATACAAAAAATTATAGTTTTTTCCATTTTCCGGCCAAACGGTGCATTTTCTCATAGGGGTATGTAAATCTTTTTTAAATCAGTACGTCAGGCTTAATCGAAATAAATTAAATTTGGAACGAAATACAAAGTTTTTATTTTCACGAAATTTGCAAGACATGTAGACCTCCAATTGGAATTTTTTCTCACGAACCGTTAGACGTAGAAGAAATCTGAGCACTTGAGAAGAACAAGTAGCAAATTTTATGTAGGAAAAGTGCACCGGTTTGACTCTAGGACCGAAATTGACGCCAATATGCCCGATTATTGAATTTTGAAAAAAATCCAAGGGTACCCCCTTTAAACATTTTTGGGCAAATTCCAATTTTAGAAAATTGTTTCTTTTAATGTTAATATATACACTATGTCTAACTTATTCCAAATACGTGTTTTTTTTCTATCCCCTACTCACAGTTTGGCAAAAAAAATGGAAAAATCGAATTAAAAATTTTCAGTTTTTTCCATTTTCCGGCCAAACGGTGCATTTTCTCATAAGGGTATGTATATCTTTTTTGAATCAGTACGTCAGGCTTAATCGAAATAAATTAAATTTGGAACGAAATACAAAGTTTTTATTTTCACGAAATTTGCAAGACATGTAGACCTCCAATTGGAATTTTTTCTCACGAACCGTAAGACGTAGAAGAAATCTGAGCACTTGAGAAGAACAAGTAGCAAATTTTATGTAGGAAAAGTGCACCGGTTTGACTCTAGGACCGAAATTGACGCCAATATGCCCGATTATTGAATTTTGAAAAAAATCCAAGGGTACCCCCTTTAAACATTTTTGGGCAAATTCCAATTTTAGAAAATTGTTTTTTTAATGTTAATATATACACTAGGTCTAACTTATTCCAAATACGTGTTTTTTTTCTATCCCCTACTCACAGTTTGGCAAAAAAAATGGAAAAATCGAATTAAAAATTTTCAGTTTTTTCCATTTTCCGGCCAAACGGTGCATTTTCTCATAAGGGTATGTATATCTTTTTTGAATCAGTACGTCAGGCTTAATCGAAATAAATTAAATTTGGAACGAAATACAAAGTTTTTATTTTCACGAAATTTGCAAGACATGTAGACCTCCAATTGGAATTTTTTCTCACGAACCGTAAGACGTAGAAGAAATCTGAGCACTTGAGAAGAACAAGTAGCAAATTTTATGTAGGAAAAGTGCACCGGTTTGACTCTAGGACCGAAATTGACGCCAATATGCCCGATTATTGAATTTTGAAAAAAATCCAAGGGTACCCCCTTTAAACATTTTTGGGCAAATTCCAATTTTAGAAAATTGTTTTTTTAATGTTAATATATACACTAGGTCTAACTTATTCCAAATACGTGTTTTTTTTCTATCCCCTACTCACAGTTTGGCAAAAAAAATGGAAAAATCGAATTAAAAATTTTCAGTTTTTTCCATTTTCCGGCCAAACGGTGCATTTTCTCATAAGGGTATGTATATCTTTTTTGAATCAGTACGTCAGGCTTAATCGAAATAAATTAAATTTGGAACGAAATACAAAGTTTTTATTTTCACGAAATTTGCAAGACATGTAGACCTCCAATTGGAATTTTTTCTCACGAACCGTAAGACGTAGAAGAAATCTGAGCACTTGAGAAGAACAAGTAGCAAATTTTATGTAGGAAAAGTGCACCGGTTTGACTCTAGGACCGAAATTGTCGCCAATATAGCCGATTAAAGGATGTTTAAATGATGAACAAATAATACAAAAAATTATAGTTTTTTCCATTTTCCGGCCAAACGGTGCATTTTCTCATAGGGGTATGTAAATCTTTTTTAAATCAGTACGTCAGGCTTAATCGAAACAAATTAAATTTGGAACGAAATACAAAGTTTTTATTTTCACGAAATTTGCAAGACATGTAGACCTCCAATTGGAATTTTTTCTCACGAACCGTAAGACGTAGCAAAGATCTGAGCACTTGAGAAGAACAAGTAGCAAATTTTATGTAGGAAAAGTGCACCGGTTTGACTCTAGGACCGAAATTGTCGCCAATATAGCCGATTAAAGGATGTTTAAATGATGAACAAATAATACAAAAAATTATAGTTTTTTCCATTTTCCGGCCAAACGGTGCATTTTCTCATAGGGGTATGTATATCTTTTTTGAATCAGTACGTCAGGCTTAATCGAAATAAATTAAATTTGGAACGAAATACAAAGTTTTTATTTTCACGAAATTTGCAAGACATGTAGACCTCCAATTGGAATTTTTTCTCACGAACCGTAAGACGTAGAAGAAGTCTGAGCACTTGAGAAGAACAAGTAGCAAATTTTATGTAGGAAAAGTGCACCGGTTTGACTCTAGGACCGAAATTGACGCCAATATGCCCGATTATTGAATTTTGAAAAAAATCCAAGGGTACCCCCTTTAAACATTTTTGGGCAAATTCCAATTTTAGAAAATTGTTTTTTTAATGTTAATATATACACTAGGTCTAACTTATTCCAAATACGTGTTTTTTTCTATCCCCTACTCACAGTTTGGCAAAAAAAATGGAAAAATCGAATTAAAAATTTTCAGTTTTTTCCATTTTCCGGCCAAACGGTGCATTTTCTCATAAGGGTATGTATATCTTTTTTGAATCAGTACGTCAGGCTTAATCGAAATAAATTAAATTTGGAACGAAATACAAAGTTTTTATTTTCACGAAATTTGCAAGACATGTAGACCTCCAATTGGAATTTTTTCTCACGAACCGTAAGACGTAGAAGAAATCTGAGCACTTGAGAAGAACAAGTAGCAAATTTTATGTAGGAAAAGTGCACCGGTTTGACTCTAGGACCGAAATTGTCGCCAATATAGCCGATTAAAGGATGTTTAAATGATGAACAAATAATACAAAAAATTATAGTTTTTTCCATTTTCCGGCCAAACGGTGCATTTTCTCATAGGGGTATGTAAATCTTTTTTAAATCAGTACGCCAGGCTTAATCGAAATAAATTAAATTTGGAACGAAATACAAAGTTTTTATTTTCACGAAATTTGCAAGACATGTAGACCTCCAATTGGAATTTTTTCTCACGAACCGTAAGACGTAGAAGAAATCTGAGCACTTGAGAAGAACAAGTAGCAAATTTTATGTAGGAAAAGTGCACCGGTTTGACTCTAGGACCGAAATTGTCGCCAATATAGCCGATTAAAGGATGTTTAAATGATGAACAAATAATACAAAAAATTATAGTTTTTTCCATTTTCCGGCCAAACGGTGCATTTTCTCATAGGGGTATGTAAATCTTTTTTAAATCAGTACGTCAGGCTTAATCGAAATAAATTAAATTTGGAACGAAATACAAAGTTTTTATTTTCACGAAATTTGCAAGACATGTAGACCTCCAATTGGAATTTTTTCTCACGAACCGTAAGACGTAGAAGAAATCTGAGCACTTGAGAAGAACAAGTAGCAAATTTTATGTAGGAAAAGTGCACCGGTTTGACTCTAGGACCGAAATTGACGCCAATATGCCCGATTATTGAATTTTGAAAAAAATCCAAGGGTACCCCCTTTAAACATTTTTGGGCAAATTCCAATTTTAGAAAATTGTTTTTTTAATGTTAATATATACACTAGGTCTAACTTATTCCAAATACGTGTTTTTTTTCTATCCCCTACTCACAGTTTGGCAAAAAAAATGGAAAAATCGAATTAAAAATTTTCAGTTTTTTCCATTTTCCGGCCAAACGGTGCATTTTCTCATAAGGGTATGTATATCTTTTTTGAATCAGTACGTCAGGCTTAATCGAAATAAATTAAATTTGGAACGAAATACAAAGTTTTTATTTTCACGAAATTTGCAAGACATGTAGACCTCCAATTGGAATTTTTTCTCACGAACCGTAAGACGTAGAAGAAATCTGAGCACTTGAGAAGAACAAGTAGCAAATTTTATGTAGGAAAAGTGCACCGGTTTGACTCTAGGACCGAAATTGTCGCCAATATAGCCGATTAAAGGATGTTTAAATGATGAACAAATAATACAAAAAATTATAGTTTTTTCCATTTTCCGGCCAAACGGTGCATTTTCTCATAGGGGTATGTAAATCTTTTTTAAATCAGTACGTCAGGCTTAATCGAAACAAATTAAATTTGGAACGAAATACAAAGTTTTTATTTTCACGAAATTTGCAAGACATGTAGACCTCCAATTGGAATTTTTTCTCACGAACCGTAAGACGTAGCAAAGATCTGAGCACTTGAGAAGAACAAGTAGCAAATTTTATGTAGGAAAAGTGCACCGGTTTGACTCTAGGACCGAAATTGTCGCCAATATAGCCGATTAAAGGATGTTTAAATGATGAACAAATAATACAAAAAATTATAGTTTTTTCCATTTTCCGGCCAAACGGTGCATTTTCTCATAGGGGTATGTATATCTTTTTTGAATCAGTACGTCAGGCTTAATCGAAATAAATTAAATTTGGAACGAAATACAAAGTTTTTATTTTCACGAAATTTGCAAGACATGTAGACCTCCAATTGGAATTTTTTCTCACGAACCGTAAGACGTAGAAGAAATCTGAGCACTTGAGAAGAACAAGTAGCAAATTTTATGTAGGAAAAGTGCACCGGTTTGACTCTAGGACCGAAATTGACGCCAATATGCCCGATTATTGAATTTTGAAAAAAATCCAAGGGTACCCCCTTTAAACATTTTTGGGCAAATTCCAATTTTAGAAAATTGTTTCTTTTAATGTCAATATATACACTAGGTCTAACTTATTCCAAATACGTGTTTTTTTTCTATCCCCTACTCACAGTTTGGCAAAAAAAATGGAAAAATCGAATTAAAATTTTTCAGTTTTTTCCATTTAACGGCCAAACGGTGCATTTTCTCATAAGGGTATGTATATCTTTTTTGAATCAGTGCGTCAGGCTTAATCGAAATAAATTAAATTTGGAACGAAATACAAAGTTTTTATTTTCACGAAATTTGCAAGACATGTAGACCTCCAATTGGAATTTTTTCTCACGAACCGTAAGACGTAGAAGAAATCTGAGCACTTGAGAAGAACAAGTAGCAAATTTTATGTAGGAAAAGTGCACCGGTTTGACTCTAGGACCGAAATTGTCGCCAATATAGCCGATTAAAGGATGTTTAAATGATGAACAAATAATACAAAAAATTATAGTTTTTTCCATTTTCCGGCCAAACGGTGCATTTTCTCATAGGGGTATGTAAATCTTTTTTAAATCAGTAC
The DNA here is from genome assembly GCF_040954645.1 of Diabrotica undecimpunctata. Classification (NCBI taxonomy): domain Eukaryota; kingdom Metazoa; phylum Arthropoda; class Insecta; order Coleoptera; family Chrysomelidae; genus Diabrotica; species Diabrotica undecimpunctata. The sequence continues at coordinate 31,763,893 of NC_092810.1, forward strand.
GTCAGGCTTAATCGAAATAAATTAAATTTGGAACGAAATACAAAGTTTTTATTTTCACGAAATTTGCAAGACATGTAGACCTCCAATTGGAATTTTTTCTCACGAACCGTAAGACGTAGAAGAAATCTGAGCACTTGAGAAGAACAAGTAGCAAATTTTATGTAGGAAAAGTGCACCGGTTTGACTCTAGGACCGAAATTGTCGCCAATATAGCCGATTAAAGGATGTTTAAATGATGAACAAATAATACAAAAAATTATAGTTTTTTCCATTTTCCGGCCAAACGGTGCATTTTCTCATAAGGGTATGTATATCTTTTTTGAATCAGTACGTCAGGCTTAATCGAAATAAATTAAATTTGGAACGAAATACAAAGTTTTTATTTTCACGAAATTTGCAAGACATGTAGACCTCCAATTGGAATTTTTTCTCACGAACCGTAAGACGTAGAAGAAATCTGAGCACTTGAGAAGAACAAGTAGCAAATTTTATGTAGGAAAAGTGCACCGGTTTGACTCTAGGACCGAAATTGACGCCAATATGCCCGATTATTGAATTTTGAAAAAAATCCAAGGGTACCCCCTTTAAACATTTTTGGGCAAATTCCAATTTTAGAAAATTGTTTTTTTAATGTTAATATATACACTAGGTCTAACTTATTCCAAATACGTGTTTTTTTTCTATCCCCTACTCACAGTTTGGCAAAAAAAATGGAAAAATCGAATTAAAAATTTTCAGTTTTTTCCATTTTCCGGCCAAACGGTGCATTTTCTCATAAGGGTATGTATATCTTTTTTGAATCAGTACGTCAGGCTTAATCGAAATAAATTAAATTTGGAACGAAATACAAAGTTTTTATTTTCACGAAATTTGCAAGACATGTAGACCTCCAATTGGAATTTTTTCTCACGAACCGTAAGACGTAGAAGAAATCTGAGCACTTGAGAAGAACAAGTAGCAAATTTTATGTAGGAAAAGTGCACCGGTTTGACTCTAGGACCGAAATTGTCGCCAATATAGCCGATTAAAGGATGTTTAAATGATGAACAAATAATACAAAAAATTATAGTTTTTTCCATTTTCCGGCCAAACGGTGCATTTTCTCATAGGGGTATGTAAATCTTTTTTAAATCAGTACGTCAGGCTTAATCGAAACAAATTAAATTTGGAACGAAATACAAAGTTTTTATTATCACGAAATTTGCAAGACATGTAGACCTCCAATTGGAATTTTTTCTCACGAACCGTAAGACGTAGCAAAGATCTGAGCACTTGAGAAGAACAAGTAGCAAATTTTATGTAGGAAAAGTACACCGGTTTGACTCTAGGACCGAAATTGTCGCCAATATAGCCGATTAAAGGATGTTTAAATGATGAACAAATAATACAAAAAATTATAGTTTTTTCCATTTTCCGGCCAAACAGTGCATTTTCTCATAGGGGTATGTATATCTTTTTTGAATCAGTACGTCAGGCTTAATCGAAATAAATTAAATTTGGAACGAAATACAAAGTTTTTATTTTCACGAAATTTGCAAGACATGTAGACCTCCAATTGGAATTTTTTCTCACGAACCGTAAGACGTAGAAGAAATCTGAGCACTTGAGAAGAACAAGTAGCAAATTTTATGTAGGAAAAGTGCACCGGTTTGACTCTAGGACCGAAATTGACGCCAATATGCCCGATTATTGAATTTTGAAAAAAATCCAAGGGTACCCTTTAAACATTTTTGGGCAAATTCCAATTTTAGAAAATTGTTTTTTTAATGTTAATATATACACTAGGTCTAACTTATTCCAAATACGTGTTTTTTTTCTATCCCCTACTCACAGTTTGGCAAAAAAAATGGAAAAATCGAATTAAAAATTTTCAGTTTTTTCCATTTTCCGGCCAAACGGTGCATTTTCTCATAAGGGTATGTATATCTTTTTTGAATCAGTACGTCAGGCTTAATCGAAATAAATTAAATTTGGAACGAAATACAAAGTTTTTATTTTCACGAAATTTGCAAGACATGTAGACCTCCAATTGGAATTTTTTCTCACGAACCGTAAGACGTAGAAGAAATCTGAGCACTTGAGAAGAACAAGTAGCAAATTTTATGTAGGAAAAGTGCACCGGTTTGACTCTAGGACCAAAATTGTCGCCAATATAGCCGATTAAAGGATGTTTAAATGATGAACAAATAATACAAAAAATTATAGTTTTTTCCATTTTCCGGCCAAACGGTGCATTTTCTCATAGGGGTATGTAAATCTTTTTTAAATCAGTACGTCAGGCTTAATCGAAATAAATTAAATTTGGAACGAAATACAAAGTTTTTATTTTCACGAAATTTGCAAGACATGTAGACCTCCAATTGGAATTTTTTCTCACGAACCGTAAGACGTAGAAGAAATCTGAGCACTTGAGAAGAACAAGTAGCAAATTTTATGTAGGAAAAGTGCACCGGTTTGACTCTAGGACCAAAATTGTCGCCAATATAGCCGATTAAAGGATGTTTAAATGATGAACAAATAATACAAAAAATTATAGTTTTTTCCATTTTCCGGCCAAACGGTGCATTTTCTCATAGGGGTATGTATATCTTTTTTGAATCAGTACGTCAGGCTTAATCGAAATAAATTAAATTTGGAACGAAATACAAAGTTTTTATTTTCACGAAATTTGCAAGACATGTAGACCTCCAATTGGAATTTTTTCTCACGAACCGTAAGACGTAGAAGAAATCTGAGCACTTGAGAAGAACAAGTAGCAAATTTTATGTAGGAAAAGTGCACCGGTTTGACTCTAGGACCGAAATTGACGCCAATATGCCCGATTATTGAATTTTGAAAAAATCCAAGGGTACCCCCTTTAAACATTTTTGGGCAAATTCCAATTTTAGAAAATTGTTTCTTTTAATGTCAATATATACACTAGGTCTAACTTATTCCAAATACGTGTTTTTTTTCTATCCCCTACTCACAGTTTGGCAAAAAAAATGGAAAAATCGAATTAAAATTTTTCAGTTTTTTCCATTTTCCGGCCAAACGGTGCATTTTCTCATAAGGGTATGTATATCTTTTTTGAATCAGTGCGTCAGGCTTAATCGAAATAAATTAAATTTGGAACGAAATACAAAGTTTTTATTTTCACGAAATTTGCAAGACATGTAGACCTCCAATTGGAATTTTTTCTCACGAACCGTAAGACGTAGAAGAAATCTGAGCACTTGAGAAGAACAAGTAGCAAATTTTATGTAGGAAAAGTGCACCGGTTTGACTCTAGGACCGAAATTGTCGCCAATATAGCCGATTAAAGGATGTTTAAATGATGAACAAATAATACAAAAAATTATAGTTTTTTCCATTTTCCGGCCAAACGGTGCATTTTCTCATAGGGGTATGTAAATCTTTTTTAAATCAGTACGTCAGGCTTAATCGAAATAAATTAAATTTGGAACGAAATACAAAGTTTTTATTTTCACGAAATTTGCAAGACATGTAGACCTCCAATTGGAATTTTTTCTCACGAACCGTAAGACGTAGCAAAGATCTGAGCACTTGAGAAGAACAAGTAGCAAATTTTATGTAGGAAAAGAGCACCGGTTTGACTCTAGGACCGAAATTGTCGCCAATATAGCCGATTAAAGGATGTTTAAATGATGAACAAATAATACAAAAAATTATAGTTTTTTCCATTTTCCGGCCAAACGGTGCATTTTCTCATAGGGGTATGTATATCTTTTTTGAATCAGTACGTCAGGCTTAATCGAAATAAATTAAATTTGGAACGAAATACAAAGTTTTTATTTTCACGAAATTTGCAAGACATGTAGACCTCCAATTGGAATTTTTTCTCACGAACCGTAAGACGTAGAAGAAATCTGAGCACTTGAGAAGAACAAATAGCAAATTTTATGTAGGAAAAGTGCACCGGTTTGACTCTAGGACCGAAATTGACGCCAATATGCCCGATTATTGAATTTTGAAAAAAATCCAAGGGTACCCCCTTTAAACATTTTTGGGCAAATTCCAATTTTAGAAAATTGTTTTTTTAATGTTAATATATTCACTAGGTCTAACTTATTCCAAATACGTGTTTTTTTTCTATCCCCTACTCACAGTTTGGCAAAAAAAATGGAAAAATCGAATTAAAACTTTTCAGTTTTTTCCATTTTCCGGCCAAACGGTGCATTTTCTCATAAGGGTATGTATATCTTTTTTGAATCAGTACGTCAGGCTTAATGGAAATAAATTAAATTTGGAACGAAATACAAAGTTTTTATTTTCACGAAATTTGCAAGACATGTAGACCTCCAATTGGAATTTTTTCTCACGAACCGTAAGACGTAGAAGAAATCTGAGCACTTGAGAAGAACAAGTAGCAAATTTTATGTAGGAAAAGTGCACCGGTTTGACTCTAGGACCGAAATTGTCGCCAATATAGCCGATTAAAGGATGTTTAAATGATGAACAAATAATACAAAAAATTATAGTTTTTTCCATTTTCCGGCCAAACGGTGCATTTTCTCATAGGGGTATGTAAATCTTTTTTAAATCAGTACGTCAGGCTTAATCGAAATAAATTAAATTTGGAACGAAATACAAAGTTTTTATTTTCACGAAATTTGCAAGACATGTAGACCTCCAATTGGAATTTTTTCTCACGAACCGTTAGACGTAGAAGAAATCTGAGCACTTGAGAAGAACAAGTAGCAAATTTTATGTAGGAAAAGTGCACCGGTTTAAATCTAGGACCGAAATTGACGCCAATATGCCCGATTATTGAATTTTGAAAAAAATCCAAGGGTACCCCCTTTAAACATTTTTGGACAAATTCCAATTTTAGAAAATTGTTTCTTTTAATGTTAATATATACACTAGGTCTAACTTATTCCATATACGTGTTTTTTTTCTATCCCCTACTCACAGTTTGGCAAAAAAAATGGAAAAATCGAATTAAAAATTTTCAGTTTTTTCCATTTTCCGGCCAAACGGTGCATTTTCTCATAAGGGTATGTATATCTTTTTTGAATCAGTACGTCAGGCTTAATCGAAATAAATTAAATTTGGAACGAAATACAAAGTTTTTATTTTCACGAAATTTGCAAGACATGTAGACCTCCAATTGGAATTTTTTCTCACGAACCGTAAGACGTAGAAGAAATCTGAGCACTTGAGAAGAACAAGTAGCAAATTTTATGTAGGAAAAGTGCACCGGTTTGACTCTAGGACCAAAATTGTCGCCAATATAGCCGATTAAAGGATGTTTAAATGATGAACAAATAATACAAAAAATTATAGTTTTTTCCATTTTCCGGCCAAACGGTGCATTTTCTCATAGGGGTATGTATATCTTTTTTGAATCAGTACGTCAGGCTTAATCGAAATAAATTAAATTTGGAACGAAATACAAAGTTTTTATTTTCACGAAATTTGCAAGACATGTAGACCTCCAATTGGAATTTTTTCTCACGAACCGTAAGACGTAGAAGAAATCTGAGCACTTGAGAAGAACAAGTAGCAAATTTTATGTAGGAAATGTGCACCGGTTTGACTCTAGGACCGAAATTGACGCCAATATGCCCGATTATTGAATTTTGAAAAAAATCCAAGGGTACCCCCTTTAAACATTTTTGGACAAATTCCAATTTTAGAAAATTGTTTCTTTTAATGTTAATATATACACTAGGTCTAACTTATTCCATATACGTGTTTTTTTTCTATCCCCTACTCACAGTTTGGCAAAAAAAATGGAAAAATCGAATTAAAAATTTTCAGTTTTTTCCATTTTCCGGCCAAACGGTGCATTTTCTCATAAGGGTATGTATATCTTTTTTGAATCAGTACGTCAGGCTTAATCGAAATAAATTAAATTTGGAACGAAATACAAAGTTTTTATTTTCACGAAATTTGCAAGACATGTAGACCTCCAATTGGAATTTTTTCTCACGAACCGTAAGACGTAGAAGAAATCTGAGCACTTGAGAAGAACAAGTAGCAAATTTTATGTAGGAAAAGTGCACCGGTTTGACTCTAGGACCGAAATTGACGCCAATATGCCCGATTATTGAATTTTGAAAAAATCCAAGGGTACCCCCTTTAAACATTTTTGGGCAAATTCCAATTTTAGAAAATTGTTTCTTTTAATGTCAATATATACACTAGGTCTAACTTATTCCAAATACGTGTTTTTTTTCTATCCCCTACTCACAGTTTGGCAAAAAAAATGGAAAAATCGAATTAAAATTTTTCAGTTTTTTCCATTTTCCGGCCAAACGGTGCATTTTCTCATAAGGGTATGTATATCTTTTTTGAATCAGTGCGTCAGGCTTAATCGAAATAAATTAAATTTGGAACGAAATACAAAGTTTTTATTTTCACGAAATTTGCAAGACATGTAGACCTCCAATTGGAATTTTTTCTCACGAACCGTAAGACGTAGAAGAAATCTGAGCACTTGAGAAGAACAAGTAGCAAATTTTATGTAGGAAAAGTGCACCGGTTTGACTCTAGGACCGAAATTGTCGCCAATATAGCCGATTAAAGGATGTTTAAATGATGAACAAATAATACAAAAAATTATAGTTTTTTCCATTTTCCGGCCAAACGGTGCATTTTCTCATAGGGGTATGTAAATCTTTTTTAAATCAGTACGTCAGGCTTAATCGAAATAAATTAAATTTGGAACGAAATACAAAGTTTTTATTTTCACGAAATTTGCAAGACATGTAGACCTCCAATTGGAATTTTTTCTCACGAACCGTAAGACGTAGCAAAGATCTGAGCACTCGAGAAGAACAAGTAGCAAATTTTATGTAGGAAAAGAGCACCGGTTTGACTCTAGGACCGAAATTGTCGCCAATATAGCCGATTAAAGGATGTTTAAATGATGAACAAATAATACAAAAAATTATAGTTTTTTCCATTTTCCGGCCAAACGGTGCATTTTCTCATAGGGGTATGTATATCTTTTTTGAATCAGTACGTCAGGCTTAATCGAAATAAATTAAATTTGGAACGAAATACAAAGTTTTTATTTTCACGAAATTTGCAAGACATGTAGACCTCCAATTGGAATTTTTTCTCACGAACCGTAAGACGTAGAAGAAATCTGAGCACTTGAGAAGAACAAATAGCAAATTTTATGTAGGAAAAGTGCACCGGTTTGACTCTAGGACCGAAATTGACGCCAATATGCCCGATTATTGAATTTTGAAAAAAATCCAAGGGTACCCCCTTTAAACATTTTTGGGCAAATTCCAATTTTAGAAAATTGTTTTTTTAATGTTAATATATTCACTAGGTCTAACTTATTCCAAATACGTGTTTTTTTTCTATCCCCTACTCACAGTTTGGCAAAAAAAATGGAAAAATCGAATTAAAACTTTTCAGTTTTTTCCATTTTCCGGCCAAACGGTGCATTTTCTCATAAGGGTATGTATATCTTTTTTGAATCAGTACGTCAGGCTTAATGGAAATAAATTAAATTTGGAACGAAATACAAAGTTTTTATTTTCACGAAATTTGCAAGACATGTAGACCTCCAATTGGAATTTTTTCTAACGAACTGTAAGACGTAGAAGAAATCTGAGCACTTGAGAAGAACAAGTAGCAAATTTTATGTAGGAAAAGTGCACCGGTTTGACTCTAGGACCGAAATTGTCGCCAATATAGCCGATTAAAGGATGTTTAAATGATGAACAAATAATACAAAAAATTATAGTTTTTTCCATTTTCCGGCCAAACGGTGCATTTTCTCATAGGGGTATGTAAATCTTTTTTAAATCAGTACGTCAGGCTTAATCGAAATAAATTAAATTTGGAACGAAATACAAAGTTTTTATTTTCACGAAATTTGCAAGACATGTAGACCTCCAATTGGAATTTTTTCTCACGAACCGTTAGACGTAGAAGAAATCTGAGCACTTGAGAAGAACAAGTAGCAAATTTTATGTAGGAAAAGTGCACCGGTTTAAATCTAGGACCGAAATTGACGCCAATATGCCCGATTATTGAATTTTGAAAAAAATCCAAGGGTACCCCCTTTAAACATTTTTGGACAAATTCCAATTTTAGAAAATTGTTTCTTTTAATGTTAATATATACACTAGGTCTAACTTATTCCATATACGTGTTTTTTTTCTATCCCCTACTCACAGTTTGGCAAAAAAAATGGAAAAATCGAATTAAAAATTTTCAGTTTTTTCCATTTTCCGGCCAAACGGTGCATTTTCTCATAAGGGTATGTATATCTTTTTTGAATCAGTACGTCAGACTTAATCGAAATAAATTAAATTTGGAACGAAATACAAAGTTTTTATTTTCACGAAATTTGCAAGACATGTAGACCTCCAATTGGAATTTTTTCTCACGAACCGTAAGACGTAGAAGAAATCTGAGCACTTGAGAAGAACAAGTAGCAAATTTTATGTAGGAAAAGTGCACCGGTTTGACTCTAGGACCGAAATTGTCGCCAATATAGCCGATTAAAGGATGTTTAAATGATGAACAAATAATACAAAAAATTATAGTTTTTTCCATTTTCCGGCCAAACGGTGCATTTTCTCATAGGGGTATGTAAATCTTTTTTAAATTAGTACGTCAGGCTTAATCGAAATAAATTAAATTTGGAACGAAATACAAAGTTTTTATTTTCACGAAATTTGCAAGACATGTAGACCTCCAATTGGAATTTTTTCTCACGAACCGTAAGACGTAGCAAAGATCTGAGCACTTGAGAAGAACAAGTAGCAAATTTTATGTAGGAAAAGAGCACCGGTTTGACTCTAGGACCGAAATTGTCGCCAATATAGCCGATTAAAGGATGTTTAAATGATGAACAAATAATACAAAAAATTATAGTTTTTTCCATTTTCCGGCCAAACGGTGCATTTTCTCATAGGGGTATGTATATCTTTTTTGAATCAGTACGTCAGGCTTAATCGAAATAAATTAAATTTGGAACGAAATACAAAGTTTTTATTTTCACGAAATTTGCAAGACATGTAGACCTCCAATTGGAATTTTTTCTCACGAACCGTAAGACGTAGAAGAAATCTGAGCACTTGAGAAGAACAAGTAGCAAATTTTATGTAGGAAAAGTGCACCGGTTTGACTCTAGGACCGAAATTGACGCCAATATGCCCGATTATTGAATTTTGAAAAAAATCCAAGGGTACCCCCTTTAAACATTTTTGGGCAAATTCCAATTTTAGAAAATTGTTTTTTTAATGTTAATATATTCACTAGGTCTAACTTATTCCAAATACGTGTTTTTTTTCTATCCCCTACTCACAGTTTGGCAAAAAAAATGGAAAAATCGAATTAAAAATTTTCAGTTTTTTCCATTTTCCGGCCAAACGGTGCATTTTCTCATAAGGGTATGTATATCTTTTTTGAATCAGTACGTCAGGCTTAATGGAAATAAATTAATTTTGGAACGAAATACAAAGTTTTTATTTTCACGAAATTTGCAAGACATGTAGACCTCCAATTGGAATTTTTTCTCACGAACCGTAAGACGTAGAAGAAATCTGAGCACTTGAGAAGAACAAGTAGCAAATTTTATGTAGGAAAAGTGCACCGGTTTGACTCTAGGACCGAAATTGTCGCCAATATAGCCGATTAAAGGATGTTTAAATGATGAACAAATAATACAAAAAATTATAGTTTTTTCCATTTTCCGGCCAAACGGTGCATTTTCTCATAGGGGTATGTAAATCTTTTTTAAATCAGTACGTCAGGCTTAATCGAAATAAATTAAATTTGGAACGAAATACAAAGTTTTTATTTTCACGAAATTTGCAAGACATGTAGACCTCCAATTGGAATTTTTTCTCACGAACCGTTAGACGTAGAAGAAATCTGAGCACTTGAGAAGAACAAGTAGCAAATTTTATGTAGGAAAAGTGCACCGGTTTAAATCTAGGACCGAAATTGACGCCAATATGCCCGATTATTGAATTTTGAAAAAAATCCAAGGGTACCCCCTTTAAACATTTTTGGACAAATTCCAATTTTAGAAAATTGTTTTTTTTAATGTTAATATATACACTAGGTCTAACTTATTCCATATACGTGTTTTTTTTCTATCCCCTACTCACAGTTTGGCAAAAAAAATGGAAAAATCGAATTAAAAATTTTCAGTTTTTTCCATTTTCCGGCCAAACGGTGCATTTTCTCATAAGGGTATGTATATCTTTTTTGAATCAGTACGTCAGGCTTAATCGAAATAAATTAAATTTGGAACGAAATACAAAGTTTTTATTTTCACGAAATTTGCAAGACATGTAGACCTCCAATTGGAATTTTTTCTCACGAACCGTAAGACGTAGAAGAAATCTGAGCACTTGAGAAGAACAAGTAGCAAATTTTATGTAGGAAAAGTGCACCGGTTTGACTCTAGGACCGAAATTGACGCCAATATGCCCGATTATTGAATTTTGAAAAAAATCCAAGGGTACCCCCTTTAAACATTTTTGGGCAAATTCCAATTTTAGAAAATTGTTTTTTTAATGTTAATATATACACTAGGTCTAACTTATTCCAAATACGTGTTTTTTTTCTATCCCCTACTCACAGTTTGGCAAAAAAAATGGAAAAATCGAATTAAAAATTTTCAGTTTTTTCCATTTTCCGGCCAAACGGTGCATTTTCTCATAAGGGTATGTATATCTTTTTTGAATCAGTACGTCAGGCTTAATCGAAATAAATTAAATTTGGAACGAAATACAAAGTTTTTATTTTCACGAAATTTGCAAGGCATGTAGACCTCCAATTGGAATTTTTTCTCACGAACCGTAAGACGTAGAAGAAATCTGAGCACTTGAGAAGAACAAGTAGCAAATTTTATGTAGGAAAAGTGCACCGGTTTGACTCTAGGACCGAAATTGTCGCCAATATAGCCGATTAAAGGATGTTTAAATGATGAACAAATAATACAAAAAATTATAGTTTTTTCCATTTTCCGGCCAAACGGTGCATTTTCTCATAGGGGTATGTAAATCTTTTTTAAATCAGTACGTCAGGCTTAATCGAAACAAATTAAATTTGGAACGAAATACAAAGTTTTTATTTTCACGAAATTTGCAAGACATGTAGACCTCCAATTGGAATTTTTTCTCACGAACCGTAAGACGTAGCAAAGATCTGAGCACTTGAGAAGAACAAGTAGCAAATTTTATGTAGGAAAAGTGCACCGGTTTGACTCTAGGACCGAAATTGTCGCCAATATAGCCGATTAAAGGATGTTTAAATGATGAACAAATAATACAAAAAATTATAGTTTTTTCCATTTTCCGGCCAAACGGTGCATTTTCTCATAGGGGTATGTATATCTTTTTTGAATCAGTACGTCAGGCTTAATCGAAATAAATTAAATTTGGAACGAAATACAAAGTTTTTATTTTCACGAAATTTGCAAGACATGTAGACCTCCAATTGGAATTTTTTCTCACGAACCGTAAGACGTAGAAGAAATCTGAGCACTTGAGAAGAACAAGTAGCAAATTTTATGTAGGAAAAGTGCACCGGTTTGACTCTAGGACCGAAATTGACGCCAATATGCCCGATTATTGAATTTTGAAAAAAATCCAAGGGTACCCCCTTTAAACATTTTTGGGCAAATTCCAATTTTAGAAAATTGTTTCTTTTAATGTCAATATATACACTAGGTCTAACTTATTCCAAATACGTGTTTTTTTTCTATCCCCTACTCACAGTTTGGCAAAAAAAATGGAAAAATCGAATTAAAATTTTTCAGTTTTTTCCATTTTCCGGCCAAACGGTGCATTTTCTCATAAGGGTATGTATATCTTTTTTGAATCAGTGCGTCAGGCTTAATCGAAATAAATTAAATTTGGAACGAAATACAAAGTTTTTATTTTCACGAAATTTGCAAGACATGTAGACCTCCAATTGGAATTTTTTCTCACGAACCGTAAGACGTAGAAGAAATCTGAGCACTTGAGAAGAACAAGTAGCAAATTTTATGTAGGAAAAGTGCACCGGTTTGACTCTAGGACCGAAATTGTCGCCAATATAGCCGATTAAAGGATGTTTAAATGATGAACAAATAATACAAAAAATTATAGTTTTTTCCATTTTCCGGCCAAACGGTGCATTTTCTCATAGGGGTATGTAAATCTTTTTTAAATCAGTACGTCAGGCTTAATCGAAATAAATTAAATTTGGAACGAAATACAAAGTTTTTATTTTCACGAAATTTGCAAGACATGTAGACCTCCAATTGGAATTTTTTCTCACGAACCGTAAGACGTAAAAGAAATCTGAGCACTTGAGAAGAACAAGTAGCAAATTTTATGTAGGAAAAGTGCACCGGTTTGACTCTAGGACCGAAATTGTCGCCAATATAGCCGATTAAAGGATGTTTAAATGATGAACAAATAATACAAAAAATTATAGTTTTTTCCATTTTCCGGCCAAACGGTGCATTTTCTCATAGGGGTATGTAAATCTTTTTTAAATCAGTACGTCAGGCTTAATCGAAATAAATTAAATTTGGAACGAAATACAAAGTTTTTATTTTCACGAAATTTGCAAGACATGTAGACCTCCAATTGGAATTTTTTCTCACGAACCGTAAGACGTAGAAGAAATCTGAGCACTTGAGAAGAACAAGTAGCAAATTTTATGTAGGAAAAGTGCACCGGTTTGACTCTAGGACCGAAATTGACGCCAATATGCCCGATTATTGAATTTTGAAAAAAATCCAAGGGTACCCCCTTTAAACATTTTTGGGCAAATTCCAATTTTAGAAAATTGTTTTTTTAATGTTAATATATACACTAGGTCTAACTTATTCCAAATACGTGTTTTTTTTCTATCCCCTACTCACAGTTTGGCAAAAAAAATGGAAAAATCGAATTAAAACTTTTCAGTTTTTTCCATTTTCCGGCCAAACGGTGCATTTTCTCATAAGGGTATGTATATCTTTTTTGAATCAGTACGTCAGGCTTAATGGAAATAAATTAAATTTGGAACGAAATACAAAGTTTTTATTTTCACGAAATTTGCAAGACATGTAGACCTCCAATTGGAATTTTTTCTCACGAACCGTAAGACGTAGAAGAAATCTGAGCACTTGAGAAGAACAAGTAGCAAATTTTATGTAGGAAAAGTGCACCGGTTTGACTCTAGGACCGAAATTGTCGCCAATATAGCCGATTAAAGGATGTTTAAATGATGAACAAATAATACAAAAAATTATAGTTTTTTCCATTTTCCGGCCAAACGGTGCATTTTCTCATAGGGGTATGTAAATCTTTTTTAAATCAGTACGTCAGGCTTAATCGAAATAAATTAAATTTGGAACGAAATACAAAGTTTTTATTTTCACGAAATTTGCAAGACATGTAGACCTCCAATTGGAATTTTTTCTCACGAACCGTTAGACGTAGAAGAAATCTGAGCACTTGAGAAGAACAAGTAGCAAATTTTATGTAGGAAAAGTGCACCGGTTTAAATCTAGGACCGAAATTGACGCCAATATGCCCGATTATTGAATTTTGAAAAAAATCCAAGGGTACCCCCTTTAAACATTTTTGGACAAATTCCAATTTTAGAAAATTGTTTCTTTTAATGTTAATATATACACTAGGTCTAACTTATTCCATATACGTGTTTTTTTTCTATCCCCTACTCACAGTTTGGCAAAAAAAATGGAAAAATCGAATTAAAAATTTTCAGTTTTTTCCATTTTCCGGCCAAACGGTGCATTTTCTCATAAGGGTATGTATATCTTTTTTGAATCAGTACGTCAGACTTAATCGAAATAAATTAAATTTGGAACGAAATACAAAGTTTTTATTTTCACGAAATTTGCAAGACATGTAGACCTCCAATTGGAATTTTTTCTCACGAACCGTAAGACGTAGAAGAAATCTGAGCACTTGAGAAGAACAAGTAGCAAATTTTATGTAGGAAAAGTGCACCGGTTTGACTCTAGGACCGAAATTGTCGCCAATATAGCCGATTAAAGGATGTTTAAATGATGAACAAATAATACAAAAAATTATAGTTTTTTCCATTTTCCGGCCAAACGGTGCATTTTCTCATAGGGGTATGTAAATCTTTTTTAAATCAGTACGTCAGGCTTAATCGAAATAAATTAAATTTGGAACGAAATACAAAGTTTTTATTTTCACGAAATTTGCAAGACATGTAGACCTCCAATTGGAATTTTTTCTCACGAACCGTAAGACGTAGCAAAGATCTGAGCACTTGAGAAGAACAAGTAGCAAATTTTATGTAGGAAAAGAGCACCGGTTTGACTCTAGGACCGAAATTGTCGCCAATATAGCCGATTAAAGGATGTTTAAATGATGAACAAATAATACAAAAAATTATAGTTTTTTCCATTTTCCGGCCAAACGGTGCATTTTCTCATAGGGGTATGTATATCTTTTTTGAATCAGTACGTCAGGCTTAATCGAAATAAATTAAATTTGGAACGAAATACAAAGTTTTTATTTTCACGAAATTTGCAAGACATGTAGACCTCCAATTGGAATTTTTTCTCACGAACCGTAAGACGTAGAAGAAATCTGAGCACTTGAGAAGAACAAGTAGCAAATTTTATGTAGGAAAAGTGCACCGGTTTGACTCTAGGACCGAAATTGACGCCAATATGCCCGATTATTGAATTTTGAAAAAAATCCAAGGGTACCCCCTTTAAACATTTTTGGGCAAATTCCAATTTTAGAAAATTGTTTTTTTAATGTTAATATATTCACTAGGTCTAACTTATTCCAAATACGTGTTTTTTTTCTATCCCCTACTCACAGTTTGGCAAAAAAAATGGAAAAATCGAATTAAAAATTTTCAGTTTTTTCCATTTTCCGGCCAAACGGTGCATTTTCTCATAAGGGTATGTATATCTTTTTTGAATCAGTACGTCAGGCTTAATGGAAATAAATTAAATTTGGAACGAAATACAAAGTTTTTATTTTCACGAAATTTGCAAGACATGTAGACCTCCAATTGGAATTTTTTCTCACGAACCGTAAGACGTAGAAGAAATCTGAGCACTTGAGAAGAACAAGTAGCAAATTTTATGTAGGAAAAGTGCACCGGTTTGACTCTAGGACCGAAATTGTCGCCAATATAGCCGATTAAAGGATGTTTAAATGATGAACAAATAATACAAAAAATTATAGTTTTTTCCATTTTCCGGCCAAACGGTGCATTTTCTCATAGGGGTATGTAAATCTTTTTTAAATCAGTACGTCAGGCTTAATCGAAATAAATTAAATTTGGAACGAAATACAAAGTTTTTATTTTCACGAAATTTGCAAGACATGTAGACCTCCAATTGGAATTTTTTCTCACGAACCGTTAGACGTAGAAGAAATCTGAGCACTTGAGAAGAACAAGTAGCAAATTTTATGTAGGAAAAGTGCACCGGTTTAAATCTAGGACCGAAATTGACGCCAATATGCCCGATTATTGAATTTTGAAAAAAATCCAAGGGTACCCCCTTTAAACATTTTTGGACAAATTCCAATTTTAGAAAATTGTTTCTTTTAATGTTAATATATACACTAGGTCTAACTTATTCCATATACGTGTTTTTTTTCTATCCCCTACTCACAGTTTGGCAAAAAAAATGGAAAAATCGAATTAAAAATTTTCAGTTTTTTCCATTTTCCGGCCAAACGGTGCATTTTCTCATAAGGGTATGTATATCTTTTTTGAATCAGTACGTCAGGCTTAATCGAAATAAATTAAATTTGGAACGAAATACAAAGTTTTTATTTTCACGAAATTTGCAAGACATGTAGACCTCCAATTGGAATTTTTTCTCACGAACCGTAAGACGTAGAAGAAATCTGAGCACTTGAGAAGAACAAGTAGCAAATTTTATGTAGGAAAAGTGCACCGGTTTGACTCTAGGACCAAAATTGTCGCCAATATAGCCGATTAAAGGATGTTTAAATGATGAACAAATAATACAAAAAATTATAGTTTTTTCCATTTTCCGGCCAAACGGTGCATTTTCTCATAGGGGTATGTAAATCTTTTTTAAATCAGTACGTCAGGCTTAATCGAAATAAATTAAATTTGGAACGAAATACAAAGTTTTTATTTTCACGAAATTTGCAAGACATGTAGACCTCCAATTGGAATTTTTTCTCACGAACCGTTAGACGTAGAAGAAATCTGAGCACTTGAGAAGAACAAGTAGCAAATTTTATGTAGGAAAAGTGCACCGGTTTGACTCTAGGACCGAAATTGACGCCAATATGCCCGATTATTGAATTTTGAAAAAAATCCAAGGGTACCCTTTAAACATTTTTGGGCAAATTCCAATTTTAGAAAATTGTTTTTTTAATGTTAATATATACACTAGGTCTAACTTATTCCAAATACGTGTTTTTTTTCTATCCCCTACTCACAGTTTGGCAAAAAAAATGGAAAAATCGAATTAAAAATTTTCAGTTTTTTCCATTTTCCGGCCAAACGGTGCATTTTCTCATAAGGGTATGTATATCTTTTTTGAATCAGTACGTCAGGCTTAATCGAAATAAATTAAATTTGGAACGAAATACAAAGTTTTTATTTTCACGAAATTTGCAAGACATGTAGACCTCCAATTGGAATTTTTTCTCACGAACCGTAAGACGTAGAAGAAATCTGAGCACTTGAGAAGAACAAGTAGCAAATTTTATGTAGGAAAAGTGCACCGGTTTGACTCTAGGACCAAAATTGTCGCCAATATAGCCGATTAAAGGATGTTTAAATGATGAACAAATAATACAAAAAATTATAGTTTTTTCCATTTTCCGGCCAAACGGTGCATTTTCTGATAGGGGTATGTAAATCTTTTTTAAATCAGTACGTCAGGCTTAATCGAAATAAATTAAATTTGGAACGAAATACAAAGTTTTTATTTTCACGAAATTTGCAAGACATGTAGACCTCCAATTGGAATTTTTTCTCACGAACCGTAAGACGTAGAAGAAATCTGAGCACTTGAGAAGAACAAGTAGCAAATTTTATGTAGGAAAAGTGCACCGGTTTGACTCTAGGACCAAAATTGTCGCCAATATAGCCGATTAAAGGATGTTTAAATGATGAACAAATAATACAAAAAATTATAGTTTTTTCCATTTTCCGGCCAAACGGTGCATTTTCTCATAGGGGTATGTATATCTTTTTTGAATCAGTACGTCAGGCTTAATCGAAATAAATTAAATTTGGAACGAAATACAAAGTTTTTATTTTCACGAAATTTGCAAGACATGTAGACCTCCAATTGGAATTTTTTCTCACGAACCGTAAGACGTAGAAGAAATCTGAGCACTTGAGAAGAACAAGTAGCAAATTTTATGTAGGAAATGTGCACCGGTTTGACTCTAGGACCGAAATTGACGCCAATATGCCCGATTATTGAATTTTGAAAAAAATCCAAGGGTACCCCCTTTAAACATTTTTGGACAAATTCCAATTTTAGAAAATTGTTTCTTTTAATGTTAATATATACACTAGGTCTAACTTATTCCATATACGTGTTTTTTTTCTATCCCCTACTCACAGTTTGGCAAAAAAAATGGAAAAATCGAATTAAAAATTTTCAGTTTTTTCCATTTTCCGGCCAAACGGTGCATTTTCTCATAAGGGTATGTATATCTTTTTTGAATCAGTACGTCAGGCTTAATCGAAATAAATTAAATTTGGAACGAAATACAAAGTTTTTATTTTCACGAAATTTGCAAGACATGTAGACCTCCAATTGGAATTTTTTCTCACGAACCGTAAGACGTAGAAGAAATCTGAGCACTTGAGAAGAACAAATAGCAAATTTTATGTAGGAAAAGTGCACCGGTTTGACTCTAGGACCGAAATTGTCGCCAATATAGCCGATTAAAGGATGTTTAAATGATGAACAAATAATACAAAAAATTATAGTTTTTTCCATTTTCCGGCCAAACGGTGCATTTTCTCATAGGGGTATGTAAATCTTTTTTAAATCAGTACGTCAGGCTTAATCGAAATAAATTAAATTTGGAACGAAATACAAAGTTTTTATTTTCACGAAATTTGCAAGACATGTAGACCTCCAATTGGAATTTTTTCTCACGAACCGTAAGACGTAGCAAAGATCTGAGCACTTGAGAAGAACAAGTAGCAAATTTTATGTAGGAAAAGAGCACCGGTTTGACTCTAGGACCGAAATTGTCGCCAATATAGCCGATTAAAGGATGTTTAAATGATGAACAAATAATACAAAAAATTATAGTTTTTTCCATTTTCCGGCCAAACGGTGCATTTTCTCATAGGGGTATGTATATCTTTTTTGAATCAGTACGTCAGGCTTAATCGAAATAAATTAAATTTGGAACGAAATACAAAGTTTTTATTTTCACGAAATTTGCAAGACATGTAGACCTCCAATTGGAATTTTTTCTCACGAACCGTAAGACGTAGAAGAAATCTGAGCACTTGAGAAGAACAAATAGCAAATTTTATGTAGGAAAAGTGCACCGGTTTGACTCTAGGACCGAAATTGACGCCAATATGCCCGATTATTGAATTTTGAAAAAAATCCAAGGGTACCCCCTTTAAACATTTTTGGGCAAATTCCAATTTTAGAAAATTGTTTTTTTAATGTTAATATATTCACTAGGTCTAACTTATTCCAAATACGTGTTTTTTTTCTATCCCCTACTCACAGTTTGGCAAAAAAAATGGAAAAATCGAATTAAAACTTTTCAGTTTTTTCCATTTTCCGGCCAAACGGTGCATTTTCTCATAAGGGTATGTATATCTTTTTTGAATCAGTACGTCAGGCTTAATGGAAATAAATTAAATTTGGAACGAAATACAAAGTTTTTATTTTCACGAAATTTGCAAGACATGTAGACCTCCAATTGGAATTTTTTCTCACGAACCGTAAGACGTAGAAGAAATCTGAGCACTTGAGAAGAACAAGTAGCAAATTTTATGTAGGAAAAGTGCACCGGTTTGACTCTAGGACCGAAATTGTCGCCAATATAGCCGATTAAAGGATGTTTAAATGATGAACAAATAATACAAAAAATTATAGTTTTTTCCATTTTCCGGCCAAACGGTGCATTTTCTCATAGGGGTATGTAAATCTTTTTTAAATCAGTACGTCAGGCTTAATCGAAATAAATTAAATTTGGAACGAAATACAAAGTTTTTATTTTCACGAAATTTGCAAGACATGTAGACCTCCAATTGGAATTTTTTCTCACGAACCGTTAGACGTAGAAGAAATCTGAGCACTTGAGAAGAACAAGTAGCAAATTTTATGTAGGAAAAGTGCACCGGTTTAAATCTAGGACCGAAATTGACGCCAATATGCCCGATTATTGAATTTTGAAAAAAATCCAAGGGTACCCCCTTTAAACATTTTTGGACAAATTCCAATTTTAGAAAATTGTTTCTTTTAATGTTAATATATACACTAGGTCTAACTTATTCCATATACGTGTTTTTTTTCTATCCCCTACTCACAGTTTGGCAAAAAAAATGGAAAAATCGAATTAAAAATTTTCAGTTTTTTCCATTTTCCGGCCAAACGGTGCATTTTCTCATAAGGGTATGTATATCTTTTTTGAATCAGTACGTCAGACTTAATCGAAATAAATTAAATTTGGAACGAAATACAAAGTTTTTATTTTCACGAAATTTGCAAGACATGTAGACCTCCAATTGGAATTTTTTCTCACGAACCGTAAGACGTAGAAGAAATCTGAGCACTTGAGAAGAACAAGTAGCAAATTTTATGTAGGAAAAGTGCACCGGTTTGACTCTAGGACCGAAATTGTCGCCAATATAGCCGATTAAAGGATGTTTAAATGATGAACAAATAATACAAAAAATTATAGCTTTTTCCATTTTCCGGCCAAACGGTGCATTTTCTCATAGGGGTATGTAAATCTTTTTTAAATCAGTACGTCAGGCTTAATCGAAATAAATTAAATTTGGAACGAAATACAAAGTTTTTATTTTCACGAAATTTGCAAGACATGTAGACCTCCAATTGGAATTTTTTCTCACGAACCGTAAGACGTAGCAAAGATCTGAGCACTTGAGAAGAACAAGTAGCAAATTTTATGTAGGAAAAGAGCACCGGTTTGACTCTAGGACCGAAATTGTCGCCAATATAGCCGATTAAAGGATGTTTAAATGATGAACAAATAATACAAAAAATTATAGTTTTTTCCATTTTCCGGCCAAACGGTGCATTTTCTCATAGGGGTATGTATATCTTTTTTGAATCAGTACGTCAGGCTTAATCGAAATAAATTAAATTTGGAACGAAATACAAAGTTTTTATTTTCACGAAATTTGCAAGACATGTAGACCTCCAATTGGAATTTTTTCTCACGAACCGTAAGACGTAGAAGAAATCTGAGCACTTGAGAAGAACAAGTAGCAAATTTTATGTAGGAAAAGTGCACCGGTTTGACTCTAGGACCGAAATTGACGCCAATATGCCCGATTATTGAATTTTGAAAAAAATCCAAGGGTACCCCCTTTAAACATTTTTGGGCAAATTCCAATTTTAGAAAATTGTTTTTTTAATGTTAATATATTCACTAGGTCTAACTTATTCCAAATACGTGTTTTTTTTCTATCCCCTACTCACAGTTTGGCAAAAAAAATGGAAAAATCGAATTAAAAATTTTCAGTTTTTTCCATTTTCCGGCCAAACGGTGCATTTTCTCATAAGGGTATGTATATCTTTTTTGAATCAGTACGTCAGGCTTAATGGAAATAAATTAAATTTGGAACGAAATACAAAGTTTTTATTTTCACGAAATTTGCAAGACATGTAGACCTCCAATTGGAATTTTTTCTCACGAACCGTAAGACGTAGAAGAAATCTGAGCACTTGAGAAGAACAAGTAGCAAATTTTATGTAGGAAAAGTGCACCGGTTTGACTCTAGGACCGAAATTGTCGCCAATATAGCCGATTAAAGGATGTTTAAATGATGAACAAATAATACAAAAAATTATAGTTTTTTCCATTTTCCGGCCAAACGGTGCATTTTCTCATAGGGGTATGTAAATCTTTTTTAAATCAGTACGTCAGGCTTAATCGAAATAAATTAAATTTGGAACGAAATACAAAGTTTTTATTTTCACGAAATTTGCAAGACATGTAGACCTCCAATTGGAATTTTTTCTCACGAACCGTTAGACGTAGAAGAAATCTGAGCACTTGAGAAGAACAAGTAGCAAATTTTATGTAGGAAAAGTGCACCGGTTTAAATCTAGGACCGAAATTGACGCCAATATGCCCGATTATTGAATTTTGAAAAAAATCCAAGGGTACCCCCTTTAAACATTTTTGGACAAATTCCAATTTTAGAAAATTGTTTCTTTTAATGTTAATATATACACTAGGTCTAACTTATTCCATATACGTGTTTTTTTTCTATCCCCTACTCACAGTTTGGCAAAAAAAATGGAAAAATCGAATTAAAAATTTTCAGTTTTTTCCATTTTCCGGCCAAACGGTGCATTTTCTCATAAGGGTATGTATATCTTTTTTGAATCAGTACGTCAGGCTTAATCGAAATAAATTAAATTTGGAACGAAATACAAAGTTTTTATTTTCACGAAATTTGCAAGACATGTAGACCTCCAATTGGAATTTTTTCTCACGAACCGTAAGACGTCGAAGAAATCTGAGCACTTGAGAAGAACAAGTAGCAAATTTTATGTAGGAAAAGTGCACCGGTTTGACTCTAGGACCGAAATTGACGCCAATATGCCCGATTATTGAATTTTGAAAAAAATCCAAGGGTACCCCCTTTAAACATTTTTGGGCAAATTCCAATTTTAGAAAATTGTTTTTTTAATGTTAATATATACACTAGGTCTAACTTATTCCAAATACGTGTTTTTTTTCTATCCCCTACTCACAGTTTGGCAAAAAAAATGGAAAAATCGAATTAAAAATTTTCAGTTTTTTCCATTTTCCGGCCAAACGGTGCATTTTCTCATAAGGGTATGTATATCTTTTTTGAATCAGTACGTCAGGCTTAATCGAAATAAATTAAATTTGGAACGAAATACAAAGTTTTTATTTTCACGAAATTTGCAAGGCATGTAGACCTCCAATTGGAATTTTTTCTCACGAACCGTAAGACGTAGAAGAAATCTGAGCACTTGAGAAGAACAAGTAGCAAATTTTATGTAGGAAAAGTGCACCGGTTTGACTCTAGGACCGAAATTGTCGCCAATATAGCCGATTAAAGGATGTTTAAATGATGAACAAATAATACAAAAAATTATAGTTTTTTCCATTTTCCGGCCAAACGGTGCATTTTCTCATAGGGGTATGTAAATCTTTTTTAAATCAGTACGTCAGGCTTAATCGAAATAAATTAAATTTGGAACGAAATACAAAGTTTTTATTTTCACGAAATTTGCAAGACATGTAGACCTCCAATTGGAATTTTTTCTCACGAACCGTAAGACGTAGCAAAGATCTGAGCACTTGAGAAGAACAAGTAGCAAATTTTATGTAGGAAAAGTGCACCGGTTTGACTCTAGGACCGAAATTGTCGCCAATATAGCCGATTAAAGGATGTTTAAATGATGAACAAATAATACAAAAAATTATAGTTTTTTCCATTTTCCGGCCAAACGGTGCATTTTCTCATAGGGGTATGTATATCTTTTTTGAATCAGTACGTCAGGCTTAATCGAAATAAATTAAATTTGGAACGAAATACAAAGTTTTTATTTTCACGAAATTTGCAAGACATGTAGACCTCCAATTGGAATTTTTTCTCACGAACCGTAAGACGTAGAAGAAATCTGAGCACTTGAGAAGAACAAGTAGCAAATTTTATGTAGGAAAAGTGCACCGGTTTGACTCTAGGACCGAAATTGACGCCAATATGCCCGATTATTGAATTTTGAAAAAAATCCAAGGGTACCCCCTTTAAACATTTTTGGGCAAATTCCAATTTTAGAAAATTGTTTCTTTTAATGTCAATATATACACTAGGTCTAACTTATTCCAAATACGTGTTTTTTTTCTATCCCCTACTCACAGTTTGGCAAAAAAAATGGAAAAATCGAATTAAAATTTTTCAGTTTTTTCCATTTTCCGGCCAAACGGTGCATTTTCTCATAAGGGTATGTATATCTTTTTTGAATCAGTGCGTCAGGCTTAATCGAAATAAATTAAATTTGGAACGAAATACAAAGTTTTTATTTTCACGAAATTTGCAAGACATGTAGACCTCCAATTGGAATTTTTTCTCACGAACCGTAAGACGTAGAAGAAATCTGAGCACTTGAGAAGAACAAGTAGCAAATTTTATGTAGGAAAAGTGCACCGGTTTGACTCTAGGACCGAAATTGTCGCCAATATAGCCGATTAAAGGATGTTTAAATGATGAACAAATAATACAAAAAATTATAGTTTTTTCCATTTTCCGGCCAAACGGTGCATTTTCTCATAGGGGTATGTAAATCTTTTTTAAATCAGTACGTCAGGCTTAATCGAAATAAATTAAATTTGGAACGAAATACAAAGTTTTTATTTTCACGAAATTTGCAAGACATGTAGACCTCCAATTGGAATTTTTTCTCACGAACCGTAAGACGTAAAAGAAATCTGAGCACTTGAGAAGAACAAGTAGCAAATTTTATGTAGGAAAAGTGCACCGGTTTGACTCTAGGACCGAAATTGTCGCCAATATAGCCGATTAAAGGATGTTTAAATGATGAACAAATAATACAAAAAATTATAGTTTTTTCCATTTTCCGGCCAAACGGTGCATTTTCTCATAGGGGTATGTAAATCTTTTTTAAATCAGTACGTCAGGCTTAATCGAAATAAATTAAATTTGGAACGAAATACAAAGTTTTTATTTTCACGAAATTTGCAAGACATGTAGACCTCCAATTGGAATTTTTTCTCACGAACCGTAAGACGTAGAAGAAATCTGAGCACTTGAGAAGAACAAGTAGCAAATTTTATGTAGGAAAAGTGCACCGGTTTGACTCTAGGACCGAAATTGACGCCAATATGCCCGATTATTGAATTTTGAAAAAAATCCAAGGGTACCCCCTTTAAACATTTTTGGGCAAATTCCAATTTTAGAAAATTGTTTTTTTAATGTTAATATATACACTAGGTCTAACTTATTCCAAATACGTGTTTTTTTTCTATCCCCTACTCACAGTTTGGCAAAAAAAATGGAAAAATCGAATTAAAAATTTTCAGTTTTTTCCATTTTCCGGCCAAACGGTGCATTTTCTCATAAGGGTATGTATATCTTTTTTGAATCAGTACGTCAGGCTTAATCGAAATAAATTAAATTTGGAACGAAATACAAAGTTTTTATTTTCACGAAATTTGCAAGACATGTAGACCTCCAATTGGAATTTTTTCTCACGAACCGTAAGACGTAGAAGAAATCTGAGCACTTGAGAAGAACAAGTAGCAAATTTTATGTAGGAAAAGTGCACCGGTTTGACTCTAGGACCGAAATTGTCGCCAATATAGCCGATTAAAGGATGTTTAAATGATGAACAAATAATACAAAAAATTATAGTTTTTTCCATTTTCCGGCCAAACGGTGCATTTTCTCATAGGGGTATGTAAATCTTTTTTAAATCAGTACGTCAGGCTTAATCGAAACAAATTAAATTTGGAACGAAATACAAAGTTTTTATTATCACGAAATTTGCAAGACATGTAGACCTCCAATTGGAATTTTTTCTCACGAACCGTAAGACGTAGCAAAGATCTGAGCACTTGAGAAGAACAAGTAGCAAATTTTATGTAGGAAAAGTACACCGGTTTGACTCTAGGACCGAAATTGTCGCCAATATAGCCGATTAAAGGATGTTTAAATGATGAACAAATAATACAAAAAATTATAGTTTTTTCCATTTTCCGGCCAAACGGTGCATTTTCTCATAGGGGTATGTATATCTTTTTTGAATCAGTACGTCAGGCTTAATCGAAATAAATTAAATTTGGAACGAAATACAAAGTTTTTATTTTCACGAAATTTGCAAGACATGTAGACCTCCAATTGGAATTTTTTCTCACGAACCGTAAGACGTAGAAGAAATCTGAGCACTTGAGAAGAACAAGTAGCAAATTTTATGTAGGAAAAGTGCACCGGTTTGACTCTAGGACCAAAATTGTCGCCAATATAGCCGATTAAAGGATGTTTAAATGATGAACAAATAATACAAAAAATTATAGTTTTTTCCATTTTCCGGCCAAACGGTGCATTTTCTGATAGGGGTATGTAAATCTTTTTTAAATCAGTACGTCAGGCTTAATCGAAATAAATTAAATTTGGAACGAAATACAAAGTTTTTATTTTCACGAAATTTGCAAGACATGTAGACCTCCAATTGGAATTTTTTCTCACGAACCGTAAGACGTAGAAGAAATCTGAGCACTTGAGAAGAACAAGTAGCAAATTTTATGTAGGAAAAGTGCACCGGTTTGACTCTAGGACCAAAATTGTCGCCAATATAGCCGATTAAAGGATGTTTAAATGATGAACAAATAATACAAAAAATTATAGTTTTTTCCATTTTCCGGCCAAACGGTGCATTTTCTCATAGGGGTATGTATATCTTTTTTGAATCAGTACGTCAGGCTTAATCGAAATAAATTAAATTTGGAACGAAATACAAAGTTTTTATTTTCACGAAATTTGCAAGACATGTAGACCTCCAATTGGAATTTTTTCTCACGAACCGTAAGACGTAGAAGAAATCTGAGCACTTGAGAAGAACAAGTAGCAAATTTTATGTAGGAAATGTGCACCGGTTTGACTCTAGGACCGAAATTGACGCCAATATGCCCGATTATTGAATTTTGAAAAAAATCCAAGGGTACCCCCTTTAAACATTTTTTGACAAATTCCAATTTTAGAAAATTGTTTCTTTTAATGTTAATATATACACTAGGTCTAACTTATTCCATATACGTGTTTTTTTTCTATCCCCTACTCACAGTTTGGCAAAAAAAATGGAAAAATCGAATTAAAAATTTTCAGTTTTTTCCATTTTCCGGCCAAACGGTGCATTTTCTCATAAGGGTATGTATATCTTTTTTGAATCAGTACGTCAGGCTTAATCGAAATAAATTAAATTTGGAACGAAATACAAAGTTTTTATTTTCACGAAATTTGCAAGACATGTAGACCTCCAATTGGAATTTTTTCTCACGAACCGTAAGACGTAGAAGAAATCTGAGCACTTGAGAAGAACAAGTAGCAAATTTTATGTAGGAAAAGTGCACCGGTTTGACTCTAGGACCGAAATTGACGCCAATATGCCCGATTATTGAATTTTGAAAAAAATCCAAGGGTACCCCCTTTAAACATTTTTGGGCAAATTCCAATTTTAGAAAATTGTTTCTTTTAATGTCAATATATACACTAGGTCTAACTTATTCCAAATACGTGTTTTTTTTCTATCCCCTACTCACAGTTTGGCAAAAAAAATGGAAAAATCGAATTAAAATTTTTCAGTTTTTTCCATTTTCCGGCCAAACGGTGCATTTTCTCATAAGGGTATGTATATCTTTTTTGAATCAGTGCGTCAGGCTTAATCGAAATAAATTAAATTTGGAACGAAATACAAAGTTTTTATTTTCACGAAATTTGCAAGACATGTAGACCTCCAATTGGAATTTTTTCTCACGAACCGTAAGACGTAGAAGAAATCTGAGCACTTGAGAAGAACAAGTAGCAAATTTTATGTAGGAAAAGTGCACCGGTTTGACTCTAGGACCGAAATTGTCGCCAATATAGCCGATTAAAGGATGTTTAAATGATGAACAAATAATACAAAAAATTATAGTTTTTTCCATTTTCCGGCCAAACGGTGCATTTTCTCATAGGGGTATGTAAATCTTTTTTAAATCAGTACGTCAGGCTTAATCGAAATAAATTAAATTTGGAACGAAATACAAAGTTTTTATTTTCACGAAATTTGCAAGACATGTAGACCTCCAATTGGAATTTTTTCTCACGAACCGTAAGACGTAGCAAAGATCTGAGCACTTGAGAAGAACAAGTAGCAAATTTTATGTAGGAAAAGAGCACCGGTTTGACTCTAGGACCGAAATTGTCGCCAATATAGCCGATTAAAGGATGTTTAAATGATGAACAAATAATACAAAAAATTATAGTTTTTTCCATTTTCCGGCCAAACGGTGCATTTTCTCATAGGGGTATGTATATCTTTTTTGAATCAGTACGTCAGGCTTAATCGAAATAAATTAAATTTGGAACGAAATACAAAGTTTTTATTTTCACGAAATTTGCAAGACATGTAGACCTCCAATTGGAATTTTTTCTCACGAACCGTAAGACGTAGAAGAAATCTGAGCACTTGAGAAGAACAAATAGCAAATTTTATGTAGGAAAAGTGCACCGGTTTGACTCTAGGACCGAAATTGACGCCAATATGCCCGATTATTGAATTTTGAAAAAAATCCAAGGGTACCCCCTTTAAACATTTTTGGGCAAATTCCAATTTTAGAAAATTGTTTTTTTAATGTTAATATATTCACTAGGTCTAACTTATTCCAAATACGTGTTTTTTTTCTATCCCCTACTCACAGTTTGGCAAAAAAAATGGAAAAATCGAATTAAAACTTTTCAGTTTTTTCCATTTTCCGGCCAAACGGTGCATTTTCTCATAAGGGTATGTATATCTTTTTTGAATCAGTACGTCAGGCTTAATGGAAATAAATTAAATTTGGAACGAAATACAAAGTTTTTATTTTCACGAAATTTGCAAGACATGTAGACCTCCAATTGGAATTTTTTCTCACGAACCGTAAGACGTAGAAGAAATCTGAGCACTTGAGAAGAACAAGTAGCAAATTTTATGTAGGAAAAGTGCACCGGTTTGACTCTAGGACCGAAATTGTCGCCAATATAGCCGATTAAAGGATGTTTAAATGATGAACAAATAATACAAAAAATTATAGTTTTTTCCATTTTCCGGCCAAACGGTGCATTTTCTCATAGGGGTATGTAAATCTTTTTTAAATCAGTACGTCAGGCTTAATCGAAATAAATTAAATTTGGAACGAAATACAAAGTTTTTATTTTCACGAAATTTGCAAGACATGTAGACCTCCAATTGGAATTTTTTCTCACGAACCGTTAGACGTAGAAGAAATCTGAGCACTTGAGAAGAACAAGTAGCAAATTTTATGTAGGAAAAGTGCACCGGTTTAAATCTAGGACCGAAATTGACGCCAATATGCCCGATTATTGAATTTTGAAAAAAATCCAAGGGTACCCCCTTTAAACATTTTTGGACAAATTCCAATTTTAGAAAATTGTTTCTTTTAATGTTAATATATACACTAGGTCTAACTTATTCCATATACGTGTTTTTTTTCTATCCCCTACTCACAGTTTGGCAAAAAAAATGGAAAAATCGAATTAAAAATTTTCAGTTTTTTCCATTTTCCGGCCAAACGGTGCATTTTCTCATAAGGGTATGTATATCTTTTTTGAATCAGTACGTCAGACTTAATCGAAATAAATTAAATTTGGAACGAAATACAAAGTTTTTATTTTCACGAAATTTGCAAGACATGTAGACCTCCAATTGGAATTTTTTCTCACGAACCGTAAGACGTAGAAGAAATCTGAGCACTTGAGAAGAACAAGTAGCAAATTTTATGTAGGAAAAGTGCACCGGTTTGACTCTAGGACCGAAATTGTCGCCAATATAGCCGATTAAAGGATGTTTAAATGATGAACAAATAATACAAAAAATTATAGTTTTTTCCATTTTCCGGCCAAACGGTGCATTTTCTCATAGGGGTATGTAAATCTTTTTTAAATCAGTACGTCAGGCTTAATCGAAATAAATTAAATTTGGAACGAAATACAAAGTTTTTATTTTCACGAAATTTGCAAGACATGTAGACCTCCAATTGGAATTTTTTCTCACGAACCGTAAGACGTAGCAAAGATCTGAGCACTTGAGAAGAACAAGTAGCAAATTTTATGTAGGAAAAGAGCACCGGTTTGACTCTAGGACCGAAATTGTCGCCAATATAGCCGATTAAAGGATGTTTAAATGATGAACAAATAATACAAAAAATTATAGTTTTTTCCATTTTCCGGCCAAACGGTGCATTTTCTCATAGGGGTATGTATATCTTTTTTGAATCAGTACGTCAGGCTTAATCGAAATAAATTAAATTTGGAACGAAATACAAAGTTTTTATTTTCACGAAATTTGCAAGACATGTAGACCTCCAATTGGAATTTTTTCTCACGAACCGTAAGACGTAGAAGAAATCTGAGCACTTGAGAAGAACAAGTAGCAAATTTTATGTAGGAAAAGTGCACCGGTTTGACTCTAGGACCGAAATTGACGCCAATATGCCCGATTATTGAATTTTGAAAAAAATCCAAGGGTATCCCCTTTAAACATTTTTGGGCAAATTCCAATTTTAGAAAATTGTTTTTTTAATGTTAATATATTCACTAGGTCTAACTTATTCCAAATACGTGTTTTTTTTCTATCCCCTACTCACAGTTTGGCAAAAAAAATGGAAAAATCGAATTAAAAATTTTCAGTTTTTTCCATTTTCCGGCCAAACGGTGCATTTTCTCATAAGGGTATGTATATCTTTTTTGAATCAGTACGTCAGGCTTAATCGAAATAAATTAAATTTGGAACGAAATACAAAGTTTTTATTTTCACGAAATTTGCAAGACATGTAGACCTCCAATTGGAATTTTTTCTCACGAACCGTAAGACGTAGAAGAAATCTGAGCACTTGAGAAGAACAAGTAGCAAATTTTATGTAGGAAAAGTGCACCGGTTTGACTCTAGGACCGAAATTGTCGCCAATATAGCCGATTAAAGGATGTTTAAATGATGAACAAATAATACAAAAAATTATAGTTTTTTCCATTTTCCGGCCAAACGGTGCATTTTCTCATAGGGGTATGTAAATCTTTTTTAAATCAGTACGTCAGGCTTAATCGAAATAAATTAAATTTGGAACGAAATACAAAGTTTTTATTTTCACGAAATTTGCAAGACATGTAGACCTCCAATTGGAATTTTTTCTCACGAACCGTAAGACGTAGCAAAGATCTGAGCACTTGAGAAGAACAAGTAGCAAATTTTATGTAGGAAAAGAGCACCGGTTTGACTCTAGGACCGAAATTGTCGCCAATATAGCCGATTAAAGGATGTTTAAATGATGAACAAATAATACAAAAAATTATAGTTTTTTCCATTTTCCGGCCAAACGGTGCATTTTCTCATAGGGGTATGTATATCTTTTTTGAATCAGTACGTCAGGCTTAATCGAAATAAATTAAATTTGGAACGAAATACAAAGTTTTTATTTTCACGAAATTTGCAAGACATGTAGACCTCCAATTGGAATTTTTTCTCACGAACCGTAAGACGTAGAAGAAATCTGAGCACTTGAGAAGAACAAATAGCAAATTTTATGTAGGAAAAGTGCACCGGTTTGACTCTAGGACCGAAATTGACGCCAATATGCCCGATTATTGAATTTTGAAAAAAATCCAAGGGTACCCCCTTTAAACATTTTTGGGCAAATTCCAATTTTAGAAAATTGTTTTTTTAATGTTAATATATTCACTAGGTCTAACTTATTCCAAATACGTGTTTTTTTTCTATCCCCTACTCACAGTTTGGCAAAAAAAATGGAAAAATCGAATTAAAACTTTTCAGTTTTTTCCATTTTCCGGCCAAACGGTGCATTTTCTCATAAGGGTATGTATATCTTTTTTGAATCAGTACGTCAGGCTTAATGGAAATAAATTAAATTTGGAACGAAATACAAAGTTTTTATTTTCACGAAATTTGCAAGACATGTAGACCTCCAATTGGAATTTTTTCTCACGAACCGTAAGACGTAGAAGAAATCTGAGCACTTGAGAAGAACAAGTAGCAAATTTTATGTAGGAAAAGTGCACCGGTTTGACTCTAGGACCGAAATTGTCGCCAATATAGCCGATTAAAGGATGTTTAAATGATGAACAAATAATACAAAAAATTATAGTTTTTTCCATTTTCCGGCCAAACGGTGCATTTTCTCATAGGGGTATGTAAATCTTTTTTAAATCAGTACGTCAGGCTTAATCGAAATAAATTAAATTTGGAACGAAATACAAAGTTTTTATTTTCACGAAATTTGCAAGACATGTAGACCTCCAATTGGAATTTTTTCTCACGAACCGTTAGACGTAGAAGAAATCTGAGCACTTGAGAAGAACAAGTAGCAAATTTTATGTAGGAAAAGTGCACCGGTTTAAATCTAGGACCGAAATTGACGCCAATATGCCCGATTATTGAATTTTGAAAAAAATCCAAGGGTACCCCCTTTAAACATTTTTGGACAAATTCCAATTTTAGAAAATTGTTTCTTTTAATGTTAATATATACACTAGGTCTAACTTATTCCATATACGTGTTTTTTTTCTATCCCCTACTCACAGTTTGGCAAAAAAAATGGAAAAATCGAATTAAAAATTTTCAGTTTTTTCCATTTTCCGGCCAAACGGTGCATTTTCTCATAAGGGTATGTATATCTTTTTTGAATCAGTACGTCAGACTTAATCGAAATAAATTAAATTTGGAACGAAATACAAAGTTTTTATTTTCACGAAATTTGCAAGACATGTAGACCTCCAATTGGAATTTTTTCTCACGAACCGTAAGACGTAGAAGAAATCTGAGCACTTGAGAAGAACAAGTAGCAAATTTTATGTAGGAAAAGTGCACCGGTTTGACTCTAGGACCGAAATTGTCGCCAATATAGCCGATTAAAGGATGTTTAAATGATGAACAAATAATACAAAAAATTATAGTTTTTTCCATTTTCCGGCCAAACGGTGCATTTTCTCATAGGGGTATGTAAATCTTTTTTAAATCAGTACGTCAGGCTTAATCGAAATAAATTAAATTTGGAACGAAATACAAAGTTTTTATTTTCACGAAATTTGCAAGACATGTAGACCTCCAATTGGAATTTTTTCTCACGAACCGTAAGACGTAGCAAAGATCTGAGCACTTGAGAAGAACAAGTAGCAAATTTTATGTAGGAAAAGAGCACCGGTTTGACTCTAGGACCGAAATTGTCGCCAATATAGCCGATTAAAGGATGTTTAAATGATGAACAAATAATACAAAAAATTATAGTTTTTTCCATTTTCCGGCCAAACGGTGCATTTTCTCATAGGGGTATGTATATCTTTTTTGAATCAGTACGTCAGGCTTAATCGAAATAAATTAAATTTGGAACGAAATACAAAGTTTTTATTTTCACGAAATTTGCAAGACATGTAGACCTCCAATTGGAATTTTTTCTCACGAACCGTAAGACGTAGAAGAAATCTGAGCACTTGAGAAGAACAAGTAGCAAATTTTATGTAGGAAAAGTGCACCGGTTTGACTCTAGGACCGAAATTGACGCCAATATGCCCGATTATTGAATTTTGAAAAAAATCCAAGGGTACCCCCTTTAAACATTTTTGGGCAAATTCCAATTTTAGAAAATTGTTTTTTTAATGTTAATATATTCACTAGGTCTAACTTATTCCAAATACGTGTTTTTTTTCTATCCCCTACTCACAGTTTGGCAAAAAAAATGGAAAAATCGAATTAAAAATTTTCAGTTTTTTCCATTTTCCGGCCAAACGGTGCATTTTCTCATAAGGGTATGTATATCTTTTTTGAATCAGTACGTCAGGCTTAATGGAAATAAATTAAATTTGGAACGAAATACAAAGTTTTTATTTTCACGAAATTTGCAAGACATGTAGACCTCCAATTGGAATTTTTTCTCACGAACCGTAAGACGTAGAAGAAATCTGAGCACTTGAGAAGAACAAGTAGCAAATTTTATGTAGGAAAAGTGCACCGGTTTGACTCTAGGACCGAAATTGTCGCCAATATAGCCGATTAAAGGATGTTTAAATGATGAACAAATAATACAAAAAATTATAGTTTTTTCCATTTTCCGGCCAAACGGTGCATTTTCTCATAGGGGTATGTAAATCTTTTTTAAATCAGTACGTCAGGCTTAATCGAAATAAATTAAATTTGGAACGAAATACAAAGTTTTTATTTTCACGAAATTTGCAAGACATGTAGACCTCCAATTGGAATTTTTTCTCACGAACCGTTAGACGTAGAAGAAATCTGAGCACTTGAGAAGAACAAGTAGCAAATTTTATGTAGGAAAAGTGCACCGGTTTAAATCTAGGACCGAAATTGACGCCAATATGCCCGATTATTGAATTTTGAAAAAAATCCAAGGGTACCCCCTTTAAACATTTTTGGACAAATTCCAATTTTAGAAAATTGTTTCTTTTAATGTTAATATATACACTAGGTCTAACTTATTCCATATACGTGTTTTTTTTCTATCCCCTACTCACAGTTTGGCAAAAAAAATGGAAAAATCGAATTAAAAATTTTCAGTTTTTTCCATTTTCCGGCCAAACGGTGCATTTTCTCATAAGGGTATGTATATCTTTTTTGAATCAGTACGTCAGGCTTAATCGAAATAAATTAAATTTGGAACGAAATACAAAGTTTTTATTTTCACGAAATTTGCAAGACATGTAGACCTCCAATTGGAATTTTTTCTCACGAACCGTAAGACGTAGAAGAAATCTGAGCACTTGAGAAGAACAAGTAGCAAATTTTATGTAGGAAAAGTGCACCGGTTTGACTCTAGGACCAAAATTGTCGCCAATATAGCCGATTAAAGGATGTTTAAATGATGAACAAATAATACAAAAAATTATAGTTTTTTCCATTTTCCGGCCAAACGGTGCATTTTCTCATAGGGGTATGTAAATCTTTTTTAAATCAGTACGTCAGGCTTAATCGAAATAAATTAAATTTGGAACGAAATACAAAGTTTTTATTTTCACGAAATTTGCAAGACATGTAGACCTCCAATTGGAATTTTTTCTCACGAACCGTTAGACGTAGAAGAAATCTGAGCACTTGAGAAGAACAAGTAGCAAATTTTATGTAGGAAAAGTGCACCGGTTTGACTCTAGGACCGAAATTGACGCCAATATGCCCGATTATTGAATTTTGAAAAAAATCCAAGGGTACCCTTTAAACATTTTTGGGCAAATTCCAATTTTAGAAAATTGTTTTTTTAATGTTAATATATACACTAGGTCTAACTTATTCCAAATACGTGTTTTTTTTCTATCCCCTACTCACAGTTTGGCAAAAAAAATGGAAAAATCGAATTAAAAATTTTCAGTTTTTTCCATTTTCCGGCCAAACGGTGCATTTTCTCATAAGGGTATGTATATCTTTTTTGAATCAGTACGTCAGGCTTAATCGAAATAAATTAAATTTGGAACGAAATACAAAGTTTTTATTTTCACGAAATTTGCAAGACATGTAGACCTCCAATTGGAATTTTTTCTCACGAACCGTAAGACGTAGAAGAAATCTGAGCACTTGAGAAGAACAAGTAGCAAATTTTATGTAGGAAAAGTGCACCGGTTTGACTCTAGGACCAAAATTGTCGCCAATATAGCCGATTAAAGGATGTTTAAATGATGAACAAATAATACAAAAAATTATAGTTTTTTCCATTTTCCGGCCAAACGGTGCATTTTCTGATAGGGGTATGTAAATCTTTTTTAAATCAGTACGTCAGGCTTAATCGAAATAAATTAAATTTGGAACGAAATACAAAGTTTTTATTTTCACGAAATTTGCAAGACATGTAGACCTCCAATTGGAATTTTTTCTCACGAACCGTAAGACGTAGAAGAAATCTGAGCACTTGAGAAGAACAAGTAGCAAATTTTATGTAGGAAAAGTGCACCGGTTTGACTCTAGGACCAAAATTGTCGCCAATATAGCCGATTAAAGGATGTTTAAATGATGAACAAATAATACAAAAAATTATAGTTTTTTCCATTTTCCGGCCAAACGGTGCATTTTCTCATAGGGGTATGTATATCTTTTTTGAATCAGTACGTCAGGCTTAATCGAAATAAATTAAATTTGGAACGAAATACAAAGTTTTTATTTTCACGAAATTTGCAAGACATGTAGACCTCCAATTGGAATTTTTTCTCACGAACCGTAAGACGTAGAAGAAATCTGAGCACTTGAGAAGAACAAGTAGCAAATTTTATGTAGGAAATGTGCACCGGTTTGACTCTAGGACCGAAATTGACGCCAATATGCCCGATTATTGAATTTTGAAAAAAATCCAAGGGTACCCCCTTTAAACATTTTTGGACAAATTCCAATTTTAGAAAATTGTTTCTTTTAATGTTAATATATACACTAGGTCTAACTTATTCCATATACGTGTTTTTTTTCTATCCCCTACTCACAGTTTGGCAAAAAAAATGGAAAAATCGAATTAAAAATTTTCAGTTTTTTCCATTTTCCGGCCAAACGGTGCATTTTCTCATAAGGGTATGTATATCTTTTTTGAATCAGTACGTCAGGCTTAATCGAAATAAATTAAATTTGGAACGAAATACAAAGTTTTTATTTTCACGAAATTTGCAAGACATGTAGACCTCCAATTGGAATTTTTTCTCACGAACCGTAAGACGTAGAAGAAATCTGAGCACTTGAGAAGAACAAGTAGCAAATTTTATGTAGGAAAAGTGCACCGGTTTGACTCTAGGACCAAAATTGACGCCAATATGCCCGATTATTGAATTTTGAAAAAAATCCAAGGGTACCCCCTTTAAACATTTTTGGGCAAATTCCAATTTTAGAAAATTGTTTCTTTTAATGTCAATATATACACTAGGTCTAACTTATTCCAAATACGTGTTTTTTTTCTATCCCCTACTCACAGTTTGGCAAAAAAAATGGAAAAATCGAATTAAAATTTTTCAGTTTTTTCCATTTTCCGGCCAAACGGTGCATTTTCTCATAAGGGTATGTATATCTTTTTTGAATCAGTGCGTCAGGCTTAATCGAAATAAATTAAATTTGGAACGAAATACAAAGTTTTTATTTTCACGAAATTTGCAAGACATGTAGACCTCCAATTGGAATTTTTTCTCACGAACCGTAAGACGTAGAAGAAATCTGAGCACTTGAGAAGAACAAATAGCAAATTTTATGTAGGAAAAGTGCACCGGTTTGACTCTAGGACCGAAATTGTCGCCAATATAGCCGATTAAAGGATGTTTAAATGATGAACAAATAATACAAAAAATTATAGTTTTTTCCATTTTCCGGCCAAACGGTGCATTTTCTCATAGGGGTATGTAAATCTTTTTTAAATCAGTACGTCAGGCTTAATCGAAATAAATTAAATTTGGAACGAAATACAAAGTTTTTATTTTCACGAAATTTGCAAGACATGTAGACCTCCAATTGGAATTTTTTCTCACGAACCGTAAGACGTAGCAAAGATCTGAGCACTTGAGAAGAACAAGTAGCAAATTTTATGTAGGAAAAGAGCACCGGTTTGACTCTAGGACCGAAATTGTCGCCAATATAGCCGATTAAAGGATGTTTAAATGATGAACAAATAATACAAAAAATTATAGTTTTTTCCATTTTCCGGCCAAACGGTGCATTTTCTCATAGGGGTATGTATATCTTTTTTGAATCAGTACGTCAGGCTTAATCGAAATAAATTAAATTTGGAACGAAATACAAAGTTTTTATTTTCACGAAATTTGCAAGACATGTAGACCTCCAATTGGAATTTTTTCTCACGAACCGTAAGACGTAGAAGAAATCTGAGCACTTGAGAAGAACAAATAGCAAATTTTATGTAGGAAAAGTGCACCGGTTTGACTCTAGGACCGAAATTGACGCCAATATGCCCGATTATTGAATTTTGAAAAAAATCCAAGGGTACCCCCTTTAAACATTTTTGGGCAAATTCCAATTTTAGAAAATTGTTTTTTTAATGTTAATATATTCACTAGGTCTAACTTATTCCAAATACGTGTTTTTTTTCTATCCCCTACTCACAGTTTGGCAAAAAAAATGGAAAAATCGAATTAAAACTTTTCAGTTTTTTCCATTTTCCGGCCAAACGGTGCATTTTCTCATAAGGGTATGTATATCTTTTTTGAATCAGTACGTCAGGCTTAATGGAAATAAATTAAATTTGGAACGAAATACAAAGTTTTTATTTTCACGAAATTTGCAAGACATGTAGACCTCCAATTGGAATTTTTTCTCACGAACCGTAAGACGTAGAAGAAATCTGAGCACTTGAGAAGAACAAGTAGCAAATTTTATGTAGGAAAAGTGCACCGGTTTGACTCTAGGACCGAAATTGTCGCCAATATAGCCGATTAAAGGATGTTTAAATGATGAACAAATAATACAAAAAATTATAGTTTTTTCCATTTTCCGGCCAAACGGTGCATTTTCTCATAGGGGTATGTAAATCTTTTTTAAATCAGTACGTCAGGCTTAATCGAAATAAATTAAATTTGGAACGAAATACAAAGTTTTTATTTTCACGAAATTTGCAAGACATGTAGACCTCCAATTGGAATTTTTTCTCACGAACCGTTAGACGTAGAAGAAATCTGAGCACTTGAGAAGAACAAGTAGCAAATTTTATGTAGGAAAAGTGCACCGGTTTAAATCTAGGACCGAAATTGACGCCAATATGCCCGATTATTGAATTTTGAAAAAAATCCAAGGGTACCCCCTTTAAACATTTTTGGACAAATTCCAATTTTAGAAAATTGTTTCTTTTAATGTTAATATATACACTAGGTCTAACTTATTCCATATACGTGTTTTTTTTCTATCCCCTACTCACAGTTTGGCAAAAAAAATGGAAAAATCGAATTAAAAATTTTCAGTTTTTTCCATTTTCCGGCCAAACGGTGCATTTTCTCATAAGGGTATGTATATCTTTTTTGAATCAGTACGTCAGACTTAATCGAAATAAATTAAATTTGGAACGAAATACAAAGTTTTTATTTTCACGAAATTTGCAAGACATGTAGACCTCCAATTGGAATTTTTTCTCACGAACCGTAAGACGTAGAAGAAATCTGAGCACTTGAGAAGAACAAGTAGCAAATTTTATGTAGGAAAAGTGCACCGGTTTGACTCTAGGACCGAAATTGTCGCCAATATAGCCGATTAAAGGATGTTTAAATGATGAACAAATAATACAAAAAATTATAGCTTTTTCCATTTTCCGGCCAAACGGTGCATTTTCTCATAGGGGTATGTAAATCTTTTTTAAATCAGTACGTCAGGCTTAATCGAAATAAATTAAATTTGGAACGAAATACAAAGTTTTTATTTTCACGAAATTTGCAAGACATGTAGACCTCCAATTGGAATTTTTTCTCACGAACCGTAAGACGTAGCAAAGATCTGAGCACTTGAGAAGAACAAGTAGCAAATTTTATGTAGGAAAAGAGCACCGGTTTGACTCTAGGACCGAAATTGTCGCCAATATAGCCGATTAAAGGATGTTTAAATGAT
This sequence comes from Diabrotica undecimpunctata, assembly GCF_040954645.1. Lineage (NCBI taxonomy): Eukaryota > Metazoa > Arthropoda > Insecta > Coleoptera > Chrysomelidae > Diabrotica > Diabrotica undecimpunctata. The sequence goes on from NC_092810.1 coordinate 31,802,381, forward strand.
GAACAAATAATACAAAAAATTATAGTTTTTTCCATTTTCCGGCCAAACGGTGCATTTTCTCATAGGGGTATGTATATCTTTTTTGAATCAGTACGTCAGGCTTAATCGAAATAAATTAAATTTGGAACGAAATACAAAGTTTTTATTTTCACGAAATTTGCAAGACATGTAGACCTCCAATTGGAATTTTTTCTCACGAACCGTAAGACGTAGAAGAAATCTGAGCACTTGAGAAGAACAAGTAGCAAATTTTATGTAGGAAAAGTGCACCGGTTTGACTCTAGGACCGAAATTGACGCCAATATGCCCGATTATTGAATTTTGAAAAAAATCCAAGGGTACCCCCTTTAAACATTTTTGGGCAAATTCCAATTTTAGAAAATTGTTTTTTTAATGTTAATATATTCACTAGGTCTAACTTATTCCAAATACGTGTTTTTTTTCTATCCCCTACTCACAGTTTGGCAAAAAAAATGGAAAAATCGAATTAAAAATTTTCAGTTTTTTCCATTTTCCGGCCAAACGGTGCATTTTCTCATAAGGGTATGTATATCTTTTTTGAATCAGTACGTCAGGCTTAATGGAAATAAATTAAATTTGGAACGAAATACAAAGTTTTTATTTTCACGAAATTTGCAAGACATGTAGACCTCCAATTGGAATTTTTTCTCACGAACCGTAAGACGTAGAAGAAATCTGAGCACTTGAGAAGAACAAGTAGCAAATTTTATGTAGGAAAAGTGCACCGGTTTGACTCTAGGACCGAAATTGTCGCCAATATAGCCGATTAAAGGATGTTTAAATGATGAACAAATAATACAAAAAATTATAGTTTTTTCCATTTTCCGGCCAAACGGTGCATTTTCTCATAGGGGTATGTAAATCTTTTTTAAATCAGTACGTCAGGCTTAATCGAAATAAATTAAATTTGGAACGAAATACAAAGTTTTTATTTTCACGAAATTTGCAAGACATGTAGACCTCCAATTGGAATTTTTTCTCACGAACCGTTAGACGTAGAAGAAATCTGAGCACTTGAGAAGAACAAGTAGCAAATTTTATGTAGGAAAAGTGCACCGGTTTAAATCTAGGACCGAAATTGACGCCAATATGCCCGATTATTGAATTTTGAAAAAAATCCAAGGGTACCCCCTTTAAACATTTTTGGACAAATTCCAATTTTAGAAAATTGTTTCTTTTAATGTTAATATATACACTAGGTCTAACTTATTCCATATACGTGTTTTTTTTCTATCCCCTACTCACAGTTTGGCAAAAAAAATGGAAAAATCGAATTAAAAATTTTCAGTTTTTTCCATTTTCCGGCCAAACGGTGCATTTTCTCATAAGGGTATGTATATCTTTTTTGAATCAGTACGTCAGGCTTAATCGAAATAAATTAAATTTGGAACGAAATACAAAGTTTTTATTTTCACGAAATTTGCAAGACATGTAGACCTCCAATTGGAATTTTTTCTCACGAACCGTAAGACGTCGAAGAAATCTGAGCACTTGAGAAGAACAAGTAGCAAATTTTATGTAGGAAAAGTGCACCGGTTTGACTCTAGGACCGAAATTGACGCCAATATGCCCGATTAATGAATTTTGAAAAAAATCCAAGGGTACCCCCTTTAAACATTTTTGGGCAAATTCCAATTTTAGAAAATTGTTTTTTTAATGTTAATATATACACTAGGTCTAACTTATTCCAAATACGTGTTTTTTTTCTATCCCCTACTCACAGTTTGGCAAAAAAAATGGAAAAATCGAATTAAAAATTTTCAGTTTTTTCCATTTTCCGGCCAAACGGTGCATTTTCTCATAAGGGTATGTATATCTTTTTTGAATCAGTACGTCAGGCTTAATCGAAATAAATTAAATTTGGAACGAAATACAAAGTTTTTATTTTCACGAAATTTGCAAGGCATGTAGACCTCCAATTGGAATTTTTTCTCACGAACCGTAAGACGTAGAAGAAATCTGAGCACTTGAGAAGAACAAGTAGCAAATTTTATGTAGGAAAAGTGCACCGGTTTGACTCTAGGACCGAAATTGTCGCCAATATAGCCGATTAAAGGATGTTTAAATGATGAACAAATAATACAAAAAATTATAGTTTTTTCCATTTTCCGGCCAAACGGTGCATTTTCTCATAGGGGTATGTAAATCTTTTTTAAATCAGTACGTCAGGCTTAATCGAAATAAATTAAATTTGGAACGAAATACAAAGTTTTTATTTTCACGAAATTTGCAAGACATGTAGACCTCCAATTGGAATTTTTTCTCACGAACCGTAAGACGTAGCAAAGATCTGAGCACTTGAGAAGAACAAGTAGCAAATTTTATGTAGGAAAAGTGCACCGGTTTGACTCTAGGACCGAAATTGTCGCCAATATAGCCGATTAAAGGATGTTTAAATGATGAACAAATAATACAAAAAATTATAGTTTTTTCCATTTTCCGGCCAAACGGTGCATTTTCTCATAGGGGTATGTAAATCTTTTTTAAATCAGTACGTCAGGCTTAATCGAAATAAATTAAATTTGGAACGAAATACAAAGTTTTTATTTTCACGAAATTTGCAAGACATGTAGACCTCCAATTGGAATTTTTTCTCACGAACCGTAAGACGTAGAAGAAATCTGAGCACTTGAGAAGAACAAGTAGCAAATTTTATGTAGGAAAAGTGCACCGGTTTGACTCTAGGACCGAAATTGACGCCAATATGCCCGATTATTGAATTTTGAAAAAAATCCAAGGGTACCCCCTTTAAACATTTTTGGGCAAATTCCAATTTTAGAAAATTGTTTTTTTAATGTTAATATATACACTAGGTCTAACTTATTCCAAATACGTGTTTTTTTTTCTATCCCCTACTCACAGTTTGGCAAAAAAAATGGAAAAATCGAATTAAAAATTTTCAGTTTTTTCCATTTTCCGGCCAAACGGTGCATTTTCTCATAAGGGTATGTATATCTTTTTTGAATCAGTACGTCAGGCTTAATCGAAATAAATTAAATTTGGAACGAAATACAAAGTTTTTATTTTCACGAAATTTGCAAGACATGTAGACCTCCAATTGGAATTTTTTCTCACGAACCGTAAGACGTAGAAGAAATCTGAGCACTTGAGAAGAACAAGTAGCAAATTTTATGTAGGAAAAGTGCACCGGTTTGACTCTAGGATCGAAATTGTCGCCAATATAGCCGATTAAAGGATGTTTAAATGATGAACAAATAATACAAAAAATTATAGTTTTTTCCATTTTCCGGCCAAACGGTGCATTTTCTCATAGGGGTATGTAAATCTTTTTTAAATCAGTACGTCAGGCTTAATCGAAACAAATTAAATTTGGAACGAAATACAAAGTTTTTATTTTCACGAAATTTGCAAGACATGTAGACCTCCAATTGGAATTTTTTCTCACGAACCGTAAGACGTAGCAAAGATCTGAGCACTTGAGAAGAACAAGTAGCAAATTTTATGTAGGAAAAGTGCACCGGTTTGACTCTAGGACCGAAATTGTCGCCAATATAGCCGATTAAAGGATGTTTAAATGATGAACAAATAATACAAAAAATTATAGTTTTTTCCATTTTCCGGCCAAACGGTGCATTTTCTCATAGGGGTATGTATATCTTTTTTGAATCAGTACGTCAGGCTTAATCGAAATAAATTAAATTTGGAACGAAATACAAAGTTTTTATTTTCACGAAATTTGCAAGACATGTAGACCTCCAATTGGAATTTTTTCTCACGAACCGTAAGACGTAGAAGAAATCTGAGCACTTGAGAAGAACAAGTAGCAAATTTTATGTAGGAAAAGTGCACCGGTTTGACTCTAGGACCGAAATTGACGCCAATATGCCCGATTATTGAATTTTGAAAAAAATCCAAGGGTACCCCCTTTAAACATTTTTGGGCAAATTCCAATTTTAGAAAATTGTTTCTTTTAATGTTAATATATACACTAGGTCTAACTTATTCCATATACGTGTTTTTTTTCTATCCCCTACTCACAGTTTGGCAAAAAAAATGGAAAAATCGAATTAAAAATTTTCAGTTTTTTCCATTTTCCGGCCAAACGGTGCATTTTCTCATAAGGGTATGTATATCTTTTTTGAATCAGTACGTCAGACTTAATCGAAATAAATTAAATTTGGAACGAAATACAAAGTTTTTATTTTCACGAAATTTGCAAGACATGTAGACCTCCAATTGGAATTTTTTCTCACGAACCGTAAGACGTAGAAGAAATCTGAGCACTTGAGAAGAACAAGTAGCAAATTTTATGTAGGAAAAGTGCACCGGTTTGACTCTAGGACCGAAATTGTCGCCAATATAGCCGATTAAAGGATGTTTAAATGATGAACAAATAATACAAAAAATTATAGTTTTTTCCATTTTCCGGCCAAACGGTGCATTTTCTCATAGGGGTATGTAAATCTTTTTTAAATCAGTACGTCAGGCTTAATCGAAATAAATTAAATTTGGAACGAAATACAAAGTTTTTATTTTCACGAAATTTGCAAGACATGTAGACCTCCAATTGGAATTTTTTCTCACGAACCGTAAGACGTAGCAAAGATCTGAGCACTTGAGAAGAACAAGTAGCAAATTTTATGTAGGAAAAGAGCACCGGTTTGACTCTAGGACCGAAATTGTCGCCAATATAGCCGATTAAAGGATGTTTAAATGATGAACAAATAATACAAAAAATTATAGTTTTTTCCATTTCCGGCCAAACGGTGCATTTTCTCATAGGGGTATGTATATCTTTTTTGAATCAGTACGTCAGGCTTAATCGAAATAAATTAAATTTGGAACGAAATACAAAGTTTTTATTTTCACGAAATTTGCAAGACATGTAGACCTCCAATTGGAATTTTTTCTCACGAACCGTAAGACGTAGAAGAAATCTGAGCACTTGAGAAGAACAAGTAGCAAATTTTATGTAGGAAAAGTGCACCGGTTTGACTCTAGGACCGAAATTGACGCCAATATGCCCGATTATTGAATGTTGAAAAAAATCCAAGGGTACCCCCTTTAAACATTTTTGGGCAAATTCCAATTTTAGAAAATTGTTTTTTTAATGTTAATATATTCACTAGGTCTAACTTATTCCAAATACGTGTTTTTTTTCTATCCCCTACTCACAGTTTGGCAAAAAAAATGGAAAAATCGAATTAAAAATTTTCAGTTTTTTCCATTTTCCGGCCAAACGGTGCATTTTCTCATAAGGGTATGTATATCTTTTTTGAATCAGTACGTCAGGCTTAATGGAAATAAATTAAATTTGGAACGAAATACAAAGTTTTTATTTTCACGAAATTTGCAAGACATGTAGACCTCCAATTGGAATTTTTTCTCACGAACCGTAAGACGTAGAAGAAATCTGAGCACTTGAGAAGAACAAGTAGCAAATTTTATGTAGGAAAAGTGCACCGGTTTGACTCTAGGACCGAAATTGTCGCCAATATAGCCGATTAAAGGATGTTTAAATGATGAACAAATAATACAAAAAATTATAGTTTTTTCCATTTTCCGGCCAAACGGTGCATTTTCTCATAGGGGTATGTAAATCTTTTTTAAATCAGTACGTCAGGCTTAATCGAAATAAATTAAATTTGGAACGAAATACAAAGTTTTTATTTTCACGAAATTTGCAAGACATGTAGACCTCCAATTGGAATTTTTTCTCACGAACCGTTAGACGTAGAAGAAATCTGAGCACTTGAGAAGAACAAGTAGCAAATTTTATGTAGGAAAAGTGCACCGGTTTAAATCTAGGACCGAAATTGACGCCAATATGCCCGATTATTGAATTTTGAAAAAAATCCAAGGGTACCCCCTTTAAACATTTTTGGACAAATTCCAATTTTAGAAAATTGTTTTTTTTAATGTTAATATATACACTAGGTCTAACTTATTCCATATACGTGTTTTTTTTCTATCCCCTACTCACAGTTTGGCAAAAAAAATGGAAAAATCGAATTAAAAATTTTCAGTTTTTTCCATTTTCCGGCCAAACGGTGCATTTTCTCATAAGGGTATGTATATCTTTTTTGAATCAGTACGTCAGGCTTAATCGAAATAAATTAAATTTGGAACGAAATACAAAGTTTTTATTTTCACGAAATTTGCAAGACATGTAGACCTCCAATTGGAATTTTTTCTCACGAACCGTAAGACGTAGAAGAAATCTGAGCACTTGAGAAGAACAAGTAGCAAATTTTATGTAGGAAAAGTGCACCGGTTTGACTCTAGGACCGAAATTGACGCCAATATGCCCGATTATTGAATTTTGAAAAAAATCCAAGGGTACCCCCTTTAAACATTTTTGGGCAAATTCCAATTTTAGAAAATTGTTTTTTTAATGTTAATATATACACTAGGTCTAACTTATTCCAAATACGTGTTTTTTTTCTATCCCCTACTCACAGTTTGGCAAAAAAAATGGAAAAATCGAATTAAAAATTTTCAGTTTTTTCCATTTTCCGGCCAAACGGTGCATTTTCTCATAAGGGTATGTATATCTTTTTTGAATCAGTACGTCAGGCTTAATCGAAATAAATTAAATTTGGAACGAAATACAAAGTTTTTATTTTCACGAAATTTGCAAGGCATGTAGACCTCCAATTGGAATTTTTTCTCACGAACCGTAAGACGTAGAAGAAATCTGAGCACTTGAGAAGAACAAGTAGCAAATTTTATGTAGGAAAAGTGCACCGGTTTGACTCTAGGACCGAAATTGTCGCCAATATAGCCGATTAAAGGATGTTTAAATGATGAACAAATAATACAAAAAATTATAGTTTTTTCCATTTTCCGGCCAAACGGTGCATTTTCTCATAGGCGTATGTAAATCTTTTTTAAATCAGTACGTCAGGCTTAATCGAAATAAATTAAATTTGGAACGAAATACAAAGTTTTTATTTTCACGAAATTTGCAAGACATGTAGACCTCCAATTGGAATTTTTTCTCACGAACCGTAAGACGTAGCAAAGATCTGAGCACTTGAGAAGAACAAGTAGCAAATTTTATGTAGGAAAAGTGCACCGGTTTGACTCTAGGACCGAAATTGTCGCCAATATAGCCGATTAAAGGATGTTTAAATGATGAACAAATAATACAAAAAATTATAGTTTTTTCCATTTTCCGGCCAAACGGTGCATTTTCTCATAGGGGTATGTAAATCTTTTTTAAATCAGTACGTCAGGCTTAATCGAAATAAATTAAATTTGGAACGAAATACAAAGTTTTTATTTTCACGAAATTTGCAAGACATGTAGACCTCCAATTGGAATTTTTTCTCACGAACCGTAAGACGTAGAAGAAATCTGAGCACTTGAGAAGAACAAGTAGCAAATTTTATGTAGGAAAAGTGCACCGGTTTGACTCTAGGACCGAAATTGACGCCAATATGCCCGATTATTGAATTTTGAAAAAAATCCAAGGGTACCCCCTTTAAACATTTTTGGGCAAATTCCAATTTTAGAAAATTGTTTTTTTAATGTTAATATATACACTAGGTCTAACTTATTCCAAATACGTGTTTTTTTTTCTATCCCCTACTCACAGTTTGGCAAAAAAAATGGAAAAATCGAATTAAAAATTTTCAGTTTTTTCCATTTTCCGGCCAAACGGTGCATTTTCTCATAAGGGTATGTATATCTTTTTTGAATCAGTACGTCAGGCTTAATCGAAATAAATTAAATTTGGAACGAAATACAAAGTTTTTATTTTCACGAAATTTGCAAGACATGTAGACCTCCAATTGGAATTTTTTCTCACGAACCGTAAGACGTAGAAGAAATCTGAGCACTTGAGAAGAACAAGTAGCAAATTTTATGTAGGAAAAGTGCACCGGTTTGACTCTAGGACCGAAATTGTCGCCAATATAGCCGATTAAAGGATGTTTAAATGATGAACAAATAATACAAAAAATTATAGTTTTTTCCATTTTCCGGCCAAACGGTGCATTTTCTCATAGGGGTATGTAAATCTTTTTTAAATCAGTACGTCAGGCTTAATCGAAACAAATTAAATTTGGAACGAAATACAAAGTTTTTATTTTCACGAAATTTGCAAGACATGTAGACCTCCAATTGGAATTTTTTCTCACGAACCGTAAGACGTAGCAAAGATCTGAGCACTTGAGAAGAACAAGTAGCAAATTTTATGTAGGAAAAGTGCACCGGTTTGACTCTAGGACCGAAATTGTCGCCAATATAGCCGATTAAAGGATGTTTAAATGATGAACAAATAATACAAAAAATTATAGTTTTTTCCATTTTCCGGCCAAACGGTGCATTTTCTCATAGGGGTATGTATATCTTTTTTGAATCAGTACGTCAGGCTTAATCGAAATAAATTAAATTTGGAACGAAATACAAAGTTTTTATTTTCACGAAATTTGCAAGACATGTAGACCTCCAATTGGAATTTTTTCTCACGAACCGTAAGACGTAGAAGAAATCTGAGCACTTGAGAAGAACAAGTAGCAAATTTTATGTAGGAAAAGTGCACCGGTTTGACTCTAGGACCGAAATTGACGCCAATATGCCCGATTATTGAATTTTGAAAAAAATCCAAGGGTACCCCCTTTAAACATTTTTGGGCAAATTCCAATTTTAGAAAATTGTTTTTTTAATGTTAATATATACACTAGGTCTAACTTATTCCAAATACGTGTTTTTTTTCTATCCCCTACTCACAGTTTGGCAAAAAAAATGGAAAAATCGAATTAAAAATTTTCAGTTTTTTCCATTTTCCGGCCAAACGGTGCATTTTCTCATAAGGGTATGTATATCTTTTTTGAATCAGTACGTCAGGCTTAATCGAAATAAATTAAATTTGGAACGAAATACAAAGTTTTTATTTTCACGAAATTTGCAAGACATGTAGACCTCCAATTGGAATTTTTTCTCACGAACCGTAAGACGTAGAAGAAATCTGAGCACTTGAGAAGAACAAGTAGCAAATTTTATGTAGGAAAAGTGCACCGGTTTGACTCTAGGACCGAAATTGTCGCCAATATAGCCGATTAAAGGATATTTAAATGATGAACAAATAATACAAAAAATTATAGTTTTTTCCATTTTCCGGCCAAACGGTGCATTTTCTCATAGGGGTATGTAAATCTTTTTTAAATCAGTACGTCAGGCTTAATCGAAATAAATTAAATTTGGAACGAAATACAAAGTTTTTATTTTCACGAAATTTGCAAGACATGTAGACCTCCAATTAGAATTTTTTCTCACGAACCGTAAGACGTAGAAGAAATCTGAGCACTTGAGAAGAACAAGTAGCAAATTTTATGTAGGAAAAGTGCACCGGTTTGACTCTAGGACCAAAATTGTCGCCAATATAGCCGATTAAAGGATGTTTAAATGATGAACAAATAATACAAAAAATTATAGTTTTTTCCATTTTCCGGCCAAACGGTGCATTTTCTCATAGGGGTATGTATATCTTTTTTGAATCAGTACGTCAGGCTTAATCGAAATAAATTAAATTTGGAACGAAATACAAAGTTTTTATTTTCACGAAATTTGCAAGACATGTAGACCTCCAATTGGAATTTTTTCTCACGAACCGTAAGACGTAGAAGAAATCTGAGCACTTGAGAAGAACAAGTAGCAAATTTTATGTAGGAAAAGTGCACCGGTTTGACTCTAGGACCGAAATTGACGCCAATATGCCCGATTATTGAATTTTGAAAAAAATCCAAGGGTACCCCCTTTAAACATTTTTGGACAAATTCCAATTTTAGAAAATTGTTTCTTTTAATGTTAATATATACACTAGGTCTAACTTATTCCATATACGTGTTTTTTTTCTATCCCCTACTCACAGTTTGGCAAAAAAAATGGAAAAATCGAATTAAAAATTTTCAGTTTTTTCCATTTTCCGGCCAAACGGTGCATTTTCTCATAAGGGTATGTATATCTTTTTTGAATCAGTACGTCAGGCTTAATCGAAATAAATTAAATTTGGAACGAAATACAAAGTTTTTATTTTCACGAAATTTGCAAGACATGTAGACCTCCAATTGGAATTTTTTCTCACGAACCGTAAGACGTAGAAGAAATCTGAGCACTTGAGAAGAACAAGTAGCAAATTTTATGTAGGAAAAGTGCACCGGTTTGACTCTAGGACCGAAATTGACGCCAATATGCCCGATTATTGAATTTTGAAAAAAATCCAAGGGTACCCCCTTTAAACATTTTTGGGCAAATTCCAATTTTAGAAAATTGTTTCTTTTAATGTCAATATATACACTAGGTCTAACTTATTCCAAATACGTGTTTTTTTTCTATCCCCTACTCACAGTTTGGCAAAAAAAATGGAAAAATCGAATTAAAATTTTTCAGTTTTTTCCATTTTCCGGCCAAACGGTGCATTTTCTCATAGGGGTATGTATATCTTTTTTGAATCAGTGCGTCAGGCTTAATCGAAATAAATTAAATTTGGAAACGAAATACAAAGTTTTTATTTTCACGAAATTTGCAAGACATGTAGACCTCCAATTGGAATTTTTTCTCACGAACCGTAAGACGTAGAAGAAATCTGAGCACTTGAGAAGAACAAGTAGCAAATTTTATGTAGGAAAAGTGCACCGGTTTGACTCTAGGACCGAAATTGTCGCCAATATAGCCGATTAAAGGATGTTTAAATGATGAACAAATAATACAAAAAATTATAGTTTTTTCCATTTTCCGGCCAAACGGTGCATTTTCTCATAGGGGTATGTAAATCTTTTTTAAATCAGTACGTCAGGCTTAATCGAAATAAATTAAATTTGGAACGAAATACAAAGTTTTTATTTTCACGAAATTTGCAAGACATGTAGACCTCCAATTGGAATTTTTTCTCACGAACCGTAAGACGTAGCAAAGATCTGAGCACTTGAGAAGAACAAGTAGCAAATTTTATGTAGGAAAAGAGCACTGGTTTGACTCTAGGACCGAAATTGTCGCCAATATAGCCGATTAAAGGATGTTTAAATGATGAACAAATAATACAAAAAATTATAGTTTTTTCCATTTTCCGGCCAAACGGTGCATTTTCTCATAGGGGTATGTATATCTTTTTTGAATCAGTACGTCAGGCTTAATCGAAATAAATTAAATTTGGAACGAAATACAAAGTTTTTATTTTCACGAAATTTGCAAGACATGTAGACCTCCAATTGGAATTTTTTCTCACGAACCGTAAGACGTAGAAGAAATCTGAGCACTTGAGAAGAACAAGTAGCAAATTTTATGTAGGAAAAGTGCACCGGTTTGACTCTAGGACCGAAATTGACGCCAATATGCCCGATTATTGAATTTTGAAAAAAATCCAAGGGTACCCCCTTTAAACATTTTTGGGCAAATTCCAATTTTAGAAAATTGTTTTTTTAATGTTAATATATTCACTAGGTCTAACTTATTCCAAATACGTGTTTTTTTTCTATCCCCTACTCACAGTTTGGCAAAAAAAATGGAAAAATCGAATTAAAAATTTTCAGTTTTTTCCATTTTCCGGCCAAACGGTGCATTTTCTCATAAGGGTATGTATATCTTTTTTGAATCAGTACGTCAGGCTTAATGGAAATAAATTAAATTTGGAACGAAATACAAAGTTTTTATTTTCACGAAATTTGCAAGACATGTAGACCTCCAATTGGAATTTTTTCTCACGAACCGTAAGACGTAGAAGAAATCTGAGCACTTGAGAAGAACAAGTAGCAAATTTTATGTAGGAAAAGTGCACCGGTTTGACTCTAGGACCGAAATTGTCGCCAATATAGCCGATTAAAGGATGTTTAAATGATGAACAAATAATACAAAAAATTATAGTTTTTTCCATTTTCCGGCCAAACGGTGCATTTTCTCATAGGGGTATGTAAATCTTTTTTAAATCAGTACGTCAGGCTTAATCGAAATAAATTAAATTTGGAACGAAATACAAAGTTTTTATTTTCACGAAATTTGCAAGACATGTAGACCTCCAATTGGAATTTTTTCTCACGAACCGTTAGACGTAGAAGAAATCTGAGCACTTGAGAAGAACAAGTAGCAAATTTTATGTAGGAAAAGTGCACCGGTTTAAATCTAGGACCGAAATTGACGCCAATATGCCCGATTATTGAATTTTGAAAAAAATCCAAGGGTACCCCCTTTAAACATTTTTGGACAAATTCCAATTTTAGAAAATTGTTTCTTTTAATGTTAATATATACACTAGGTCTAACTTATTCCATATACGTGTTTTTTTTCTATCCCCTACTCACAGTTTGGCAAAAAAAATGGAAAAATCGAATTAAAAATTTTCAGTTTTTTCCATTTTTCGGCCAAACGGTGCATTTTCTCATAAGGGTATGTATATCTTTTTTGAATCAGTACGTCAGGCTTAATCGAAATAAATTAAATTTGGAACGAAATACAAAGTTTTTATTTTCACGAAATTTGCAAGACATGTAGACCTCCAATTGGAATTTTTTCTCACGAACCGTAAGACGTAGAAGAAATCTGAGCACTTGAGAAGAACAAGTAGCAAATTTTATGTAGGAAAAGTGCACCGGTTTGACTCTAGGACCGAAATTGACGCCAATATGCCCAATTATTGAATTTTGAAAAAAATCCAAGGGTACCCCCTTTAAACATTTTTGGGCAAATTCCAATTTTAGAAAATTGTTTCTTTTAATGTCAATATATACACTAGGTCTAACTTATTCCAAATACGTGTTTTTTTTCTATCCCCTACTCACAGTTTGGCAAAAAAAATGGAAAAATCGAATTAAAATTTTTCAGTTTTTTCCATTTTCCGGCCAAACGGTGCATTTTCTCATAGGGGTATGTATATCTTTTTTGAATCAGTGCGTCAGGCTTAATCGAAATAAATTAAATTTGGAAACGAAATACAAAGTTTTTATTTTCACGAAATTTGCAAGACATGTAGACCTCCAATTGGAATTTTTTCTCACGAACCGTAAGACGTAGAAGAAATCTGAGCACTTGAGAAGAACAAGTAGCAAATTTTATGTAGGAAAAGTGCACCGGTTTGACTCTAGGACCGAAATTGTCGCCAATATAGCCGATTAAAGGATGTTTAAATGATGAACAAATAATACAAAAAATTATAGTTTTTTCCATTTTCCGGCCAAACGGTGCATTTTCTCATAGGGGTATGTAAATCTTTTTTAAATCAGTACGTCAGGCTTAATCGAAATAAATTAAATTTGGAACGAAATACAAAGTTTTTATTTTCACGAAATTTGCAAGACATGTAGACCTCCAATTGGAATTTTTTCTCACGAACCGTAAGACGTAGCAAAGATCTGAGCACTTGAGAAGAACAAGTAGCAAATTTTATGTAGGAAAAGAGCACTGGTTTGACTCTAGGACCGAAATTGTCGCCAATATAGCCGATTAAAGGATGTTTAAATGATGAACAAATAATACAAAAAATTATAGTTTTTTCCATTTTCCGGCCAAACGGTGCATTTTCTCATAGGGGTATGTATATCTTTTTTGAATCAGTACGTCAGGCTTAATCGAAATAAATTAAATTTGGAACGAAATACAAAGTTTTTATTTTCACGAAATTTGCAAGACATGTAGACCTCCAATTGGAATTTTTTCTCACGAACCGTAAGACGTAGAAGAAATCTGAGCACTTGAGAAGAACAAGTAGCAAATTTTATGTAGGAAAAGTGCACCGGTTTGACTCTAGGACCGAAATTGACGCCAATATGCCCGATTATTGAATTTTGAAAAAAATCCAAGGGTACCCCCTTTAAACATTTTTGGGCAAATTCCAATTTTAGAAAATTGTTTTTTTAATGTTAATATATTCACTAGGTCTAACTTATTCCAAATACGTGTTTTTTTTCTATCCCCTACTCACAGTTTGGCAAAAAAAATGGAAAAATCGAATTAAAAATTTTCAGTTTTTTCCATTTTCCGGCCAAACGGTGCATTTTCTCATAAGGGTATGTATATCTTTTTTGAATCAGTACGTCAGGCTTAATGGAAATAAATTAAATTTGGAACGAAATACAAAGTTTTTATTTTCACGAAATTTGCAAGACATGTAGACCTCCAATTGGAATTTTTTCTCACGAACCGTAAGACGTAGAAGAAATCTGAGCACTTGAGAAGAACAAGTAGCAAATTTTATGTAGGAAAAGTGCACCGGTTTGACTCTAGGACCGAAATTGTCGCCAATATAGCCGATTAAAGGATGTTTAAATGATGAACAAATAATACAAAAAATTATAGTTTTTTCCATTTTCCGGCCAAACGGTGCATTTTCTCATAGGGGTATGTAAATCTTTTTTAAATCAGTACGTCAGGCTTAATCGAAATAAATTAAATTTGGAACGAAATACAAAGTTTTTATTTTCACGAAATTTGCAAGACATGTAGACCTCCAATTGGAATTTTTTCTCACGAACCGTTAGACGTAGAAGAAATCTGAGCACTTGAGAAGAACAAGTAGCAAATTTTATGTAGGAAAAGTGCACCGGTTTAAATCTAGGACCGAAATTGACGCCAATATGCCCGATTATTGAATTTTGAAAAAAATCCAAGGGTACCCCCTTTAAACATTTTTGGACAAATTCCAATTTTAGAAAATTGTTTCTTTTAATGTTAATATATACACTAGGTCTAACTTATTCCATATACGTGTTTTTTTTCTATCCCCTACTCACAGTTTGGCAAAAAAAATGGAAAAATCGAATTAAAAATTTTCAGTTTTTTCCATTTTTCGGCCAAACGGTGCATTTTCTCATAAGGGTATGTATATCTTTTTTGAATCAGTACGTCAGGCTTAATCGAAATAAATTAAATTTGGAACGAAATACAAAGTTTTTATTTTCACGAAATTTGCAAGACATGTAGACCTCCAATTGGAATTTTTTCTCACGAACCGTAAGACGTAGAAGAAATCTGAGCACTTCAGAAGAACAAGTAGCAAATTTTATGTAGGAAAAGTGCACCGGTTTGACTCTAGGACCGAAATTGACGCCAATATGCCCAATTATTGAATTTTGAAAAAAATCCAAGGGTACCCCCTTTAAACATTTTTGGGCAAATTCCAATTTTAGAAAATTGTTTTTTTAATGTTAATATATACACTAGGTCTAACTTATTCCAAATACGTGTTTTTTTTCTATCCCCTACTCACAGTTTGGCAAAAAAAATGGAAAAATCGAATTAAAAATTTTCAGTTTTTTCCATTTTCCGGCCAAACGGTGCATTTTCTCATAAGGGTATGTATATCTTTTTTGAATCAGTACGTCAGGCTTAATCGAAATAAATTAAATTTGGAACGAAATACAAAGTTTTTATTTTCACGAAATTTGCAAGGCATGTAGACCTCCAATTGGAATTTTTTCTCACGAACCGTAAGACGTAGAAGAAATCTGAGCACTTGAGAAGAACAAGTAGCAAATTTTATGTAGGAAAAGTGCACCGGTTTGACTCTAGGACCGAAATTGTCGCCAATATAGCCGATTAAAGGATGTTTAAATGATGAACAAATAATACAAAAAATTATAGTTTTTTCCATTTTCCGGCCAAACGGTGCATTTTCTCATAGGGGTATGTAAATCTTTTTTAAATCAGTACGTCAGGCTTAATCGAAATAAATTAAATTTGGAACGAAATACAAAGTTTTTATTTTCACGAAATTTGCAAGACATGTAGACCTCCAATTGGAATTTTTTCTCACGAACCGTAAGACGTAGCAAAGATCTGAGCACTTGAGAAGAACAAGTAGCAAATTTTATGTAGGAAAAGTGCACCGGTTTGACTCTAGGACCGAAATTGTCGCCAATATAGCCGATTAAAGGATGTTTAAATGATGAACAAATAATACAAAAAATTATAGTTTTTTCCATTTTCCGGCCAAACGGTGCATTTTCTCATAGGGGTATGTATATCTTTTTTGAATCAGTACGTCAGGCTTAATCGAAATAAATTAAATTTGGAACGAAATACAAAGTTTTTATTTTCACGAAATTTGCAAGACATGTAGACCTCCAATTGGAATTTTTTCTCACGAACCGTAAGGCGTAGAAGAAATCTGAGCACTTCAGAAGAACAAGTAGCAAATTTTATGTAGGAAAAGTGCACCGGTTTGACTCTAGGACCGAAATTGACGCCAATATAGCCGATTAAAGGATGTTTAAATGATGAACAAATAATACAAAAAATTATAGTTTTTTCCATTTTCCGGCCAAACGGTGCATTTTCTCATAAGGGTATGTATATCTTTTTTGAATCAGTACGTCAGGCTTAATCGAAATAAATTAAATTTGGAACGAAATACAAAGTTTTTATTTTCACGAAATTTGCAAGACATGTAGACCTCCAATTGGAATTTTTTCTCACGAACCGTAAGACGTAGAAGAAATCTGAGCACTTGAGAAGAACAAGTAGCAAATTTTATGTAGGAAAAGTGCACCGGTTTGACTCTAGGACCGAAATTGACGCCAATATGCCCGATTATTGAATTTTGAAAAAAATCCAAGGGTACCCCCTTTAAACATTTTTGGCCAAATTCCAATTTTAGAAAATTGTTTCTTTTAATGTTAATATATACACTAGGTCCAACTTATTCCAAATACGTGTTTTTTTTCTATCCCCTACTCACAGTTTGGCAAAAAAAATGGAAAAATCGAATTAAAAATTTTCAGTTTTTTCCATTTTCCGGCCAAACGGTGCATTTTCTCATAGGGGTATGTATATCTTTTTTGAATCAGTACGTCAGGCTTAATCGAAATAAATTAAATTTGGAACGAAATACAAAGTTTTTATTTTCACGAAATTTGCAAGACATGTAGACCTCCAATTGGAATTTTTTCTCACGAACCGTAAGGCGTAGAAGAAATCTGAGCAATTGAGAAGAACAAGTAGCAAATTTTATGTAGGAAAAGTGCACCGGTTTGACTCTAGGACCGAAATTGACGCCAATATGCCCGATTATTGAATTTTGAAAAAAATCCAAGGGTACCCCCTTTAAACATTTTTGGGCAAATTCCAATTTTAGAAAATTGTTTCTTTTAATGTTAATATATACACTGGGTCTAACTTATTCCATATACGTGTTTTTTTTCTATCTCCTACTCACAGTTTGGCAAAAAAAATGGAAACATCGAATTAAAAATTTTCAGTTTTTTCCATTTTCCGGCCAAACGGTGCATTTTCTCATAAGGGTATGTATATCTTTTTTGAATCAGTACGTCAGGCTTAATCGAAATAAATTAAATTTGGAACGAAATACAAAGTTTTTATTTTCACGAAATTTGCAAGACATGTAGACCTCCAATTGGAATTTTTTCTCACGAACCGTAAGACGTAGAAGAAATCTGAGCACTTGAGAAGAACAAGTAGCAAATTTTATGTAGGAAAAGTGCACCGGTTTGACTCTAGGACCGAAATTGACGCCAATATGCCCGATTATTGAATTTTGAAAAAAATCCAAGGGTACCCCCTTTAAACATTTTTGGGCAAATTCCAATTTTAGAAAATTGTTTCTTTTAATGTTAATATATACACTAGGTCTAACTTATTCCAAATACGTGTTTTTTTTCTATCCCCTACTCACAGTTTGGCAAAAAAAATGGAAAAATCGAATTAAAAATTTTCAGTTTTTTCCATTTTCCGGCCAAACGGTGCATTTTCTCATAAGAGTATGTATATCTTTTTTGAATCAGTACGTCAGGCTTAATCGAAATAAATTAAATTTGGAACGAAATACAAAGTTTTTATTTTCACGAAATTTGCAAGACATGTAGACCTCCAATTGGAATTTTTTCTCACGAACCGTAAGGCGTAGAAGAAATCTGAGCAATTGAGAAGAACAAGTAGCAAATTTTATGTAGGAAAAGTGCACCGGTTTGACTCTAGGACCGAAATTGACGCCAATATGCCCGATTATTGAATTTTGAAAAAAATCCAAGGGTACCCCCTTTAAACATTTTTGGGCAAATTCCAATTTTAGAAAATTGTTTCTTTTAATGTTAATATATACACTAGGTCTAACTTATTCCAAATACGTGTTTTTTTTCTATCCCCTACTCACAGTTTGGCAAAAAAAATGGAAAAATCGAATTAAAAATTTTCAGTTTTTTCCATTTTCCGGCCAAACGGTGCATTTTCTCATAAGGGTATGTATATCTTTTTTGAATCAGTACGTCAGGCTTAATCGAAATAAATTAAATTTGGAACGAAATACAAAGTTTTTATTTTCACGAAATTTGCAAGACATGTAGACCTCCAATTGGAATTTTTTCTCACGAACCGTAAGACGTAGAAGAAATCTGAGAACTTGAGAAGAACAAGTAGCAAATTTTATGTAGGAAAAGTGCACCGGTTTGACTCTAGGACCGAAATTGTCGCCAATATAGCCGATTAAAGGATGTTTAAATGATGAACAAATAATACAAAAAATTATAGTTTTTTCCATTTTCCGGCCAAACGGTGCATTTTCTCATAGGGGTATGTAAATCTTTTTTAAATCAGTACGTCAGGCTTAATCGAAATAAATTAAATTTGGAACGAAATACAAAGTTTTTATTTTCACGAAATTTGCAAGACATGTAGACCTCCAATTGGAATTTTTTCTCACGAACCGTAAGACGTAGAAGAAATCTGAGCACTTGAGAAGAACAAGTAGCAAATTTTATGTAGGAAAAGTGCACCGGTTTGACTCTAGGACCGAAATTGTCGCCAATATAGCCGATTAAAGGATGTGTAAATGATGAACAAATAATACAAAAAATTATAGTTTTTTCCATTTTCCGGCCAAACGGTGCATTTTCTCATAGGGGTGTGTATATCTTTTTTGAATCAGTACGTCAGGCTTAATCGAAATAAATTAAATTTGTAACGAAATACAAAGTTTTTATTTTCACGAAATTTGCAAAACATGTAGACCTCCAATTGGAATTTTTTCTCACGAACTGTAAGACGTAGAAGAAATCTGAGAACTTGAGAAGAACAAGTAGCAAATTTTATGTAGGAAAAGTGCACCGGTTTGACTCTAGGACCGAAATTGTCGCCAATATAGCCGATTAAAGGATGTTTAAATGATGAACAAATAATACAAAAAATTATAGTTTTTTCCATTTTCCGGCCAAACGGTGCATTTTCTCATTGGGGTATGTATATCTGTTTTGAATCAGTACGTCAGGCTTAATCGAAATAAATTAAATTTGGAACGAAATACAAAGTTTTTATTTTCACGAAATTTGCAAGACATGTAGACCTCCAATTGGAATTTTTTCTCACGAACCGTAAGACGTAGAAGAAATCTGAGCACTTGAGAAGAACAAGTAGCAAATTTTATGTAGGAAAAGTGCACCGGTTTGACTCTAGGACCGAAATTGACGCCAATATGCCCGATTATTGAATTTTGAAAAAAATCCAAGGGTACCCCCTTTAAACATTTTTGGGCAAATTCCAATTTTAGAAAATTGTTTTTTTAATGTTAATATATTCACTAGGTCTAACTTATTCCAAATACGTGCTTTTTTTCTATCCCCTACTCACAGTTTGGCAAAAAAAATGGAAAAATCGAATTAAAAATTTTCAGTTTTTTCCATTTTCCGGCCAAACGGTGCATTTTCTCATAAGGGTATGTATATCTTTTTTGAATCAGTACGTCAGGCTTAATCGAAATAAATTAAATTTGGAACGAAATACAAAGTTTTTATTTTCACGAAATTTGCAAGACATGTAGACCTCCAATTGGAATTTTTTCTCACGAACCGTAAGACGTAGAAGAAATCTGAGCACTTGAGAAGAACAAGTAGCAAATTTTATGTAGGAAAAGTGCACCGGTTTGACTCTAGGACCGAAATTGTCGCCAATATAGCCGATTAAAGGATGTTTAAATGATGAACAAATAATACAAAAAATTATAGTTTTTTCCATTTTCCGGCCAAACGGTGCATTTTCTCATAGGGGTATGTAAATCTTTTTTAAATCAGTACGTCAGGCTTAATCGAAATAAATTAAATTTGGAACGAAATACAAAGTTTTTATTTTCACGAAATTTGCAAGACATGTAGACCTCCAATTGGAATTTTTTCTCACGAACCGTAAGACGTAGAAGAAATCTGAGCACTTGAGAAGAACAAGTAGCAAATTTTATGTAGGAAAAGTGCACCGGTTTGACTTTAGGACCGAAATTGTCGCCAATATAGCCGATTAAAGGATGTTAAAATTATGAACAAATAATACAAAAAATTATAGTTTTTTCCATTTTCCGGCCAAACGGTGCATTTTCTCATAGGGGTATGTATATCTTTTTTGAATCAGTACGTCAGGCTTAATCGAAATAAATTAAATTTGGAACGAAATACAAAGTTTTTATTTTCACGAAATTTGCAAGACATGTAGACCTCCAATTGGAATTTTTTCTCACGAACCGTAAGGCGTAGAAGAAATCTGAGCAATTGAGAAGAACAAGTAGCAAATTTTATGTAGGAAAAGTGCACCGGTTTGACTCTAGGACCGAAATTGACGCCAATATGCCCGATTATTGAATTTTGAAAAAAATCCAAGGGTACCCCCTTTAAACATTTTTGGGCAAATTCCAATTTTAGAAAATTGTTTCTTTTAATGTTAATATATACACTAGGTCTAACTTATTCCAAATACGTGTTTTTTTTCTATCCCCTACTCACAGTTTGGCAAAAAAAATGGAAAAATCGAATTAAAAATTTTCAGTTTTTTCCATTTTCCGGCCAAACGGTGCATTTTCTCATAAGAGTATGTATATCTTTTTTGAATCAGTACGTCAGGCTTAATCGAAATAAATTAAATTTGGAACGAAATACAAAGTTTTTATTTTCACGAAATTTGCAAGACATGTAGACCTCCAATTGGAATTTTTTCTCACGAACCGTAAGGCGTAGAAGAAATCTGAGCAATTGAGAAGAACAAGTAGCAAATTTTATGTAGGAAAAGTGCACCGGTTTGACTCTAGGACCGAAATTGACGCCAATATGCCCGATTATTGAATTTTGAAAAAAATCCAAGGGTACCCCCTTTAAACATTTTTGGGCAAATTCCAATTTTAGAAAATTGTTTCTTTTAATGTTAATATATACACTAGGTCTAACTTATTCCAAATACGTGTTTTTTTTCTATCCCCTACTCACAGTTTGGCAAAAAAAATGGAAAAATCGAATTAAAAATTTTCAGTTTTTTCCATTTTCCGGCCAAACGGTGCATTTTCTCATAAGGGTATGTATATCTTTTTTGAATCAGTACGTCAGGCTTAATCGAAATAAATTAAATTTGGAACGAAATACAAAGTTTTTATTTTCACGAAATTTGCAAGACATGTAGACCTCCAATTGGAATTTTTTCTCACGAACCGTAAGACGTAGAAGAAATCTGAGAACTTGAGAAGAACAAGTAGCAAATTTTATGTAGGAAAAGTGCACCGGTTTGACTCTAGGACCGAAATTGTCGCCAATATAGCCGATTAAAGGATGTTTAAATGATGAACAAATAATACAAAAAATTATAGTTTTTTCCATTTTCCGGCCAAACGGTGCATTTTCTCATAGGGGTATGTAAATCTTTTTTAAATCAGTACGTCAGGCTTAATCGAAATAAATTAAATTTGGAACGAAATACAAAGTTTTTATTTTCACGAAATTTGCAAGACATGTAGACCTCCAATTGGAATTTTTTCTCACGAACCGTAAGACGTAGAAGAAATCTGAGCACTTGAGAAGAACAAGTAGCAAATTTTATGTAGGAAAAGTGCACCGGTTTGACTCTAGGACCGAAATTGTCGCCAATATAGCCGATTAAAGGATGTGTAAATGATGAACAAATAATACAAAAAATTATAGTTTTTTCCATTTTCCGGCCAAACGGTGCATTTTCTCATAGGGGTGTGTATATCTTTTTTGAATCAGTACGTCAGGCTTAATCGAAATAAATTAAATTTGTAACGAAATACAAAGTTTTTATTTTCACGAAATTTGCAAAACATGTAGACCTCCAATTGGAATTTTTTCTCACGAACTGTAAGACGTAGAAGAAATCTGAGAACTTGAGAAGAACAAGTAGCAAATTTTATGTAGGAAAAGTGCACCGGTTTGACTCTAGGACCGAAATTGTCGCCAATATAGCCGATTAAAGGATGTTTAAATGATGAACAAATAATACAAAAAATTATAGTTTTTTCCATTTTCCGGCCAAACGGTGCATTTTCTCATTGGGGTATGTATATCTGTTTTGAATCAGTACGTCAGGCTTAATCGAAATAAATTAAATTTGGAACGAAATACAAAGTTTTTATTTTCACGAAATTTGCAAGACATGTAGACCTCCAATTGGAATTTTTTCTCACGAACCGTAAGACGTAGAAGAAATCTGAGCACTTGAGAAGAACAAGTAGCAAATTTTATGTAGGAAAAGTGCACCGGTTTGACTCTAGGACCGAAATTGACGCCAATATGCCCGATTATTGAATTTTGAAAAAAATCCAAGGGTACCCCCTTTAAACATTTTTGGGCAAATTCCAATTTTAGAAAATTGTTTTTTTAATGTTAATATATTCACTAGGTCTAACTTATTCCAAATACGTGCTTTTTTTCTATCCCCTACTCACAGTTTGGCAAAAAAAATGGAAAAATCGAATTAAAAATTTTCAGTTTTTTCCATTTTCCGGCCAAACGGTGCATTTTCTCATAAGGGTATGTATATCTTTTTTGAATCAGTACGTCAGGCTTAATCGAAATAAATTAAATTTGGAACGAAATACAAAGTTTTTATTTTCACGAAATTTGCAAGACATGTTGACCTCCAATTGGAATTTTTTCTCACGAACCGTAAGACGTAGAAGAAATCTGAGCACTTGAGAAGAACAAGTAGCAAATTTTATGTAGGAAAAGTGCACCGGTTTGACTCTAGGACCGAAATTGACGCCAATATGCCCGATTATTGAATTTTGAAAAAAATCCAAGGGTACCCCCTTTAACATTTTTGGGCAAATTCCAATTTTAGAAAATTGTTTTTTTAATGTTAATATATACACTAGGTCTAACTTATTCCAAATACGTGTTTTTTTTTCTATCCCCTACTCACAGTTTGGCAAAAAAAATGGAAAAATCGAATTAAAAATTTTCAGTTTTTTCCATTTTCCGGCCAAACGGTGCATTTTCTCATAAGGTTATGTATATCTTTTTTGAATCAGTACGTCAGGCTTAATCGAAATAAATTAAATTTGGAACGAAATACAAAGTTTTTATTTTCACGAAATTTGCAAGACATGTAGACCTCCAATTGGAATTTTTTCTCACGAACCGTAAGACGTAGAAGAAATCTGAGCACTTGAGAAGAACAAGTAGCAAATTTTATGTAGGAAAAGTGCACCGGTTTGACTCTAGGACGGAAATTGTCGCCAATATAGCCGATTAAAGGATGTTTAAATGATGAACAAATAATACAAAAAATTATAGTTTTTTCCATTTTCCGGCCAAACGGTGCATTTTCTCATAGGGGTATGTAAATCTTTTTTAAATCAGTACGTCAGGCTTAATCGAAATAAATTAAATTTGGAACGAAATACAAAGTTTTTATTTTCACGAAATTTGCAAGACATGTAGACCTCCAATTAGAATTTTTTTCTCACGAACCGTAAGACGTAGAAGAAATCTGAGCACTTGAGAAGAACAAGTAGCAAATTTTATGTAGGAAAAGTGCACCGGTTTGACTCTAGGACCGAAATTGACGCCAATATGCCCGATTATTGAATTTTGAAAAAAATCCAAGGGTACCCCCTTTAAACATTTTTGGGCAAATTCCAATTTTATAAAATTGTTTCTTTTAATGTTAATATATACACTAGGTCTAACTTATTCCAAATACGTGTTTTTTTTCTATCCCCTACTCACAGTTTGGCAAAAAAAATGGAAAAATCGAATTAAAAATTTTCAGTTTTTTCCATTTTCCGGCCAAACGGTGCATTTTCTCATAAGGGTATGTATATCTTTTTTGAATCAGTACGTCAGGCTTAATCGAAATAAATTAAATTTGGAACGAAATACAAAGATTTTATTTTCACGAAATTTGCAAGACATGTAGACCTCCAATTGGAATTTTTTCTCACGAACCGTAAGACGTAGAAGAAATCTGAGCACTTGAGAAGAACAAGTAGCAAATTTTATGTAGGAAAAGTGCACCGGTTTGACTCTAGGACCGAAATTGTCGCCAATATAGCCGATTAAAGGATGTGTAAATGATGAACAAATAATACAAAAAATTATAGTTTTTTCCATTTTCCGGCCAAACGGTGCATTTTCTCATAGGGGTATGTAAATCTTTTTTAAATCAGTACGTCAGGCTTAATCGAAATAAATTAAATTTGGAACGAAATACAAAGTTTTTATTTTCACGAAATTTGCAAAACATGTAGACCTCCAATTGGAATTTTTTCTCACGAACTGTAAGACGTAGAAGAAATCTGAGAACTTGAGAAGAACAAGTAGCAAATTTTATGTAGGAAAAGTGCACCGGTTTGACTCTAGGACCGAAATTGTCGCCAATATAGCCGATTAAAGGATGTTTAAATGATGAACAAATAATACAAAAAATTATAGTTTTTTCCATTTTCCGGCCAAACGGTGCATTTTCTCATAGGGGTATGTATATCTTTTTTGAATCAGTACGTCAGGCTTAATCGAAATAAATTAAATTTGGAACGAAATACAAAGTTTTTATTTTCACGAAATTTGCAAGACATGTAGACCTCCAATTGGAATTTTTTCTCACGAACCGTAAGACGTAGAAGAAATCTGAGCACTTGAGAAGAACAAGTAGCAAATTTTATGTAGGAAGAGTGCACCGGTTTGACTCTAGGACCGAAATTGACGCCAATATGCCCGATTATGGAATTTTGAAAAAAATCCAAGGGTACCCCCTTTAAACATTTTTGGGCAAATTCCAATTTTAGAAAATTGTTTCTTTTAATGTTAATATATACACTAGGTCTAACTTATTCCAAATACGTGTTTTTTTTCTATCCCCTACTCACAGTTTGGCAAAAAAAATGGAAAAATCGAATTAAAAATTTTCAGTTTTTTCCATTTTCCGGCCAAACGGTGCATTTTCTCATAAGGGTATGTATATCTTTTTTGAATCAGTACGTCAGGCTTAATCGAAATAAATTAAATTTGGAACGAAATACAAAGTTTTTATTTTCACGAAATTTGCAAGACATGTAGACCTCCAATTGGAATTTTTTCTCACGAACCGTAAGACGTAGAAGAAATCTGAGCACTTGAGAAGAACAAGTAGCAAATTTTATGTAGGAAAAGTGCACCGGTTTGACTCTAGGACGGAAATTGTCGCCAATATAGCCGATTAAAGGATGTTTAAATGATGAACAAATAATACAAAAAATTATAGTTTTTTCCATTTTCCGGCCAAACGGTGCATTTTCTCATAGGGGTATGTAAATCTTTTTTAAATCAGTACGTCAGGCTTAATCGAAATAAATTAAATTTGGAACGAAATACAAAGTTTTTATTTTCACGAAATTTGCAAGACATGTAGACCTCCAATTAGAATTTTTTTCTCACGAACCGTAAGACGTAGAAGAAATCTGAGCACTTGAGAAGAACAAGTAGCAAATTTTATGTAGGAAAAGTGCACCGGTTTGACTCTAGGACCGAAATTGACGCCAATATGCCCGATTATTGAATTTTGAAAAAAATCCAAGGGTACCCCCTTTAAACATTTTTGGGCAAATTCCAATTTTATAAAATTGTTTCTTTTAATGTTAATATATACACTAGGTCTAACTTATTCCAAATACGTGTTTTTTTTCTATCCCCTACTCACAGTTTGGCAAAAAAAATGGAAAAATCGAATTAAAAATTTTCAGTTTTTTCCATTTTCCGGCCAAACGGTGCATTTTCTCATAAGGGTATGTATATCTTTTTTGAATCAGTACGTCAGGCTTAATCGAAATAAATTAAATTTGGAACGAAATACAAAGATTTTATTTTCACGAAATTTGCAAGACATGTAGACCTCCAATTGGAATTTTTTCTCACGAACCGTAAGACGTAGAAGAAATCTGAGCACTTGAGAAGAACAAGTAGCAAATTTTATGTAGGAAAAGTGCACCGGTTTGACTCTAGGACCGAAATTGTCGCCAATATAGCCGATTAAAGGATGTTTAAATGATGAACAAATAATACAAAAAATTATAGTTTTTTCCATTTTCCGGCCAAACGGTGCATTTTCTCATAGGGGTATGTATATCTTTTTTGAATCAGTACGTCAGGCTTAATCGAAATAAATTAAATTTGGAACGAAATACAAAGTTTTTATTTTCACGAAATTTGCAAGACATGTAGACCTCCAATTGGAATTTTTTCTCACGAACCGTAAGACGTAGAAGAAATCTGAGCACTTGAGAAGAACAAGTAGCAAATTTTATGTAGGAAGAGTGCACCGGTTTGACTCTAGGACCGAAATTGACGCCAATATGCCCGATTATGGAATTTTGAAAAAAATCCAAGGGTACCCCCTTTAAACATTTTTGGGCAAATTCCAATTTTAGAAAATTGTTTCTTTTAATGTTAATATATACACTAGGTCTAACTTATTCCAAATACGTGTTTTTTTTCTATCCCCTACTCACAGTTTGGCAAAAAAAATGGAAAAATCGAATTAAAAATTTTCAGTTTTTTCCATTTTCCGGCCAAACGGTGCATTTTCTCATAAGGGTATGTATATCTTTTTTGAATCAGTACGTCAGGCTTAATCGAAATAAATTAAATTTGGAACGAAATACAAAGTTTTTATTTTCACGAAATTTGCAAGACATGTAGACCTCCAATTGGAATTTTTTCTCACGAACCGTAAGACGTAGAAGAAATCTGAGCACTTGAGAAGAACAAGTAGCAAATTTTATGTAGGAAAAGTGCACCGGTTTGACTCTAGGACCGAAATTGTCGCCAATATAGACGATTAAAGGATGTGTAAATGATGAACAAATAATACAAAAAATTATAGTTTTTTCCATTTTCCGGCCAAACGGTGCATTTTCTCATAGGGGTATGTAAATCTTTTTTAAATCAGTACGTCAGGCTTAATCGAAATAAATTAAATTTGGAACGAAATACAAAGTTTTTATTTTCACGAAATTTGCAAGACATGTAGACCTCCAATTGGAATTTTTTCTCACGAACCGTAAGACGTAGAAGAAATCTGAGCACTTGAGAAGAACAAGTAGCAAATTTTATGTAGGAAAAGTGCACCGGTTTGACTCTAGGACCGAAATTGTCGCCAATATAGCCGATTAAAGGATGTTTAAATGATGAACAAATAATACAAAAAATTATAGTTTTTTCCATTTTCCGGCCAAACGGTGCATTTTCTCATAGGGGTATGTAAATCTTTTTTAAATCAGTACGTCAGGCTTAATCGAAATAAATTAAATTTGGAACGAAATACAAAGTTTTTATTTTCACGAAATTTGCAAGACATGTAGACCTCCAATTGGAATTTTTTCTCACGAACCGTTAGACGTAGAAGAAATCTGAGCACTTGAGAAGAACAAGTAGCAAATTTTATGTAGGAAAAGTGCACCGGTTTGACTCTAGGACCGAAATTGACGCCAATATGCCCGATTATTGAATTTTGAAAAAAATCCAAGGGTACCCCCTTTAAACATTTTTGGGCAAATTCCAATTTTAGAAAATTGTTTCTTTTAATGTTAATATATACACTATGTCTAACTTATTCCAAATACGTGTTTTTTTTCTATCCCCTACTCACAGTTTGGCAAAAAAAATGGAAAAATCGAATTAAAAATTTTCAGTTTTTTCCATTTTCCGGCCAAACGGTGCATTTTCTCATAAGGGTATGTATATCTTTTTTGAATCAGTACGTCAGGCTTAATCGAAATAAATTAAATTTGGAACGAAATACAAAGTTTTTATTTTCACGAAATTTGCAAGACATGTAGACCTCCAATTGGAATTTTTTCTCACGAACCGTAAGACGTAGAAGAAATCTGAGCACTTGAGAAGAACAAGTAGCAAATTTTATGTAGGAAAAGTGCACCGGTTTGACTCTAGGACCGAAATTGACTCCAATATGCCCGATTATTGAATTTTGAAAAAAATCCAAGGGTACCCCCTTTAAACATTTTTGGGCAAATTCCAATTTTAGAAAATTGTTTTTTTAATGTTAATATATTCACTAGGTCTAACTTATTCCAAATACGTGTTTTTTTTCTATCCCCTACTCACAGTTTGGCAAAAAAAATGGAAAAATCGAATTAAAAATTTTCAGTTTTTTCCATTTTCCGGCCAAACGGTGCATTTTCTCATAGGGGTATGTAAATCTTTTTTAAATCAGTACGTCAGGCTTAATGGAAATAAATTAAATTTGGAACGAAATACAAAGTTTTTATTTTCACGAAATTTGCAAGACATGTAGACCTCCAATTGGAATTTTTTCTTACGAACCGTAAGACGTAGAAGAAATCTGAGCACTTGAGAAGAACAAGTAGCAAATTTTATGTAGGAAAAGTGCACCGGTTTGACTCTAGGACCGAAATTGTCGCCAATATAGCCGATTAAACGATGTTTAAATGATGAACAAATAATACAAAAAATTATAGTTTTTTCCATTTTCCGGCCAAACGGTGCATTTTCTCATGGGGGTATGTATATCTTTTTTGAATCAGTACGTCAGGCTTAATCGAAATAAATTAAATTTGGAACGAAATACAAAGTTTTTATTTTCACGAAATTTGCAAGACATGTAGACCTCCAATTGGAATTTTTTCTCACGAACCGTAAGACGTAGAAGAAATCTGAGCACTTGAGAAGAACAAGTAGCAAATTTTATGTAGGAAAAGTGCACCGGTTTGACTCTAGGACCGAAATTAACGCCAATATGCCCGATTATTGAATTTTGAAAAAAATCCAAGGGTACCCCCTTTAAACATTTTTGGGCAAATTCCAATTTTAGAAAATTGTTTCTTTTAATGTTAATATATACACTAGGTCTAACTTATTCCAAATACGTGTTTTTTTTCTATCCCCTACTCACAGTTTGGCAAAAAAAATGGAAAAATCGAATTAAAAATTTTCAGTTTTTCCCATTTTCCGGCCAAACGGTGCATTTTCTCATAAGGGTATGTATATCTTTTTTGAATCAGTACGTCAGGCTTAATCGAAATAAATTAAATTTGGAACGAAATACAAAGTTTTTATTTTCACGAAATTTGCAAGACATGTAGACCTCCAATTGGAATTTTTTCTCACGAACCGTAAGACGTAGAAGAAATCTGAGCACTTGAGAAGAACAAGTAGCAAATTTTATGTAGGAAAAGTGCACCGGTTTGACTCTAGGACCGAAATTGACGCCAATATGCCCGATTATTGAATTTTGAAAAAAATCCAAGGGTACCCCCTTTAAACATTTTTGGGCAAATTCCAATTTTAGAAAATTGTTTCTTTTAATGTTAATATATACACTAGGTCTAACTTATTCCAAATACGTGTTTTTTTTCTATCCCCTACTCACAGTTTGGCAAAAAAAATGGAAAAATCGAATTAAAAATTTTCAGTTTTTTCCATTTTCCGGCCAAACGGTGCATTTTCTCATAGGGGTATGTAAATCTTTTTTAAATCAGTACGTCAGGCTTAATGGAAATAAATTAAATTTGGAACGAAATACAAAGTTTTTATTTTCACGAAATTTGCAAGACATGTAGACCTCCAATTGGAATTTTTTCTTACGAACCGTAAGACGTAGAAGAAATCTGAGCACTTGAGAAGAACAAGTAGCAAATTTTATGTAGGAAAAGTGCACCGGTTTGACTCTAGGACCGAAATTGTCGCCAATATAGCCGATTAAACGATGTTTAAATGATGAACAAATAATACAAAAAATTATAGTTTTTTCCATTTTCCGGCCAAACGGTGCATTTTCTCATGGGGGTATGTATATCTTTTTTGAATCAGTACGTCAGGCTTAATCGAAATAAATTAAATTTGGAACGAAATACAAAGTTTTTATTTTCACGAAATTTGCAAGACATGTAGACCTCCAATTGGAATTTTTTCTCACGAACCGTAAGACGTAGAAGAAATCTGAGCACTTGAGAAGAACAAGTAGCAAATTTTATGTAGGAAAAGTGCACCGGTTTGACTCTAGGACCGAAATTGACGCCAATATGCCCGATTATTGAATTTTGAAAAAAATCCAAGGGTACCCCCTTTAAACATTTTTGGGCAAATTCCAATTTTAGAAAATTGTTTCTTTTAATGTTAATATATACACTAGGTCTAACTTATTCCAAATACGTGTTTTTTTTCTATCCCCTACTCACAGTTTGGCAAAAAAAATGGAAAAATCGAATTAAAAATTTTCAGTTTTTCCCATTTTCCGGCCAAACGGTGCATTTTCTCATAAGGGTATGTATATCTTTTTTGAATCAGTACGTCAGGCTTAATCGAAATAAATTAAATTTGGAACGAAATACAAAGTTTTTATTTTCACGAAATTTGCAAGACATGTAGACCTCCAATTGGAATTTTTTCTCACGAACCGTAAGACGTAGAAGAAATCTGAGCACTTGAGAAGAACAAGTAGCAAATTTTATGTAGGAAAAGTGCACCGGTTTGACTCTAGGACCGAAATTGACGCCAATATGCCCGATTATTGAATTTTGAAAAAAATCCAAGGGTACCCCCTTTAAACATTTTTGGGCAAATTCCAATTTTAGAAAATTGTTTCTTTTAATGTTAATATATACACTAGGTCTAACTTATTCCAAATACGTGTTTTTTTTCTATCCCCTACTCACAGTTTGGCAAAAAAAATGGAAAAATCGAATTAAAAATTTTCAGTTTTTTCCATTTTCCGGCCAAACGGTGCATTTTCTCATAAGGGTATGTATATCTTTTTTGAATCAGTACGTCAGGCTTAATCGAAATAAATTAAATTTGGAACGAAATACAAAGTTTTTATTTTCACGAAATTTGCAAGACATGTAGACCTCCAATTGGAATTTTTTCTCACGAACCGTAAGACGTAGAAGAAATCTGAGCACTTGAGAAGAACAAGTAGCAAATTTTATGTAGGAAAAGTGCACCGGTTTGACTCTAGGACCGAAATTGACGCCAATATGCCCGATTATTGAATTTTGAAAAAAATCCAAGGGTACCCCCTTTAAACATTTTTGGGCAAATTCCAATTTTAGAAAATTGTTTCTTTTAATGTTAATATACTTATTCCAAATACGTGTTTTTTTTCTATCCCCTACTCACAGTTTGGCAAAAAAAATGGAAAAATCGAATTAAAAATTTTCAGTTTTTTCCATTTTCCGGCCAAACGGTGCATTTTCTCATAAGGGTATGTATATCTTTTTTGAATCAGTACGTCAGGCTTAATGGAAATAAATTAAATTTGGAACGAAATACAAAGTTTTTATTTTCACGAAATTTGCAAGACATGTAGACCTCCAATTGGAATTTTTTCTCACGAACCGTAAGACGTAGAAGAAATCTGAGCACTTGAGAAGAACAAGTAGCAAATTTTATGTAGGAAAAGTGCACCGGTTTGACTCTAGGACCGAAATTGACGCCAATATGCCCGATTATGGAATTTTGAAAAAAATCCAAGGGTACCCCCTTTAAACATTTTTGGGCAAATTCCAATTTTAGAAAATTGTTTCTTTTAATGTTAATATATACACTAGGTCTAACTTATTCCAAATACGTGTTTTTTTTCTATCCCCTACTCACAGTTTGGCAAAAAAAATGGAAAAATCGAATTAAAAATTTTCAGTTTTTTCCATTTTCCGACTAAGCGGTGCATTTTCTCATAAGGGTATGTATATCTTTTTTGAATCAGTACGTCAGGCTTAATCGAAATAAATTAAATTTGGAACGAAATACAAAGTTTTTATTTTCACGAAATTTGCAAGACATGTAGACCTCCAATTGGAATTTTTTCTCACGAACCGTAAGACGTAGAAGAAATCTGAGCACTTGAGAAGAACAAGTAGCAAATTTTATGTAGGAGAAGTGCACCGGTTTGACTGTAGGACCGAAATTGTCGCCAATATAGCCGATTAAAGGATGTGTAAATGATGAACAAATAATACAAAAAATTATAGTTTTTTCCATTTTCCGGCCAAACGGTGCATTTTCTCATAGGGGTATGTAAATCTTTTTTAAATCAGTACGTCAGGCTTAATCGAAATAAATTAAATTTGGAACGAAATACAAAGTTTTTATTTTCACGAAATTTGCAAGACATGTAGACCTCCAATTGGAATTTTTTCTCACGAACCGTTGAAGACGTAGAAGAAATCTGAGCACTTGAGAAGAACAAGTAGCAAATTTTATGTAGGAAAAGTGCACCGGTTTGACTCTAGGACCGAAATTGTCGCCAATATAGCCGATTAAAGGATGTTTAAATGATGAACAAATAATACAAAAAATTATAGTTTTTTCCATTTTCGGCCAAACGGTGCATTTTCTCATAGGGGTATGTATATCTTTTTTGAATCAGTACGTCAGGCTTAATCGAAATAAATTAAATTTGGAACGAAATACAAAGTTTTTATTTTCACGAAATTTGCAAGACATGTAGACCTCCAATTGGAATTTTTTCTCACGAACCGTAAGACGTAGAAGAAATCTGAGCACTTGAGAAGAACAAGTAGCAAATTTTATGTAGGAAAAGTGCACCGGTTTGACTCTAGGACCGAAATTGACGCCAATATGCCCGATTATTGAATTTTGAAAAAAATCCAAGGGTACCCCCTTTAAACATTTTTGGGCAAATTCCAATTTTAGAAAATTGTTTTTTTAATGTTAATATATTCACTAGGTCTAACTTATTCCAAATACGTGTTTTTTTTCTATCCCCTACTCACAGTTTGGCAAAAAAAATGGAAAAATCGAATTAAAAATTTTCAGTTTTTTCCATTTTCCGGCCAAACGATGCATTTTCTCATAAGGGTATGTATATCTTTTTTGAATCAGTACGTCAGGCTTAATCGAAATAAATTAAATTTGGAACGAAATACAAAGTTTTTATTTTCACGAAATTTGCAAGACATGTAGACCTCCAATTGGAATTTTTTCTCACGAACCGTAAGACGTAGAAGAAATCTGAGCACTTGAGAAGAACAAGTAGCAAATTTTATGTAGGAAAAGTGCACCGGTTTGACTCTAGGACCGAAATTGACGCCAATATGCCCGATTATGGAATTTTGAAAAAAATCCAAGGGTACCCCCTTTAAACATTTTTGGGCAAATTCCAATTTTAGAAAATTGTTTCTTTTAATGTTAATATATACACTAGGTCTAACTTATTCCAAATACGTGTTTTTTTTCTATCCCCTACTCACAGTTTGGCAAAAAAAATGGAAAAATCGAATTAAAAATTTTCAGTTTTTTCCATTTTCCGGCCAAACGGTGCATTTTCTCATAAGGGTATGTATATCTTTTTTGAATCAGTACGTCAGGCTTAATGGAAATAAATTAAATTTGGAACGAAATACAAAGTTTTTATTTTCACGAAATTTGCAAGACATGTAGACCTCCAATTGGAATTTTTTCTCACGAACCGTAAGACGTAGAAGAAATCTGAGCACTTGAGAAGAACAAGTAGCAAATTTTATGTAGGAAAAGTGCACCGGTTTGACTCTAGGACCGAAATTGACGCCAATATGCCCGATTATGGAATTTTGAAAAAAATCCAAGGGTACCCCCTTTAAACATTTTTGGGCAAATTCCAATTTTAGAAAATTGTTTCTTTTAATGTTAATATATACACTAGGTCTAACTTATTCCAAATACGTGTTTTTTTTCTATCCCCTACTCACAGTTTGGCAAAAAAAATGGAAAAATCGAATTAAAAATTTTCAGTTTTTTCCATTTTCCGGCCAAGCGGTGCATTTTCTCATAAGGGTATGTATATCTTTTTTGAATCAGTACGTCAGGCTTAATCGAAATAAATTAAATTTGGAACGAAATACAAAGTTTTTATTTTCACGAAATTTGCAAGACATGTAGACCTCCAATTGGAATTTTTTCTCACGAACCGTAAGACGTAGAAGAAATCTGAGCACTTGAGAAGAACAAGTAGCAAATTTTATGTAGGAGAAGTGCACCGGTTTGACTCTAGGACCGAAATTGTCGCCAATATAGCCGATTAAAGGATGTGTAAATGATGAACAAATAATACAAAAAATTATAGTTTTTTCCATTTTCCGGCCAAACGGTGCATTTTCTCATAGGGGTATGTAAATCTTTTTTAAATCAGTACGTCAGGCTTAATCGAAATAAATTAAATTTGGAACGAAATACAAAGTTTTTATTTTCACGAAATTTGCAAGACATGTAGACCTCCAATTGGAATTTTTTCTCACGAACCGTTGAAGACGTAGAAGAAATCTGAGCACTTGAGAAGAACAAGTAGCAAATTTTATGTAGGAAAAGTGCACCGGTTTGACTCTAGGACCGAAATTGTCGCCAATATAGCCGATTAAAGGATGTTTAAATGATGAACAAATAATACAAAAAATTATAGTTTTTTCCATTTTCGGCCAAACGGTGCATTTTCTCATAGGGGTATGTATATCTTTTTTGAATCAGTACGTCAGGCTTAATCGAAATAAATTAAATTTGGAACGAAATACAAAGTTTTTATTTTCACGAAATTTGCAAGACATGTAGACCTCCAATTGGAATTTTTTCTCACGAACCGTAAGACGTAGAAGAAATCTGAGCACTTGAGAAGAACAAGTAGCAAATTTTATGTAGGAAAAGTGCACCGGTTTGACTCTAGGACCGAAATTGACGCCAATATGCCCGATTATTGAATTTTGAAAAAAATCCAAGGGTACCCCCTTTAAACATTTTTGGGCAAATTCCAATTTTAGAAAATTGTTTTTTTAATGTTAATATATTCACTAGGTCTAACTTATTCCAAATACGTGTTTTTTTTCTATCCCCTACTCACAGTTTGGCAAAAAAAATGGAAAAATCGAATTAAAAATTTTCAGTTTTTTCCATTTTCCGGCCAAACGGTGCATTTTCTCATAAGGGTATGTATATCTTTTTTGAATCAGTACGTCAGGCTTAATCGAAATAAATTAAATTTGGAACGAAATACAAAGTTTTTATTTTCACGAAATTTGCAAGACATGTAGACCTCCAATTGGAATTTTTTCTCACGAACCGTAAGACGTAGAAGAAATCTGAGCACTTGAGAAGAACAAGTAGCAAATTTTATGTAGGAAAAGTGCACCGGTTTGACTCTAGGACCGAAATTGTCGCCAATATAGCCGATTAAAGGATGTTTAAATGATGAACAAATAATACAAAAAATTATAGTTTTTTTTATTTTCCGGCCAAACGGTGCATTTTCTCATAGGGGTATGTAAATCTTTTTTAAATCAGTACGTCAGGCTTAATCGAAATAAATTAAATTTGGAACGAAATATAAAGTTTTTATTTTCACGAAATTTGCAAGACATGTAGACCTCCAATTGGAATTTTTTCTCACGAACCGTAAGACGTAGAAGAAATCTGAGCACTTGAGAAGAACAAGTAGCAAATTTTATGTAGGAAAAGTGCACCGGTTTGACTCTAGGACCGAAATTGTCGCCAATATAGCCGATTAAAGGATGTTTATATGATGAACAAATAATACAAAAAATTATAGTTTTTTCCATTTTCCGGCCAAACGGTGCATTTTTTTATAGGGGTATGTATATCTTTTTTGAATCAGTACGTCAGGCTTAATCGAAATAAATTAAATTTGGAACGAAATACAAAGTTTTTATTTTCACGAAATTTGCAAGACATGTAGACCTCCAATTGGAATTTTTTCTCACGAACCGTAAGACGTAGAAGAAATCTGAGCACTTGAGAAGAACAAGTAGCAAATTTTATGTAGGAAAAGTGCACCGGTTTGACTCTAGGACCGAAATTGACGCCAATATGCCCGATTATTGAATTTTGAAAAAAATCCAAGGGTACCCCCTTTAAACATTTTTGGGCAAATTCCAATTTTAGAAAATTGTTTTTTTAATGTTAATATATACACTAGGTCTAACTTATTCCAATTACGTGTTTTTTTTCTATCCCCTACTCACAGTTTGGCAAAAAAAATGGAAAAATCGAATTAAAAATTTTCAGTTTTTTCCATTTTCCGGCCAAACGGTGCATTTTCTCATAAGGGTATGTATATCTTTTTTGAATCAGTACGTCAGGCTTAATCGAAATAAATTAAATTTGGAACGAAATACAAAGTTTTTATTTTCACTAAATTTGCAAGACATGTAGACCTCCAATTGGAATTTTTTCTCACGAACCGTAAGACGTAGAAGAAATCTGAGCACTTGAGAAGAACAAGTAGCAAATTTTATGTAGGAAAAGTGCACCGGTTTGACTCTAGGACCGAAATTGTCGCCAATATAGCCGATTAAAGGATGTTTAAATGATGAACAAATAATACAAAAAATTATAGTTTTTTTTATTTTCCGGCCAAACGGTGCATTTTCTCATAGGGGTATGTAAATCTTTTTTAAATCAGTACGTCAGGCTTAATCGAAATAAATTAAATTTGGAACGAAATATAAAGTTTTTATTTTCACGAAATTTGCAAGACATGTAGACCTCCAATTGGAATTTTTTCTCACGAACCGTAAGACGTAGAAGAAATCTGAGCACTTGAGAAGAACAAGTAGCAAATTTTATGTAGGAAAAGTGCACCGGTTTGACTCTAGGACCGAAATTGACGCCAATATGCCCGATTATTGAATTTTGAAAAAAATCCAAGGGTACCCCCTTTAAACATTTTTGGGCAAATTCCAATTTTAGAAAATTGTTTTTTTAATGTTAATATATACACTAGGTCTAACTTATTCCAAATACGTGTTTTTTTTCTATCCCCTACTCACAGTTTGGCAAAAAAAATGGAAAAATCGAATTAAAAATTTTCAGTTTTTTCCATTTTCCGGCCAAACGGTGCATTTTCTCATAAGGGTATGTATATCTTTTTTGAATCAGTACGTCAGGCTTAATCGAAATAAATTAAATTTGGAACGAAATACAAAGTTTTTATTTTCACGAAATTTGCAAGACATGTAGACCTCCAATTGGAATTTTTTCTCACGAACCGTAAGACGTAGAAGAAATCTGAGCACTTGAGAAGAACAAGTAGCAAATTTTATGTAGGAAAAGTGCACCGGTTTGACTCTAGGACCGAAATTGACGCCAATATGCCCGATTATTGAATTTTGAAAAAAATCCAAGGGTACCCCCTTTAAACATTTTTGGGCAAATTCCAATTTTAGAAAATTGTTTCTTTTAATGTTAATATACTTATTCCAAATACGTGTTTTTTTTCTATCCCCTACTCACAGTTTGGCAAAAAAAATGGAAAAATCGAATTAAAAATTTTCAGTTTTTTCCATTTTCCGGCCAAACGGTGCATTTTCTCATAAGGGTATGTATATCTTTTTTGAATCAGTACGTCAGGCTTAATGGAAATAAATTAAATTTGGAACGAAATACAAAGTTTTTATTTTCACGAAATTTGCAAGACATGTAGACCTCCAATTGGAATTTTTTCTCACGAACCGTAAGACGTAGAAGAAATCTGAGCACTTGAGAAGAACAAGTAGCAAATTTTATGTAGGAAAAGTGCACCGGTTTGACTCTAGGACCGAAATTGACGCCAATATGCCCGATTATGGAATTTTGAAAAAAATCCAAGGGTACCCCCTTTAAACATTTTTGGGCAAATTCCAATTTTAGAAAATTGTTTCTTTTAATGTTAATATATACACTAGGTCTAACTTATTCCAAATACGTGTTTTTTTTCTATCCCCTACTCACAGTTTGGCAAAAAAAATGGAAAAATCGAATTAAAAATTTTCAGTTTTTTCCATTTTCCGACTAAGCGGTGCATTTTCTCATAAGGGTATGTATATCTTTTTTGAATCAGTACGTCAGGCTTAATCGAAATAAATTAAATTTGGAACGAAATACAAAGTTTTTATTTTCACGAAATTTGCAAGACATGTAGACCTCCAATTGGAATTTTTTCTCACGAACCGTAAGACGTAGAAGAAATCTGAGCACTTGAGAAGAACAAGTAGCAAATTTTATGTAGGAGAAGTGCACCGGTTTGACTCTAGGACCGAAATTGTCGCCAATATAGCCGATTAAAGGATGTGTAAATGATGAACAAATAATACAAAAAATTATAGTTTTTTCCATTTTCCGGCCAAACGGTGCATTTTCTCATAGGGGTATGTAAATCTTTTTTAAATCAGTACGTCAGGCTTAATCGAAATAAATTAAATTTGGAACGAAATACAAAGTTTTTATTTTCACGAAATTTGCAAGACATGTAGACCTCCAATTGGAATTTTTTCTCACGAACCGTTGAAGACGTAGAAGAAATCTGAGCACTTGAGAAGAACAAGTAGCAAATTTTATGTAGGAAAAGTGCACCGGTTTGACTCTAGGACCGAAATTGTCGCCAATATAGCCGATTAAAGGATGTTTAAATGATGAACAAATAATACAAAAAATTATAGTTTTTTCCATTTTCGGCCAAACGGTGCATTTTCTCATAGGGGTATGTATATCTTTTTTGAATCAGTACGTCAGGCTTAATCGAAATAAATTAAATTTGGAACGAAATACAAAGTTTTTATTTTCACGAAATTTGCAAGACATGTAGACCTCCAATTGGAATTTTTTCTCACGAACCGTAAGACGTAGAAGAAATCTGAGCACTTGAGAAGAACAAGTAGCAAATTTTATGTAGGAAAAGTGCACCGGTTTGACTCTAGGACCGAAATTGACGCCAATATGCCCGATTATTGAATTTTGAAAAAAATCCAAGGGTACCCCCTTTAAACATTTTTGGGCAAATTCCAATTTTAGAAAATTGTTTTTTTAATGTTAATATATTCACTAGGTCTAACTTATTCCAAATACGTGTTTTTTTTCTATCCCCTACTCACAGTTTGGCAAAAAAAATGGAAAAATCGAATTAAAAATTTTCAGTTTTTTCCATTTTCCGGCCAAACGATGCATTTTCTCATAAGGGTATGTATATCTTTTTTGAATCAGTACGTCAGGCTTAATCGAAATAAATTAAATTTGGAACGAAATACAAAGTTTTTATTTTCACGAAATTTGCAAGACATGTAGACCTCCAATTGGAATTTTTTCTCACGAACCGTAAGACGTAGAAGAAATCTGAGCACTTGAGAAGAACAAGTAGCAAATTTTATGTAGGAAAAGTGCACCGGTTTGACTCTAGGACCGAAATTGACGCCAATATGCCCGATTATGGAATTTTGAAAAAAATCCAAGGGTACCCCCTTTAAACATTTTTGGGCAAATTCCAATTTTAGAAAATTGTTTCTTTTAATGTTAATATATACACTAGGTCTAACTTATTCCAAATACGTGTTTTTTTTCTATCCCCTACTCACAGTTTGGCAAAAAAAATGGAAAAATCGAATTAAAAATTTTCAGTTTTTTCCATTTTCCGGCCAAACGGTGCATTTTCTCATAAGGGTATGTATATCTTTTTTGAATCAGTACGTCAGGCTTAATGGAAATAAATTAAATTTGGAACGAAATACAAAGTTTTTATTTTCACGAAATTTGCAAGACATGTAGACCTCCAATTGGAATTTTTTCTCACGAACCGTAAGACGTAGAAGAAATCTGAGCACTTGAGAAGAACAAGTAGCAAATTTTATGTAGGAAAAGTGCACCGGTTTGACTCTAGGACCGAAATTGACGCCAATATGCCCGATTATGGAATTTTGAAAAAAATCCAAGGGTACCCCCTTTAAACATTTTTGGGCAAATTCCAATTTTAGAAAATTGTTTCTTTTAATGTTAATATATACACTAGGTCTAACTTATTCCAAATACGTGTTTTTTTTCTATCCCCTACTCACAGTTTGGCAAAAAAAATGGAAAAATCGAATTAAAAATTTTCAGTTTTTTCCATTTTCCGGCCAAACGGTGCATTTTCTCATAAGGGTATGTATATCTTTTTTGAATCAGTACGTCAGGCTTAATCGAAATAAATTAAATTTGGAACGAAATACAAAGTTTTTATTTTCACGAAATTTGCAAGACATGTAGACCTCCAATTGGAATTTTTTCTCACGAACCGTAAGACGTAGAAGAAATCTGAGCACTTGAGAAGAACAAGTAGCAAATTTTATGTAGGAGAAGTGCACCGGTTTGACTCTAGGACCGAAATTGTCGCCAATATAGCCGATTAAAGGATGTGTAAATGATGAACAAATAATACAAAAAATTATAGTTTTTTCCATTTTCCGGCCAAACGGTGCATTTTCTCATAGGGGTATGTAAATCTTTTTTAAATCAGTACGTCAGGCTTAATCGAAATAAATTAAATTTGGAACGAAATACAAAGTTTTTATTTTCACGAAATTTGCAAGACATGTAGACCTCCAATTGGAATTTTTTCTCACGAACCGTTGAAGACGTAGAAGAAATCTGAGCACTTGAGAAGAACAAGTAGCAAATTTTATGTAGGAAAAGTGCACCGGTTTGACTCTAGGACCGAAATTGACGCCAATACTGCCGTCCTAACATGAAAGGTCCTATCTGCAAAATTTGGTAAAATGACTTTATTGGCTCATGGCATGCATAAACATATTATCTATGTATGTACAAAATGAAATTGTCCTGTAAGCGTCTTAAGTGCCTTATTATATACCTAAATGGTTTGTCCTAACTGACTAAAAAGTAATGTTTACTAACATAAATTGTCCTATCTCACATATGCTAAGAAAAATTGTCCGTTTTAACTTTAGAAATGCAGTTAGGACTATTTATGGTAGCATTTTATAGTGAACGGCATCAGTTAGGACAATTTTGCGTAGTATGACAAAAGCATGTTTGTAACATAACTTCAAATAATTAATTATAAAAGGTATTTGTTATTGTCAGACATTGGGTGTACGCTCATGCTTTTTGTATTTTAAGTAAATATATATTGTGAGAAATGGATGAAGGGTAAGTTTAATAATGTTACCTTATGTATAAGCAATAACTGATTGTAATTATTGTTTGTACTAGTAGCAAAAGATATAGACGCATATGCGTCTATATTCATTGGTAGTAGCAATGTAGCGTCACAGCCGGAACAGCAATAGATGTAAACTTATGGTGTATTTAGCCAAAATATAGAAGGATCCAGATTATATACCTGGGCCGTCCAATGAATTCGACAATAATATCCGATATAGAACCAGAAGAAAACGAATTTAACTACGTTCAGGAATTCATTAGAGATATTAATTTTACAGCTCACAATTATAAACAAAACAGTTGATAAAGCTAAGAGTAAACTGTATACAAAAACTGGGAAAATAAGAAAAAGAAAACAAATTGAAGAGCCATTTGTCGTAAGAAAGAAACAAAAAAGAGAGAGTTACATAAGAGTTTATAAAGTTAAAAAGTCACGTAAATTCAAATTCAATTGCGCTGAAAAAATTTCGTATACTAGGCAAAAAGACATTAATACACAATACTGGCTATTGGAAAAGAACACCAAAAACAGTTTGTTTTGACCTGCGTAAAATAAAGTGAGAAAAAAAAAAGTACATCTCAGAATCAAACATTACCAAGAGTGTATTCCTGCAAATACTATCTAACATCAAAGAAAGCCGAAGAGGTGTGTATTTGTAAAATGAAAAGCGTGAAAAGATATTTCTTTTGGCGATATTGGGCTACGAAAAAGACAATGATAGAATCATTGCTGTAGAAAATATAATAATCAAATTTTTTGAGCCAGGTCATACTTTTATGGCAATAGATTCATTTCATCACCAAGTTGAGCTTGCCCCCAAAAGAAAAAAAAAGTAGGTATACGATTTTGACGATTTTTTCGAAACGGTAAAACAAGCCAATTCATCAAAAGTTAATTTAATAAAAATGCTACTTTTTAACTTCACTGACTGTACCTCCAAATATAAGTTAAAAAAGCTGATTTCTCGCGTTTACTTAAAAGATATAGTTTGTCTTTAAAAGAAGAAATTATTACAAATTATTACAGAATTTGAAAACAATTTTATTGATTTAAAAGATATTTTTATGAGATACGTTAAGGGTAGGCTAACGAGTCCCCAGATTCGTAATACATGTCGCGGTGTAACAATGTCGCGTATTTTGAGAAGTTAATTGAGATATAATTTGAGATATATTATATAATTGAGATAATATTTTTGAGAAGATTTGCCGGTTAACGAACATGCTTTTAAGGAAGAAAATGATTATTATTAGTATTATTTTAATATTTTTATCGATACATATCATTTATGTTACATATATTACGATGTAAATTGTGTATTAAGTGTAAAACTTATTATAATAAAATTAAAAGTGTTAAGTTAATTGGAATTGCAGTTTCATTTAGGACAATTTCAGTAAGAAATAAAAAAAAGTACTTCATATACACTAAGTTAAATTGTCCTAAGTGACAATATAATCAAAAATCGACTAACCTGGAAAGAATAAATTAAAATTATGACTAGCAACTAAATTCTATTCTCCGTCATAATATATAAAATAAAACATAAAAAGTTTCTTAAATTACCAAGCGTTATACAATGAAAAGAAACAAAAACTCGATTTTCTCAAAACCTAAATTTTGCAGATAGGACCTTTCATGTTAGGACGGCAGAATATGCCCGATTATTGAATTTTGAAAAAAATCCAAGGGTACCCCCTTTAAACATTTTTGGGCAAATTCCAATTTTAGAAAATTGTTTTTTTAATGTTAATATATTCACTAGGTCTAACTTATTCCAAATACGTGTTTTTTTTCTATCCCCTACTCACAGTTTGGCAAAAAAAATGGAAAAATCGAATTAAAAATTTTCAGTTTTTTCCATTTTCCGGCCAAACGATGCATTTTCTCATAAGGGTATGTATATCTTTTTTGAATCAGTACGTCAGGCTTAATCGACATAAATTAAATTTGGAACGAAATACAAAGTTTTTATTTTCACGAAATTTGCAAGACATGTAGACCTCCAATTGGAATTTTTTCTCACGAACCGTAAGACGTAGAAGAAATCTGAGCACTTGAGAAGAACAAGTAGCAAATTTTATGTAGGAAAAGTGCACCGGTTTGACTCTAGGACCGAAATTGACGCCAATATGCCCGATTATGGAATTTTGAAAAAAATCCAAGGGTACCCCCTTTAAACATTTTTGGGCAAATTCCAATTTTAGAAAATTGTTTCTTTTAATGTTAATATATACACTAGGTCTAACTTATTCCAAATACGTGTTTTTTTTCTATCCCCTACTCACAGTTTGGCAAAAAAAATGGAAAAATCGAATTAAAAATTTTCAGTTTTTTCCATTTTCCGGCCAAACGGTGCATTTTCTCATAAGGGTATGTATATCTTTTTTGAATCAGTACGTCAGGCTTAATGGAAATAAATTAAATTTGGAACGAAATACAAAGTTTTTATTTTCACGAAATTTGCAAGACATGTAGACCTCCAATTGGAATTTTTTCTCACGAACCGTAAGACGTAGAAGAAATCTGAGCACTTGAGAAGAACAAGTAGCAAATTTTATGTAGGAAAAGTGCACCGGTTTGACTCTAGGACCGAAATTGACGCCAATATGCCCGATTATGGAATTTTGAAAAAAATCCAAGGGTACCCCCTTTAAACATTTTTGGGCAAATTCCAATTTTAGAAAATTGTTTCTTTTAATGTTAATATATACACTAGGTCTAACTTATTCCAAATACGTGTTTTTTTTCTATCCCCTACTCACAGTTTGGCAAAAAAAATGGAAAAATCGAATTAAAAATTTTCAGTTTTTTCCATTTTCCGGCCAAGCGGTGCATTTTCTCATAAGGGTATGTATATCTTTTTTGAATCAGTACGTCAGGCTTAATCGAAATAAATTAAATTTGGAACGAAATACAAAGTTTTTATTTTCACGAAATTTGCAAGACATGTAGACCTCCAATTGGAATTTTTTCTCACGAACCGTAAGACGTAGAAGAAATCTGAGCACTTGAGAAGAACAAGTAGCAAATTTTATGTAGGAGAAGTGCACCGGTTTGACTCTAGGACCGAAATTGTCGCCAATATAGCCGATTAAAGGATGTGTAAATGATGAACAAATAATACAAAAAATTATAGTTTTTTCCATTTTCCGGCCAAACGGTGCATTTTCTCATAGGGGTATGTAAATCTTTTTTAAATCAGTACGTCAGGCTTAATCGAAATAAATTAAATTTGGAACGAAATACAAAGTTTTTATTTTCACGAAATTTGCAAGACATGTAGACCTCCAATTGGAATTTTTTCTCACGAACCGTTGAAGACGTAGAAGAAATCTGAGCACTTGAGAAGAACAAGTAGCAAATTTTATGTAGGAAAAGTGCACCGGTTTGACTCTAGGACCGAAATTGTCGCCAATATAGCCGATTAAAGGATGTTTAAATGATGAACAAATAATACAAAAAATTATAGTTTTTTCCATTTTCGGCCAAACGGTGCATTTTCTCATAGGGGTATGTATATCTTTTTTGAATCAGTACGTCAGGCTTAATCGAAATAAATTAAATTTGGAACGAAATACAAAGTTTTTATTTTCACGAAATTTGCAAGACATGTAGACCTCCAATTGGAATTTTTTCTCACGAACCGTAAGACGTAGAAGAAATCTGAGCACTTGAGAAGAACAAGTAGCAAATTTTATG
Organism: Diabrotica undecimpunctata; assembly: GCF_040954645.1. Taxonomy (NCBI): domain Eukaryota; kingdom Metazoa; phylum Arthropoda; class Insecta; order Coleoptera; family Chrysomelidae; genus Diabrotica; species Diabrotica undecimpunctata. The sequence continues at coordinate 31,847,204 of NC_092810.1, forward strand.
TAGGAAAAGTGCACCGGTTTGACTCTAGGACCGAAATTGACGCCAATATGCCCGATTATTGAATTTTGAAAAAAATCCAAGGGTACCCCCTTTAAACATTTTTGGGCAAATTCCAATTTTAGAAAATTGTTTTTTTAATGTTAATATATTCACTAGGTCTAACTTATTCCAAATACGTGTTTTTTTTCTATCCCCTACTCACAGTTTGGCAAAAAAAATGGAAAAATCGAATTAAAAATTTTCAGTTTTTTCCATTTTCCGGCCAAACGGTGCATTTTCTCATAAGGGTATGTATATCTTTTTTGAATCAGTACGTCAGGCTTAATCGAAATAAATTAAATTTGGAACGAAATACAAAGTTTTTATTTTCACGAAATTTGCAAGACATGTAGACCTCCAATTGGAATTTTTTCTCACGAACCGTAAGACGTAGAAGAAATCTGAGCACTTGAGAAGAACAAGTAGCAAATTTTATGTAGGAAAAGTGCACCGGTTTGACTCTAGGACCGAAATTGTCGCCAATATAGCCGATTAAAGGATGTTTAAATGATGAACAAATAATACAAAAAATTATAGTTTTTTTTATTTTCCGGCCAAACGGTGCATTTTCTCATAGGGGTATGTAAATCTTTTTTAAATCAGTACGTCAGGCTTAATCGAAATAAATTAAATTTGGAACGAAATATAAAGTTTTTATTTTCACGAAATTTGCAAGACATGTAGACCTCCAATTGGAATTTTTTCTCACGAACCGTAAGACGTAGAAGAAATCTGAGCACTTGAGAAGAACAAGTAGCAAATTTTATGTAGGAAAAGTGCACCGGTTTGACTCTAGGACCGAAATTGTCGCCAATATAGCCGATTAAAGGATGTTTATATGATGAACAAATAATACAAAAAATTATAGTTTTTTCCATTTTCCGGCCAAACGGTGCATTTTTTTATAGGGGTATGTATATCTTTTTTGAATCAGTACGTCAGGCTTAATCGAAATAAATTAAATTTGGAACGAAATACAAAGTTTTTATTTTCACGAAATTTGCAAGACATGTAGACCTCCAATTGGAATTTTTTCTCACGAACCGTAAGACGTAGAAGAAATCTGAGCACTTGAGAAGAACAAGTAGCAAATTTTATGTAGGAAAAGTGCACCGGTTTGACTCTAGGACCGAAATTGACGCCAATATGCCCGATTATTGAATTTTGAAAAAAATCCAAGGGTACCCCCTTTAAACATTTTTGGGCAAATTCCAATTTTAGAAAATTGTTTTTTTAATGTTAATATATACACTAGGTCTAACTTATTCCAATTACGTGTTTTTTTTCTATCCCCTACTCACAGTTTGGCAAAAAAAATGGAAAAATCGAATTAAAAATTTTCAGTTTTTTCCATTTTCCGGCCAAACGGTGCATTTTCTCATAAGGGTATGTATATCTTTTTTGAATCAGTACGTCAGGCTTAATCGAAATAAATTAAATTTGGAACGAAATACAAAGTTTTTATTTTCACGAAATTTGCAAGACATGTAGACCTCCAATTGGAATTTTTTCTCACGAACCGTAAGACGTAGAAGAAATCTGAGCACTTGAGAAGAACAAGTAGCAAATTTTATGTAGGAAAAGTGCACCGGTTTGACTCTAGGACCGAAATTGTCGCCAATATAGCCGATTAAAGGATGTTTAAATGATGAACAAATAATACAAAAAATTATAGTTTTTTTTATTTTCCGGCCAAACGGTGCATTTTCTCATAGGGGTATGTAAATCTTTTTTAAATCAGTACGTCAGGCTTAATCGAAATAAATTAAATTTGGAACGAAATATAAAGTTTTTATTTTCACGAAATTTGCAAGACATGTAGACCTCCAATTGGAATTTTTTCTCACGAACCGTAAGACGTAGAAGAAATCTGAGCACTTGAGAAGAACAAGTAGCAAATTTTATGTAGGAAAAGTGCACCGGTTTGACTCTAGGACCGAAATTGTCGCCAATATAGCCGATTAAAGGATGTTTATATGATGAACAAATAATACAAAAAATTATAGTTTTTTCCATTTTCCGGCCAAACGGTGCATTTTCTCATAGGGGTATGTATATCTTTTTTGAATCAGTACGTCAGGCTTAATCGAAATAAATTAAATTTGGAACGAAATACAAAGTTTTTATTTTCACGAAATTTGCAAGACATGTAGACCTCCAATTGGAATTTTTTCTCACGAACCGTAAGACGTAGAAGAAATCTGAGCACTTGAGAAGAACAAGTAGCAAATTTTATGTAGGAAAAGTGCACCGGTTTGACTCTAGGACCGAAATTGACGCCAATATGCCCGATTATTGAATTTTGAAAAAAATCCAAGGGTACCCCCTTTAAACATTTTTGGGCAAATTCCAATTTTAGAAAATTGTTTTTTTAATGTTAATATATACACTAGGTCTAACTTATTCCAAATACGTGTTTTTTTTCTATCCCCTACTCACAGTTTGGCAAAAAAAATGGAAAAATCGAATTAAAAATTTTCAGTTTTTTCCATTTTCCGGCCAAACGGTGCATTTTCTCATAAGGGTATGTATATCTTTTTTGAATCAGTACGTCAGGCTTAATCGAAATAAATTAAATTTGGAACGAAATACAAAGTTTTTATTTTCACGAAATTTGCAAGACATGTAGACCTCCAATTGGAATTTTTTCTCACGAACCGTAAGACGTAGAAGAAATCTGAGCACTTGAGAAGAACAAGTAGCAAATTTTATGTAGGAAAAGTGCACCGGTTTGACTCTAGGACCGAAATTGTCGCCAATATAGCCGATTAAAGGATGTTTAAATGATGAACAAATAATACAAAAAATTATAGTTTTTTTTATTTTCCGGCCAAACGGTGCATTTTCTCATAGGGGTATGTAAATCTTTTTTAAATCAGTACGTCAGGCTTAATCGAAATAAATTAAATTTGGAACGAAATATAAAGTTTTTATTTTCACGAAATTTGCAAGACATGTAGACCTCCAATTGGAATTTTTTCTCACGAACCGTAAGACGTAGAAGAAATCTGAGCACTTGAGAAGAACAAGTAGCAAATTTTATGTAGGAAAAGTGCACCGGTTTGACTCTAAATTGTCGCCAATATAGCCGATTAAAGGATGTTTATATGATGAACAAATAATACAAAAAATTATAGTTTTTTCCATTTTCCGGCCAAACGGTGCATTTTCTCATAGGGGTATGTATATCTTTTTTGAATCAGTACGTCAGGCTTAATCGAAATAAATTAAATTTGGAACGAAATACAAAGTTTTTATTTTCACGAAATTTGCAAGACATGTAGACCTCCAATTGGAATTTTTTCTCACGAACCGTAAGACGTAGAAGAAATCTGAGCACTTGAGAAGAACAAGTAGCAAATTTTATGTAGGAAAAGTGCACCGGTTTGACTCTAGGACCGAAATTGACGCCAATATGCCCGATTATTGAATTTTGAAAAAAATCCAAGGGTACCCCCTTTAAACATTTTTGGGCAAATTCCAATTTTAGAAAATTGTTTTTTTAATGTTAATATATACACTAGGTCTAACTTATTCCAAATACGTGTTTTTTTTCTATCCCCTACTCACAGTTTGGCAAAAAAAATGGAAAAATCGAATTAAAAATTTTCAGTTTTTTCCATTTTCCGGCCAAACGGTGCATTTTCTCATAAGGGTATGTATATCTTTTTTGAATCAGTACGTCAGGCTTAATCGAAATAAATTAAATTTGGAACGAAATACAAAGTTTTTATTTTCACGAAATTTGCAAGACATGTAGACCTCCAATTGGAATTTTTTCTCACGAACCGTAAGACGTAGAAGAAATCTGAGCACTTGAGAAGAACAAGTAGCAAATTTTATGTAGGAAAAGTGCACCGGTTTGACTCTAGGAACGAAATTGTCGCCAATATAGCCGATTAAAGGATGTTTAAATGATGAACAAATAATACAAAAAATTATAGTTTTTTTTATTTTCCGGCCAAACGGTGCATTTTCTCATAGGGGTATGTAAATCTTTTTTAAATCAGTACGTCAGGCTTAATCGAAATAAATTAAATTTGGAACGAAATATAAAGTTTTTATTTTCACGAAATTTGCAAGACATGTAGACCTCCAATTGGAATTTTTTCTCACGAACCGTAAGACGTAGAAGAAATCTGAGCACTTGAGAAGAACAAGTAGCAAATTTTATGTAGGAAAAGTGCACCGGTTTGACTCTAGGACCGAAATTGTCGCCCATATAGCCGATTAAAGGATGTTTATATGATGAACAAATAATACAAAAAATTATAGTTTTTTCCATTTTCCGGCCAAACGGTGCATTTTCTCATAGGAGTATGTATATCTTTTTTGAATCAGTACGTCAGGCTTAATCGAAATAAATTAAATTTGGAACGAAATACAAAGTTTTTATTTTCACGAAATTTGCAAGACATGTAGACCTCCAATTGGAATTTTTTCTCACGAACCGTAAGACGTAGAAGAAATCTGAGCACTTGAGAAGAACAAGTAGCAAATTTTATGTAGGAAAAGTGCACCGGTTTGACTCTAGGACCGAAATTGACGCCAATATGCCCGATTATTGAATTTTGAAAAAAATCCAAGGGTACCCCCTTTAAACATTTTTGGGCAAATTCCAATTTTAGAAAATTGTTTTTTTAATGTTAATATATACACTAGGTCTAACTTATTCCAAATACGTGTTTTTTTTCTATCCCCTACTCACAGTTTGGCAAAAAAAATGGAAAAATCGAATTAAAAATTTTCAGTTTTTTCCATTTTCCGGCCAAACGGTGCATTTTCTCATAAGGGTATGTATATCTTTTTTGAATCAGTACGTCAGGCTTAATCGAAATAAATTAAATTTGGAACGAAATACAAAGTTTTTATTTTCACGAAATTTGTAAGACATGTAGACCTCCAATTGGAATTTTTTCTCACGAACCGTAAGACGTAGAAGAAATCTGAGCACTTGAGAAGAACAAGTAGCAAATTTTATGTAGGAAAAGTGCACCGGTTTGACTCTAGGACCGAAATTGACGCCGCCAATATGCCCGATTATTGAATTTTGAAAAAAATCCAAGGGTACCCCCTTTAAACATTTTTGGGCAAATTCCAATTTAGAAAATTGTTTCTTTTAATGTTAATATATACAACTAGGTCTAACTTATTCCAAATACGTGTTTTTTTTCTATCCCCTACTCACAGTTTGGCAAAAAAAATGGAAAAATCGAATTAAAAATTTCAGTTTTTTCCATTTTCCGGCCAAACGGTGCATTTTCTCATAAGGGTATGTATATCTTTTTTGAATCAGTACGTCAGGCTTAATCGAAATAATTAAATTTGGAACGAAATACAAAGTTTTATTTTCACGAAATTTGCAAGACATGTAGACCTCCAATTGGAATTTTTTCTCACGAACCGTAAGACGTAGAAGAAATCTGAGCACTTGAGAAGAACAAGTAGCAAATTTTATGTAGGAAAAGTGCACCGGTTTGACTCTAGGACCGAAATTGTCGCCAATATAGCCGATTAAAGGATGTTTAAATGATGAACAAATAATACAAAAAATTATAGTTTTTTCCATTTTCCGGCCAAACGGTGCATTTTCTCATAGGGGTATGTAAATCTTTTTTAAATCAGTACCTCAGGCTTAATCGAAATAAATTAAATTTGGAACGAAATACAAAGTTTTTATTTTCACGAAATTTGCAAGACATGTAGACCTCCAATTGGAATTTTTTCTCACGAACCGTAAGACGTAGAAGAAATCTGAGCACTTGAGAAGAACAAGTAGCAAATTTTATGTAGGAAAAGTGCACCGGTTTGACTCTAGGACCGAAATTGACGCCAATATGCCCGATTATTGAATTTTGAAAAAAATCCAAGGGTACCCCCTTTAAACATTTTTGGGCAAATTCCAATTTTAGAAAATTGTTTTTTTAATGTTAATATATTCACTAGGTCTAACTTATTCCAAATACGTGTTTTTTTTCTATCCCCTACTCACAGTTTGGCAAAAAAAATGGAAAAATCGAATTAAAAATTTTCAGTTTTTTCCATTTTCCGGCCAAACGGTGCATTTTCTCATAAGGGTATGTATATCTTTTTTGAATCAGTACGTCAGGCTTAATGGAAATAAATTAAATTTGGAACGAAATACAAAGTTTTTATTTTCACGAAATTTGCAAGACATGTAGACCTCCAATTGGAATTTTTTCTCACGAACCGTAAGACGTAGAAGAAATCTGAGCACTTGAGAAGAACAAGTAGCAAATTTTATGTAGGAAAAGTGCACCGGTTTGACTCTAGGACCGAAATTGACGCCAATATGCTCGATTATGGAATTTTGAAAAAAATCCAAGGGTACCCCCTTTAAACATTTTTGGGCAAATTCCAATTTTAGAAAATTGTTTCTTTTAATGTTAATATATACACTAGGTCTAACTTATTCCAAATACGTGTTTTTTTTCTATCCCCTACTCACAGTTTGGCAAAAAAAATGGAAAAATCGAATTAAAAATTTTCAGTTTTTTCCATTTTCCGGCCAAGCGGTGCATTTTCTCATAAGGGTATGTATATCTTTTTTGAATCAGTACGTCAGGCTTAATCGAAATAAATTAAATTTGGAACGAAATACAAAGTTTTTATTTTCACGAAATTTGCAAGACATGTAGACCTCCAATTGGAATTTTTTCTCACGAACCGTAAGACGTAGAAGAAATCTGAGCACTTGAGAAGAACAAGTAGCAAATTTTATGTAGGAGAAGTGCACCGGTTTGACTCTAGGACCGAAATTGTCGCCAATATAGCCGATTAAAGGATGTGTAAATGATGAACAAATAATACAAAAAATTATAGTTTTTTCCATTTTCCGGCCAAACGGTGCATTTTCTCATAGGGGTATGTAAATCTTTTTTAAATCAGTACGTCAGGCTTAATCGAAATAAATTAAATTTGGAACGAAATACAAAGTTTTTATTTTCACGAAATTTGCAAGACATGTAGACCTCCAATTGGAATTTTTTCTCACGAACCGTTGAAGACGTAGAAGAAATCTGAGCACTTGAGAAGAACAAGTAGCAAATTTTATGTAGGAAAAGTGCACCGGTTTGACTCTAGGACCGAAATTGTCGCCAATATAGCCGATTAAAGGATGTTTAAATGATGAACAAATAATACAAAAAATTATAGTTTTTTCCATTTTCGGCCAAACGGTGCATTTTCTCATAGGGGTATGTATATCTTTTTTGAATCAGTACGTCAGGCTTAATCGAAATAAATTAAATTTGGAACGAAATACAAAGTTTTTATTTTCACGAAATTTGCAAGACATGTAGACCTCCAATTGGAATTTTTTCTCACGAACCGTAAGACGTAGAAGAAATCTGAGCACTTGAGAAGAACAAGTAGCAAATTTTATGTAGGAAAAGTGCACCGGTTTGACTCTAGGACCGAAATTGACGCCAATATGCCCGATTATTGAATTTTGAAAAAAATCCAAGGGTACCCCCTTTAAACATTTTTGGGCAAATTCCAATTTTAGAAAATTGTTTTTTTAATGTTAATATATTCACTAGGTCTAACTTATTCCAAATACGTGTTTTTTTTCTATCCCCTACTCACAGTTTGGCAAAAAAAATGGAAAAATCGAATTAAAAATTTTCAGTTTTTTCCATTTTCCGGCCAAACGGTGCATTTTCTCATAAGGGTATGTATATCTTTTTTGAATCAGTACGTCAGGCTTAATCGAAATAAATTAAATTTGGAACGAAATACAAAGTTTTTATTTTCACGAAATTTGCAAGACATGTAGACCTCCAATTGGAATTTTTTCTCACGAACCGTAAGACGTAGAAGAAATCTGAGCACTTGAGAAGAACAAGTAGCAAATTTTATGTAGGAAAAGTGCACCGGTTTGACTCTAGGACCGAAATTGTCGCCAATATAGCCGATTAAAGGATGTTTAAATGATGAACAAATAATACAAAAAATTATAGTTTTTTTTATTTTCCGGCCAAACGGTGCATTTTCTCATAGGGGTATGTAAATCTTTTTTAAATCAGTACGTCAGGCTTAATCGAAATAAATTAAATTTGGAACGAAATATAAAGTTTTTATTTTCACGAAATTTGCAAGACATGTAGACCTCCAATTGGAATTTTTTCTCACGAACCGTAAGACGTAGAAGAAATCTGAGCACTTGAGAAGAACAAGTAGCAAATTTTATGTAGGAAAAGTGCACCGGTTTGACTCTAGGACCGAAATTGTCGCCAATATAGCCGATTAAAGGATGTTTATATGATGAACAAATAATACAAAAAATTATAGTTTTTTCCATTTTCCGGCCAAACGGTGCATTTTTTTATAGGGGTATGTATATCTTTTTTGAATCAGTACGTCAGGCTTAATCGAAATAAATTAAATTTGGAACGAAATACAAAGTTTTTATTTTCACGAAATTTGCAAGACATGTAGACCTCCAATTGGAATTTTTTCTCACGAACCGTAAGACGTAGAAGAAATCTGAGCACTTGAGAAGAACAAGTAGCAAATTTTATGTAGGAAAAGTGCACCGGTTTGACTCTAGGACCGAAATTGACGCCAATATGCCCGATTATTGAATTTTGAAAAAAATCCAAGGGTACCCCCTTTAAACATTTTTGGGCAAATTCCAATTTTAGAAAATTGTTTTTTTAATGTTAATATATACACTAGGTCTAACTTATTCCAAATACGTGTTTTTTTTCTATCCCCTACTCACAGTTTGGCAAAAAAAATGGAAAAATCGAATTAAAAATTTTCAGTTTTTTCCATTTTCCGGCCAAACGGTGCATTTTCTCATAAGGGTATGTATATCTTTTTTGAATCAGTACGTCAGGCTTAATCGAAATAAATTAAATTTGGAACGAAATACAAAGTTTTTATTTTCACGAAATTTGCAAGACATGTAGACCTCCAATTGGAATTTTTTCTCACGAACCGTAAGACGTAGAAGAAATCTGAGCACTTGAGAAGAACAAGTAGCAAATTTTATGTAGGAAAAGTGCACCGGTTTGACTCTAGGAACGAAATTGTCGCCAATATAGCCGATTAAAGGATGTTTAAATGATGAACAAATAATACAAAAAATTATAGTTTTTTTTATTTTCCGGCCAAACGGTGCATTTTCTCATAGGGGTATGTAAATCTTTTTTAAATCAGTACGTCAGGCTTAATCGAAATAAATTAAATTTGGAACGAAATATAAAGTTTTTATTTTCACGAAATTTGCAAGACATGTAGACCTCCAATTGGAATTTTTTCTCACGAACCGTAAGACGTAGAAGAAATCTGAGCACTTGAGAAGAACAAGTAGCAAATTTTATGTAGGAAAAGTGCACCGGTTTGACTCTAGGACCGAAATTGTCGCCCATATAGCCGATTAAAGGATGTTTATATGATGAACAAATAATACAAAAAATTATAGTTTTTTCCATTTTCCGGCCAAACGGTGCATTTTCTCATAGGAGTATGTATATCTTTTTTGAATCAGTACGTCAGGCTTAATCGAAATAAATTAAATTTGGAACGAAATACAAAGTTTTTATTTTCACGAAATTTGCAAGACATGTAGACCTCCAATTGGAATTTTTTCTCACGAACCGTAAGACGTAGAAGAAATCTGAGCACTTGAGAAGAACAAGTAGCAAATTTTATGTAGGAAAAGTGCACCGGTTTGACTCTAGGACCGAAATTGACGCCAATATGCCCGATTATTGAATTTTGAAAAAAATCCAAGGGTACCCCCTTTAAACATTTTTGGGCAAATTCCAATTTTAGAAAATTGTTTTTTTAATGTTAATATATACACTAGGTCTAACTTATTCCAAATACGTGTTTTTTTTCTATCCCCTACTCACAGTTTGGCAAAAAAAATGGAAAAATCGAATTAAAAATTTTCAGTTTTTTCCATTTTCCGGCCAAACGGTGCATTTTCTCATAAGGGTATGTATATCTTTTTTGAATCAGTACGTCAGGCTTAATCGAAATAAATTAAATTTGGAACGAAATACAAAGTTTTTATTTTCACGAAATTTGTAAGACATGTAGACCTCCAATTGGAATTTTTTCTCACGAACCGTAAGACGTAGAAGAAATCTGAGCACTTGAGAAGAACAAGTAGCAAATTTTATGTAGGAAAAGTGCACCGGTTTGACTCTAGGACCGAAATTGACGCCAATATGCCCGATTATTGAATTTTGAAAAAAATCCAAGGGTACCCCCTTTAAACATTTTTGGGCAAATTCCAATTTTAGAAAATTGTTTCTTTTAATGTTAATATATACACTAGGTCTAACTTATTCCAAATACGTGTTTTTTTTCTATCCCCTACTCACAGTTTGGCAAAAAAAATGGAAAAATCGAATTAAAAATTTTCAGTTTTTTCCATTTTCCGGCCAAACGGTGCATTTTCTCATAAGGGTATGTATATCTTTTTTGAATCAGTACGTCAGGCTTAATCGAAATAAATTAAATTTGGAACGAAATACAAAGTTTTTATTTTCACGAAATTTGCAAGACATGTAGACCTCCAATTGGAATTTTTTCTCACGAACCGTAAGACGTAGAAGAAATCTGAGCACTTGAGAAGAACAAGTAGCAAATTTTATGTAGGAAAAGTGCACCGGTTTGACTCTAGGACCGAAATTGTCGCCAATATAGCCGATTAAAGGATGTTTAAATGATGAACAAATAATACAAAAAATTATAGTTTTTTCCATTTTCCGGCCAAACGGTGCATTTTCTCATAGGGGTATGTAAATCTTTTTTAAATCAGTACCTCAGGCTTAATCGAAATAAATTAAATTTGGAACGAAATACAAAGTTTTTATTTTCACGAAATTTGCAAGACATGTAGACCTCCAATTGGAATTTTTTCTCACGAACCGTAAGACGTAGAAGAAATCTGAGCACTTGAGAAGAACAAGTAGCAAATTTTATGTAGGAAAAGTGCACCGGTTTGACTCTAGGACCGAAATTGACGCCAATATGCCCGATTATTGAATTTTGAAAAAAATCCAAGGGTACCCCCTTTAAACATTTTTGGGCAAATTCCAATTTTAGAAAATTGTTTTTTTAATGTTAATATATTCACTAGGTCTAACTTATTCCAAATACGTGTTTTTTTTCTATCCCCTACTCACAGTTTGGCAAAAAAAATGGAAAAATCGAATTAAAAATTTTCAGTTTTTTCCATTTTCCGGCCAAACGGTGCATTTTCTCATAAGGGTATGTATATCTTTTTTGAATCAGTACGTCAGGCTTAATGGAAATAAATTAAATTTGGAACGAAATACAAAGTTTTTATTTTCACGAAATTTGCAAGACATGTAGACCTCCAATTGGAATTTTTTCTCACGAACCGTAAGACGTAGAAGAAATCTGAGCACTTGAGAAGAACAAGTAGCAAATTTTATGTAGGAAAAGTGCACCGGTTTGACTCTAGGACCGAAATTGACGCCAATATGCTCGATTATGGAATTTTGAAAAAAATCCAAGGGTACCCCCTTTAAACATTTTTGGGCAAATTCCAATTTTAGAAAATTGTTTCTTTTAATGTTAATATATACACTAGGTCTAACTTATTCCAAATACGTGTTTTTTTTCTATCCCCTACTCACAGTTTGGCAAAAAAAATGGAAAAATCGAATTAAAAATTTTCAGTTTTTTCCATTTTCCGGCCAAGCGGTGCATTTTCTCATAAGGGTATGTATATCTTTTTTGAATCAGTACGTCAGGCTTAATCGAAATAAATTAAATTTGGAACGAAATACAAAGTTTTTATTTTCACGAAATTTGCAAGACATGTAGACCTCCAATTGGAATTTTTTCTCACGAACCGTAAGACGTAGAAGAAATCTGAGCACTTGAGAAGAACAAGTAGCAAATTTTATGTAGGAGAAGTGCACCGGTTTGACTCTAGGACCGAAATTGTCGCCAATATAGCCGATTAAAGGATGTGTAAATGATGAACAAATAATACAAAAAATTATAGTTTTTTCCATTTTCCGGCCAAACGGTGCATTTTCTCATAGGGGTATGTAAATCTTTTTTAAATCAGTACGTCAGGCTTAATCGAAATAAATTAAATTTGGAACGAAATACAAAGTTTTTATTTTCACGAAATTTGCAAGACATGTAGACCTCCAATTGGAATTTTTTCTCACGAACCGTTGAAGACGTAGAAGAAATCTGAGCACTTGAGAAGAACAAGTAGCAAATTTTATGTAGGAAAAGTGCACCGGTTTGACTCTAGGACCGAAATTGTCGCCAATATAGCCGATTAAAGGATGTTTAAATGATGAACAAATAATACAAAAAATTATAGTTTTTTCCATTTTCGGCCAAACGGTGCATTTTCTCATAGGGGTATGTATATCTTTTTTGAATCAGTACGTCAGGCTTAATCGAAATAAATTAAATTTGGAACGAAATACAAAGTTTTTATTTTCACGAAATTTGCAAGACATGTAGACCTCCAATTGGAATTTTTTCTCACGAACCGTAAGACGTAGAAGAAATCTGAGCACTTGAGAAGAACAAGTAGCAAATTTTATGTAGGAAAAGTGCACCGGTTTGACTCTAGGACCGAAATTGACGCCAATATGCCCGATTATTGAATTTTGAAAAAAATCCAAGGGTACCCCCTTTAAACATTTTTGGGCAAATTCCAATTTTAGAAAATTGTTTTTTTAATGTTAATATATTCACTAGGTCTAACTTATTCCAAATACGTGTTTTTTTTCTATCCCCTACTCACAGTTTGGCAAAAAAAATGGAAAAATCGAATTAAAAATTTTCAGTTTTTTCCATTTTCCGGCCAAACGGTGCATTTTCTCATAAGGGTATGTATATCTTTTTTGAATCAGTACGTCAGGCTTAATCGAAATAAATTAAATTTGGAACGAAATACAAAGTTTTTATTTTCACGAAATTTGCAAGACATGTAGACCTCCAATTGGAATTTTTTCTCACGAACCGTAAGACGTAGAAGAAATCTGAGCACTTGAGAAGAACAAGTAGCAAATTTTATGTAGGAAAAGTGCACCGGTTTGACTCTAGGACCGAAATTGTCGCCAATATAGCCGATTAAAGGATGTTTAAATGATGAACAAATAATACAAAAAATTATAGTTTTTTTTATTTTCCGGCCAAACGGTGCATTTTCTCATAGGGGTATGTAAATCTTTTTTAAATCAGTACGTCAGGCTTAATCGAAATAAATTAAATTTGGAACGAAATATAAAGTTTTTATTTTCACGAAATTTGCAAGACATGTAGACCTCCAATTGGAATTTTTTCTCACGAACCGTAAGACGTAGAAGAAATCTGAGCACTTGAGAAGAACAAGTAGCAAATTTTATGTAGGAAAAGTGCACCGGTTTGACTCTAGGACCGAAATTGTCGCCAATATAGCCGATTAAAGGATGTTTATATGATGAACAAATAATACAAAAAATTATAGTTTTTTCCATTTTCCGGCCAAACGGTGCATTTTTTTATAGGGGTATGTATATCTTTTTTGAATCAGTACGTCAGGCTTAATCGAAATAAATTAAATTTGGAACGAAATACAAAGTTTTTATTTTCACGAAATTTGCAAGACATGTAGACCTCCAATTGGAATTTTTTCTCACGAACCGTAAGACGTAGAAGAAATCTGAGCACTTGAGAAGAACAAGTAGCAAATTTTATGTAGGAAAAGTGCACCGGTTTGACTCTAGGACCGAAATTGACGCCAATATGCCCGATTATTGAATTTTGAAAAAAATCCAAGGGTACCCCCTTTAAACATTTTTGGGCAAATTCCAATTTTAGAAAATTGTTTTTTTAATGTTAATATATACACTAGGTCTAACTTATTCCAAATACGTGTTTTTTTTCTATCCCCTACTCACAGTTTGGCAAAAAAAATGGAAAAATCGAATTAAAAATTTTCAGTTTTTTCCATTTTCCGGCCAAACGGTGCATTTTCTCATAAGGGTATGTATATCTTTTTTGAATCAGTACGTCAGGCTTAATCGAAATAAATTAAATTTGGAACGAAATACAAAGTTTTTATTTTCACGAAATTTGCAAGACATGTAGACCTCCAATTGGAATTTTTTCTCACGAACCGTAAGACGTAGAAGAAATCTGAGCACTTGAGAAGAACAAGTAGCAAATTTTATGTAGGAAAAGTGCACCGGTTTGACTCTAGGACCGAAATTGTCGCCAATATAGCCGATTAAAGGATGTTTAAATGATGAACAAATAATACAAAAAATTATAGTTTTTTTTATTTTCCTGCCAAACGGTGCATTTTCTCATAGGGGTATGTAAATCTTTTTTAAATCAGTACGTCAGGCTTAATCGAAATAAATTAAATTTGGAACGAAATATAAAGTTTTTATTTTCACGAAATTTGCAAGACATGTAGACCTCCAATTGGAATTTTTTCTCACGAACCGTAAGACGTAGAAGAAATCTGAGCACTTGAGAAGAACAAGTAGCAAATTTTATGTAGGAAAAGTGCACCGGTTTGACTCTAGGACCGAAATTGTCGCCAATATAGCCGATTAAAGGATGTTTATATGATGAACAAATAATACAAAAAATTATAGTTTTTTCCATTTTCCGGCCAAACGGTGCATTTTCTCATAGGGGTATGTATATCTTTTTTGAATCAGTACGTCAGGCTTAATCGAAATAAATTAAATTTGGAACGAAATACAAAGTTTTTATTTTCACGAAATTTGCAAGACATGTAGACCTCCAATTGGAATTTTTTCTCACGAACCGTAAGACGTAGAAGAAATCTGAGCACTTGAGAAGAACAAGTAGCAAATTTTATGTAGGAAAAGTGCACCGGTTTGACTCTAGGACCGAAATTGACGCCAATATGCCCGATTATTGAATTTTGAAAAAAATCCAAGGGTACCCCCTTTAAACATTTTTGGGCAAATTCCAATTTTAGAAAATTGTTTTTTTAATGTTAATATATACACTAGGTCTAACTTATTCCAAATACGTGTTTTTTTTCTATCCCCTACTCACAGTTTGGCAAAAAAAATGGAAAAATCGAATTAAAAATTTTCAGTTTTTTCCATTTTCCGGCCAAACGGTGCATTTTCTCATAAGGGTATGTATATCTTTTTTGAATCAGTACGTCAGGCTTAATCGAAATAAATTAAATTTGGAACGAAATACAAAGTTTTTATTTTCACGAAATTTGCAAGACATGTAGACCTCCAATTGGAATTTTTTCTCACGAACCGTAAGACGTAGAAGAAATCTGAGCACTTGAGAAGAACAAGTAGCAAATTTTATGTAGGAAAAGTGGACCGGTTTGACTCTAGGACCGAAATTGTCGCCAATATAGCCGATTAAAGGATGTTTAAATGATGAACAAATAATACAAAAAATTATAGTTTTTTTTATTTTCCGGCCAAACGGTGCATTTTCTCATAGGGGTATGTAAATCTTTTTTAAATCAGTACGTCAGGCTTAATCGAAATAAATTAAATTTGGAACGAAATATAAAGTTTTTATTTTCACGAAATTTGCAAGACATGTAGACCTCCAATTGGAATTTTTTCTCACGAACCGTAAGACGTAGAAGAAAACTGAGCACTTGAGAAGAACAAGTAGCAAATTTTATGTAGGAAAAGTGCACCGGTTTGACTCTAGGACCGAAATTGTCGCCAATATAGCCGATTAAAGGATGTTTAAATGATGAACAAATAATACAAAAAATTATAGTTTTTTCCATTTTCCGGCCAAACGGTGCATTTTCTCATAGGGGTATGTAAATCTTTTTTAAATCAGTACCTCAGGCTTAATCGAAATAAATTAAATTTGGAACGAAATACAAAGTTTTTATTTTCACGAAATTTGCAAGACATGTAGACCTCCAATTGGAATTTTTTCTCACGAACCGTAAGACGTAGAAGAAATCTGAGCACTTGAGAAGAACAAGTAGCAAATTTTATGTAGGAAAAGTGCACCGGTTTGACTCTAGGACCGAAATTGACGCCAATATGCCCGATTATTGAATTTTGAAAAAAATCCAAGGGTACCCCCTTTAAACATTTTTGGGCAAATTCCAATTTTAGAAAATTGTTTTTTTAATGTTAATATATACACTAGGTCTAACTTATTCCAAATACGTGTTTTTTTTCTATCCCCTACTCACAGTTTGGCAAAAAAAATGGAAAAATCGAATTAAAAATTTTCAGTTTTTTCCATTTTCCGGACAAACGGTGCATTTTCTCATAGGGGTATGTATATCTTTTTTGAATCAGTACGTCAGGCTTAATCGAAATAAATTAAATTTGGAACGAAATACAAAGTTTTTATTTTCACGAAATTTGCAAGACATGTAGACCTCCAATTGGAATTTTTTCTCACGAACCGTAAGACGTAGAAGAAATCTGAGCACTTGAGAAGAACAAGTAGCAAATTTTATGTAGGAAAAGTGCACCGGTTTGACTCTAGGACCGAAATTGTCGCCAATATAGCCGATTAAAGGATGTTTAAATGATGAACAAATAATACAAAAAATTATAGTTTTTTTTATTTTCCGGCCAAACGGTGCATTTTCTCATAGGGGTATGTAAATCTTTTTTAAATCAGTACGTCAGGCTTAATCGAAATAAATTAAATTTGGAACGAAATATAAAGTTTTTATTTTCACGAAATTTGCAAGACATGTAGACCTCCAATTGGAATTTTTTCTCACGAACCGTAAGACGTAGAAGAAATCTGAGCACTTGAGAAGAACAAGTAGCAAATTTTATGTAGGAAAAGTGCACCGGTTTGACTCTAGGACCGAAATTGTTGCCAATATAGCCGATTAAAGGATGTTTATATGATGAACAAATAATACAAAAAATTATAGTTTTTTCCATTTTCCGGCCAAACGGTGTATTTTCTCATAGGGGTATGTATATCTTTTTTGAATCAGTACGTCAGGCTTAATCGAAATAAATTAAATTTGGAACGAAATACAAAGTTTTTATTTTCACGAAATTTGCAAGACATGTAGACCTCCAATTGGAATTTTTTCTCACGAACCGTAAGACGTAGAAGAAATCTGAGCACTTGAGAAGAACAAGTAGCAAATTTTATGTAGGAAAAGTGCACCGGTTTGACTCTAGGACCGAAATTGACGCCAATATGCCCGATTATTGAATTTTGAAAAAAATCCAAGGGTACCCCCTTTAAACATTTTTGGGCAAATTCCAATTTTAGAAAATTGTTTTTTTAATGTTAATATATACACTAGGTCTAACTTATTCCAAATACGTGTTTTTTTTCTATCCCCTACTCACAGTTTGGCAAAAAAAATGGAAAAATCGAATTAAAAATTTTCAGTTTTTTCCATTTTCCGGCCAAACGGTGCATTTTCTCATAAGGGTATGTATATCTTTTTTGAATCAGTACGTCAGGCTTAATCGAAATAAATTAAATTTGGAACGAAATACAAAGTTTTTATTTTCACGAAATTTGCAAGACATGTAGACCTCCAATTGGAATTTTTTCTCACGAACCGTAAGACGTAGAAGAAATCTGAGCACTTGAGAAGAACAAGTAGCAAATTTTATGTAGGAAAAGTGCACCGGTTTGACTCTAGGACCGAAATTGTCGCCAATATAGCCGATTAAAGGATGTTTAAATGATGAACAAATAATACAAAAAATTATAGTTTTTTTTATTTTCCGGCCAAACGGTGCATTTTCTCATAGGGGTATGTAAATCTTTTTTAAATCAGTACGTCAGGCTTAATCGAAATAAATTAAATTTGGAACGAAATATAAAGTTTTTATTTTCACGAAATTTGCAAGACATGTAGACCTCCAATTGGAATTTTTTCTCACGAACCGTAAGACGTAGAAGAAATCTGAGCACTTGAGAAGAACAAGTAGCAAATTTTATGTAGGAAAAGTGCACCGGTTTGACTCTAGGACCGAAATTGTCGCCAATATAGCCGATTAAAGGATGTTTATATGATGAACAAATAATACAAAAAATTATAGTTTTTTCCATTTTCCGGCCAAACGGTGCATTTTCTCATAGGGGTATGTATATCTTTTTTGAATCAGTACGTCAGGCTTAATCGAAATAAATTAAATTTGGAACGAAATACAAAGTTTTTATTTTCACGAAATTTGCAAGACATGTAGACCTCCAATTGGAATTTTTTCTCACGAACCGTAAGACGTAGAAGAAATCTGAGCACTTGAGAAGAACAAGTAGCAAATTTTATGTAGGAAAAGTGCACCGGTTTGACTCTAGGACCGAAATTGACGCCAATATGCCCGATTATTGAATTTTGAAAAAAATCCAAGGGTACCCCCTTTAAACATTTTTGGGCAAATTCCAATTTTAGAAAATTGTTTTTTTAATGTTAATATATACACTAGGTCTAACTTATTCCAAATACGTGTTTTTTTTCTATCCCCTACTCACAGTTTGGCAAAAAAAATGGAAAAATCGAATTAAAAATTTTCAGTTTTTTCCATTTTCCGGCCAAACGGTGCATTTTCTCATAAGGGTATGTATATCTTTTTTGAATCAGTACGTCAGGCTTAATCGAAATAAATTAAATTTGGAACGAAATACAAAGTTTTTATTTTCACGAAATTTGCAAGACATGTAGACCTCCAATTGGAATTTTTTCTCACGAACCGTAAGACGTAGAAGAAATCTGAGCACTTGAGAAGAACAAGTAGCAAATTTTATGTAGGAAAAGTGCACCGGTTTGACTCTAGGACCGAAATTGTCGCCAATATAGCCGATTAAAGGATGTTTAAATGATGAACAAATAATACAAAAAATTATAGTTTTTTTTATTTTCCGGCCAAACGGTGCATTTTCTCATAGGGGTATGTAAATCTTTTTTAAATCAGTACGTCAGGCTTAATCGAAATAAATTAAATTTGGAACGAAATATAAAGTTTTTATTTTCACGAAATTTGCAAGACATGTAGACCTCCAATTGGAATTTTTTCTCACGAACCGTAAGACGTAGAAGAAATCTGAGCACTTGAGAAGAACAAGTAGCAAATTTTATGTAGGAAAAGTGCACCGGTTTGACTCTAGGACCGAAATTGTCGCCAATATAGCCGATTAAAGGATGTTTATATGATGAACAAATAATACAAAAAATTATAGTTTTTTCCATTTTCCGGCCAAACGGTGCATTTTCTCATAGGGGTATGTATATCTTTTTTGAATCAGTACGTCAGGCTTAATCGAAATAAATTAAATTTGGAACGAAATACAAAGTTTTTATTTTCACGAAATTTGCAAGACATGTAGACCTCCAATTGGAATTTTTTCTCACGAACCGTAAGACGTAGAAGAAATCTGAGCACTTGAGAAGAACAAGTAGCAAATTTTATGTAGGAAAAGTGCACCGGTTTGACTCTAGGTCCGAAATTGACGCCAATATGCCCGATTATTGAATTTTGAAAAAAATCCAAGGGTACCCCCTTTAAACATTTTTGGGCAAATTCCAATTTTAGAAAATTGTTTTTTTAATGTTAATATATACACTAGGTCTAACTTATTCCAAATACGTGTTTTTTTTCTATCCCCTACTCACAGTTTGGCAAAAAAAATGGAAAAATCGAATTAAAAATTTTCAGTTTTTTCCATTTTCCGGCCAAACGGTGCATTTTCTCATAAGGGTATGTATATCTTTTTTGAATCAGTACGTCAGGCTTAATCGAAATAAATTAAATTTGGAACGAAATACAAAGTTTTTATTTTCACGAAATTTGCAAGACATGTAGACCTCCAATTGGAATTTTTTCTCACGAACCGTAAGACGTAGAAGAAATCTGAGCACTTGAGAAGAACAAGTAGCAAATTTTATGTAGGAAAAGTGCACCGGTTTGACTCTAGGACCGAAATTGTCGCCAATATAGCCGATTAAAGGATGTTTATATGATGAACAAATAATACAAAAAATTATAGTTTTTTCCATTTTCCGGCCAAACGGTGCATTTTCTCATAGGGGTATGTATATCTTTTTTAAATCAGTACGTCAGGCTTAATCGAAATAAATTAAATTTGGAACGAAATACAAAGTTTTTATTTTCACGAAATTTGCAAGACATGTAGACCTCCAATTGGAATTTTTTCTCACGAACCGTAAGACGTAGAAGAAATCTGAGCACTTGAGAAGAACAAGTAGCAAATTTTATGTAGGAAAAGTGCACCGGTTTGACTCTAGGACCGAAATTGACGCCAATATGCCCGATTATTGAATTTTGAAAAAAATCCAAGGGTACCCCCTTTAAACATTTTTGGGCAAATTCCAATTTTAGAAAATTGTTTCTTTTAATGTTAATATATACACTAGGTCTAACTTATTCCAAATACGTGTTTTTTTTCTATCCCCTACTCACAGTTTGGCAAAAATCGAATTAAAAATTTTCAGTTTTTTCCATTTTCCGGCCAAACGGTGCATTTTCTCATAAGGGTATGTATATCTTTTTTGAATCAGTACGTCAGGCTTAATCGAAATAAATTAAATTTGGAACGAAATACAAAGTTTTTATTTTCACGAAATTTGCAAGACATGTAGACCTCCAATTGGAATTTTTTCTCACGAACCGTAAGACGTAGAAGAAATCTGAGCACTTGAGAAGAACAAGTAGCAAATTTTATGTAGGAAAAGTGCACCGGTTTGACTCTAGGACCGAAATTGTCGCCAATATAGCCGATTAAAGGATGTTTAAATGATGAACAAATAATACAAAAAATTATAGTTTTTTCCATTTTCCGGCCAAACGGTGCATTTTCTCATAGGGGTATGTAAATCTTTTTTAAATCAGTACCTCAGGCTTAATCGAAATAAATTAAATTTGGAACGAAATACAAAGTTTTTATTTTCACGAAATTTGCAAGACATGTAGACCTCCAATTGGAATTTTTTCTCACGAACCGTAAGACGTAGAAGAAATCTGAGCACTTGAGAAGAACAAGTAGCAAATTTTATGTAGGAAAAGTGCACCGGTTTGACTCTAGGACCGAAATTGACGCCAATATGCCCGATTATTGAATTTTGAAAAAAATCCAAGGGTACCCCCTTTAAACATTTTTGGGCAAATTCCAATTTTAGAAAATTGTTTTTTTAATGTTAATATATACACTAGGTCTAACTTATTCCAAATACGTGTTTTTTTTCTATCCCCTACTCACAGTTTGGCAAAAAAAATGGAAAAATCGAATTAAAAATTTTCAGTTTTTTCCATTTTCCGGCCAAACGGTGCATTTTCTCATAGGGGTATGTATATCTTTTTTGAATCAGTACGTCAGGCTTAATCGAAATAAATTAAATTTGGAACGAAATACAAAGTTTTTATTTTCACGAAATTTGCAAGACATGTAGACCTCCAATTGGAATTTTTTCTCACGAACCGTAAGACGTAGAAGAAATCTGAGCACTTGAGAAGAACAAGTAGCAAATTTTATGTAGGAAAAGTGCACCGGTTTGACTCTAGGACCGAAATTGTCGCCAATATAGCCGATTAAAGGATGTTTAAATGATGAACAAATAATACAAAAAATTATAGTTTTTTTTATTTTCCGGCCAAACGGTGCATTTTCTCATAGGGGTATGTAAATCTTTTTTAAATCAGTACGTCAGGCTTAATCGAAATAAACTAAATTTGGAACGAAATATAAAGTTTTTATTTTCACGAAATTTGCAAGACATGTAGACCTCCAATTGGAATTTTTTCTCACGAACCGTAAGACGTAGAAGAAATCTGAGCACTTGAGAAGAACAAGTAGCAAATTTTATGTAGGAAAAGTGCACCGGTTTGACTCTAGGACCGAAATTGTTGCCAATATAGCCGATTAAAGGATGTTTATATGATGAACAAATAATACAAAAAATTATAGTTTTTTCCATTTTCCGGCCAAACGGTGCATTTTCTCATAGGGGTATGTATATCTTTTTTGAATCAGTACGTCAGGCTTAATCGAAATAAATTAAATTTGGAACGAAATACAAAGTTTTTATTTTCACGAAATTTGCAAGACATGTAGACCTCCAATTGGAATTTTTTCTCACGAACCGTAAGACGTAGAAGAAATCTGAGCACTTGAGAAGAACAAGTAGCAAATTTTATGTAGGAAAAGTGCACCGGTTTGACTCTAGGACCGAAATTGACGCCAATATGCCCGATTATTGAATTTTGAAAAAAATCCAAGGGTACCCCCTTTAAACATTTTTGGGCAAATTCCAATTTTAGAAAATTGTTTTTTTAATGTTAATATATACACTAGGTCTAACTTATTCCAAATACGTGTTTTTTTTCTATCCCCTACTCACAGTTTGGCAAAAAAAATGGAAAAATCGAATTAAAAATTTTCAGTTTTTTCCATTTTCCGGCCAAACGGTGCATTTTCTCATAAGGGTATGTATATCTTTTTTCAATCAGTACGTCAGGCTTAATCGAAATAAATTAAATTTGGAACGAAATACAAAGTTTTTATTTTCACGAAATTTGCAAGACATGTAGACCTCCAATTGGAATTTTTTCTCACGAACCGTAAGACGTAGAAGAAATCTGAGCACTTGAGAAGAACAAGTAGCAAATTTTATGTAGGAAAAGTGCACCGGTTTGACTCTAGGACCGAAATTGTCGCCAATATAGCCGATTAAAGGATGTTTAAATGATGAACAAATAATACAAAAAATTATAGTTTTTTTTATTTTCAGGCCAAACGGTGCATTTTCTCATAGGGGTATGTAAATCTTTTTTAAATCAGTACGTCAGGCTTGATCGAAATAAATTAAATTTGGAACGAAATATAAAGTTTTTATTTTCACGAAATTTGCAAGACATGTAGACCTCCAATTGGAATTTTTTCTCACGAACCGTAAGACGTAGAAGAAATCTGAGCACTTGAGAAGAACAAGTAGCAAATTTTATGTAGGAAAAGTGCACCGGTTTGACTCTAGGACCGAAATTGTCGCCAATATAGCCGATTAAAGGATGTTTATATGATGAACAAATAATACAAAAAATTATAGTTTTTTCCATTTTCCGGCCAAACGGTGCATTTTCTCATAGGGGTATGTATATCTTTTTTGAATCAGTACGTCAGGCTTAATCGAAATAAATTAAATTTGGAACGAAATACAAAGTTTTTATTTTCACGAAATTTGCAAGACATGTAGACCTCCAATTGGAATTTTTTCTCACGAACCGTAAAACGTAGAAGAAATCTGAGCACTTGAGAAGAACAAGTAGCAAATTTTATGTAGGAAAAGTGCACCGGTTTGACTCTAGGACCGAAATTGACGCCAATATGCCCGATTATTGAATTTTGAAAAAAATCCAAGGGTACCCCCTTTAAACATTTTTGGGCAAATTCCAATTTTAGAAAATTGTTTCTTTTAATGTTAATATATACACTAGGTCTAACTTATTCCAAATACGTGTTTTTTTTCTATCCCCTACTCACAGTTTGGCAAAAAAAATGGAAAAATCGAATTAAAAATTTTCAGTTTTTTCCATTTTCCGGCCAAACGGTGCATTTTCTCATAAGGGTATATATATCTTTTTTGAATCAGTACGTCAGGCTTAATCGAAATAAATTAAATTTGGAACGAAATACAAAGTTTTTATTTTCACGAAATTTGCAAGACATGTAGACCTCCAATTGGAATTTTTTCTCACGAACCGTAAGACGTAGAAGAAATCTGAGCACTTGAGAAGAACAAGTAGCAAATTTTATGTAGGAAAAGTGCACCGGTTTGACTCTAGGACCGAAATTGTCGCCAATATAGCCGATTAAAGGATGTTTAAATGATGAACAAATAATACAAAAAATTATAGTTTTTTTTATTTTCCGGCCAAACGGTGCATTTTCTCATAGGGGTATGTAAATCTTTTTTAAATCAGTACGTCAGGCTTAATCGAAATAAATTAAATTTGGAACGAAATATAAAGTTTTTATTTTCACGAAATTTGCAAGACATGTAGACCTCCAATTGGAATTTTTTCTCACGAACCGTAAGACGTAGAAGAAATCTGAGCACTTGAGAAGAACAAGTAGCAAATTTTATGTAGGAAAAGTGCACCGGTTTGACTCTAGGACCGAAATTGTCGCCAATATAGCCGATTAAAGGATGTTTATATGATGAACAAATAATACAAAAAATTATAGTTTTTTCCATTTTCCGGCCAAACGGTGCATTTTCTCATAGGGGTATGTATATCTTTTTTGAATCAGTACGTCAGGCTTAATCGAAATAAATTAAATTTGGAACGAAATACAAAGTTTTTATTTTCACGAAATTTGCAAGACATGTAGACCTCCAATTGGAATTTTTTCTCACGAACCGTAAGACGTAGAAGAAATCTGAGCACTTGAGAAGAACAAGTAGCAAATTTTATGTAGGAAAAGTGCACCGGTTTGACTCTAGGACCGAAATTGACGCCAATATGCCCGATTATTGAATTTTGAAAAAAATCCAAGGGTACCCCCTTTAAACATTTTTGGGCAAATTCCAATTTTAGAAAATTGTTTCTTTTAATGTTAATATATACACTAGGTCTAACTTATTCCAAATACGTGTTTTTTTTCTATCCCCTACTCACAGTTTGGCAAAAAAAATGGAAAAATCGAATTAAAAATTTTCAGTTTTTTCCATTTTCCGGCCAAACGGTGCATTTTCTCATAAGGGTATGTATATCTTTTTTGAATCAGTACGTCAGGCTTAATCGAAATAAATTAAATTTGGAACGAAATACAAAGTTTTTATTTTCACGAAATTTGCAAGACATGTAGACCTCCAATTGGAATTTTTTCTCACGAACCGTAAGACGTAGAAGAAATCTGAGCACTTGAGAAGAACAAGTAGCAAATTTTATGTAGGAAAAGTGCACCGGTTTGACTCTAGGACCGAAATTGACGCCAATATGCCCGATTATTGAATTTTGAAAAAAATCCAATAAAAAGTACCCTTTAAACATTTTTGGGCAAATTCCAATTTTAGAAAATTGTTTCTTTTAATGTTAATATATACACTAGGTCTAACTTATTCCAAATACGTGTTTTTTTTCTATCCCCTACTCACAGTTTGGCAAAAAAAATGGAAAAATCGAATTAAAAATTTTCAGTTTTTTCCATTTTCCGGCCAAACGGTGCATTTTCTCATAAGGGTATGTATATCTTTTTTGAATCAGTACGTCAGGCTTCATCGAAATAAATTAAATTTGGAACGAAATACAAAGTTTTTATTTTCACGAAATTTGCAAGACATGTAGACCTCCAATTGGAATTTTTTCTCACGAACCGTAAGACGTAGAAGAAATCTGAGCACTTGAGAAGAACAAGTAGCAAATTTTATGTAGGAAAAGTGCACCGGTTTGACTCTAGGACCGAAATTGACGCCAATATGCCCGATTATTGAATTTTGAAAAAAATCCAAGGGTACCCCCTTTAAACATTTTTGGGCAAATTCCAATTTTAGAAAATTGTTTTTTTAATGTTAATATATACACTAGGTCTAACTTATTCCAAATACGTGTTTTTTTTCTATCCCCTACTCACAGTTTGGCAAAAAAAATGGAAAAATCGAATTAAAAATTTTCAGTTTTTTCCATTTTCCGGCCAAACGGTGCATTTTCTCATAAGGGTATGTATATCTTTTTTGAATCAGTACGTCAGGCTTAATCAAAATAAATTAAATTTGGAACGAAATACAAAGTTTTTATTTTCACGAAATTTGCAAGACATGTAGACCTCCAATTGGAATTTTTTCTCACGAACCGTAAGACGTAGAAGAAATCTGAGCACTTGAGAAGAACAAGTAGCAAATTTTATGTAGGAAAAGTGCACCGGTTTGACTCTAGGACCGAAATTGTCGCCAATATAGCCGATTAAAGGATGTTTAAATGATGAACAAATAATACAAAAAATTATAGTTTTTTCCATTTTCCGGCCAAACGGTGCATTTTCTCATAGGGGTATGTAAATCTTTTTTAAATCAGTACCTCAGGCTTAATCGAAATAAATTAAATTTGGAACGAAATACAAAGTTTTTATTTTCACGAAATTTGCAAGACATGTAGACCTCCAATTGGAATTTTTTCTCACGAACCGTAAGACGTAGAAGAAATCTGAGCACTTGAGAAGAACAAGTAGCAAATTTTATGTAGGAAAAGTGCACCGGTTTGACTCTAGGACCGAAATTGTCGCCAATATAGCCGATTAAAGGATGTTTAAATGATGAACAAATAATACAAAAAATTATAGTTTTTTTTATTTTCCGGCCAAACGGTGCATTTTCTCATAGGGGTATGTAAATCTTTTTTAAATCAGTACGTCAGGCTTAATCGAAATAAACTAAATTTGGAACGAAATATAAAGTTTTTATTTTCACGAAATTTGCAAGACATGTAGACCTCCAATTGGAATTTTTTCTCACGAACCGTAAGACGTAGAAGAAATCTGAGCACTTGAGAAGAACAAGTAGCAAATTTTATGTAGGAAAAGTGCACCGGTTTGACTCTAGGACCGAAATTGTTGCCAATATAGCCGATTAAAGGATGTTTATATGATGAACAAATAATACAAAAAATTATAGTTTTTTCCATTTTCCGGCCAAACGGTGCATTTTCTCATAGGGGTATGTATATCTTTTTTGAATCAGTACGTCAGGCTTAATCGAAATAAATTAAATTTGGAACGAAATACAAAGTTTTTATTTTCACGAAATTTGCAAGACATGTAGACCTCCAATTGGAATTTTTTCTCACGAACCGTAAGACGTAGAAGAAATCTGAGCACTTGAGAAGAACAAGTAGCAAATTTTATGTAGGAAAAGTGCACCGGTTTGACTCTAGGACCGAAATTGACGCCAATATGCCCGATTATTGAATTTTGAAAAAAATCCAAGGGTACCCCCTTTAAACATTTTTGGGCAAATTCCAATTTTAGAAAATTGTTTTTTTAATGTTAATATATACACTAGGTCTAACTTATTCCAAATACGTGTTTTTTTTCTATCCCCTACTCACAGTTTGGCAAAAAAAATGGAAAAATCGAATTAAAAATTTTCAGTTTTTTCCATTTTCCGGCCAAACGGTGCATTTTCTCATAAGGGTATGTATATCTTTTTTCAATCAGTACGTCAGGCTTAATCGAAATAAATTAAATTTGGAACGAAATACAAAGTTTTTATTTTCACGAAATTTGCAAGACATGTAGACCTCCAATTGGAATTTTTTCTCACGAACCGTAAGACGTAGAAGAAATCTGAGCACTTGAGAAGAACAAGTAGCAAATTTTATGTAGGAAAAGTGCACCGGTTTGACTCTAGGACCGAAATTGTCGCCAATATAGCCGATTAAAGGATGTTTAAATGATGAACAAATAATACAAAAAATTATAGTTTTTTTTATTTTCCGGCCAAACGGTGCATTTTCTCATAGGGGTATGTAAATCTTTTTTAAATCAGTACGTCAGGCTTAATCGAAATAAATTAAATTTGGAACGAAATATAAAGTTTTTATTTTCACGAAATTTGCAAGACATGTAGACCTCCAATTGGAATTTTTTCTCACGAACCGTAAGACGTAGAAGAAATCTGAGCACTTGAGAAGAACAAGTAGCAAATTTTATGTAGGAAAAGTGCACCGGTTTGACTCTAGGACCGAAATTGTCGCCAATATAGCCGATTAAAGGATGTTTATATGATGAACAAATAATACAAAAAATTATAGTTTTTTCCATTTTCCGGCCAAACGGTGCATTTTCTCATAGGGGTATGTATATCTTTTTTGAATCAGTACGTCAGGCTTAATCGAAATAAATTAAATTTGGAACGAAATACAAAGTTTTTATTTTCACGAAATTTGCAAGACATGTAGACCTCCAATTGGAATTTTTTCTCACGAACCGTAAAACGTAGAAGAAATCTGAGCACTTGAGAAGAACAAGTAGCAAATTTTATGTAGGAAAAGTGCACCGGTTTGACTCTAGGACCGAAATTGACGCCAATATGCCCGATTATTGAATTTTGAAAAAAATCCAAGGGTACCCCCTTTAAACATTTTTGGGCAAATTCCAATTTTAGAAAATTGTTTCTTTTAATGTTAATATATACACTAGGTCTAACTTATTCCAAATACGTGTTTTTTTTCTATCCCCTACTCACAGTTTGGCAAAAAAAATGGAAAAATCGAATTAAAAATTTTCAGTTTTTTCCATTTTCCGGCCAAACGGTGCATTTTCTCATAAGGGTATATATATCTTTTTTGAATCAGTACGTCAGGCTTAATCGAAATAAATTAAATTTGGAACGAAATACAAAGTTTTTATTTTCACGAAATTTGCAAGACATGTAGACCTCCAATTGGAATTTTTTCTCACGAACCGTAAGACGTAGAAGAAATCTGAGCACTTGAGAAGAACAAGTAGCAAATTTTATGTAGGAAAAGTGCACCGGTTTGACTCTAGGACCGAAATTGTCGCCAATATAGCCGATTAAAGGATGTTTAAATGATGAACAAATAATACAAAAAATTATAGTTTTTTTTATTTTCCGGCCAAACGGTGCATTTTCTCATAGGGGTATGTAAATCTTTTTTAAATCAGTACGTCAGGCTTAATCGAAATAAATTAAATTTGGAACGAAATATAAAGTTTTTATTTTCACGAAATTTGCAAGACATGTAGACCTCCAATTGGAATTTTTTCTCACGAACCGTAAGACGTAGAAGAAATCTGAGCACTTGAGAAGAACAAGTAGCAAATTTTATGTAGGAAAAGTGCACCGGTTTGACTCTAGGACCGAAATTGTCGCCAATATAGCCGATTAAAGGATGTTTATATGATGAACAAATAATACAAAAAATTATAGTTTTTTCCATTTTCCGGCCAAACGGTGCATTTTCTCATAGGGGTATGTATATCTTTTTTGAATCAGTACGTCAGGCTTAATCGAAATAAATTAAATTTGGAACGAAATACAAAGTTTTTATTTTCACGAAATTTGCAAGACATGTAGACCTCCAATTGGAATTTTTTCTCACGAACCGTAAGACGTAGAAGAAATCTGAGCACTTGAGAAGAACAAGTAGCAAATTTTATGTAGGAAAAGTGCACCGGTTTGACTCTAGGACCGAAATTGACGCCAATATGCCCGATTATTGAATTTTGAAAAAAATCCAAGGGTACCCCCTTTAAACATTTTTGGGCAAATTCCAATTTTAGAAAATTGTTTCTTTTAATGTTAATATATACACTAGGTCTAACTTATTCCAAATACGTGTTTTTTTTCTATCCCCTACTCACAGTTTGGCAAAAAAAATGGAAAAATCGAATTAAAAATTTTCAGTTTTTTCCATTTTCCGGCCAAACGGTGCATTTTCTCATAAGGGTATGTATATCTTTTTTGAATCAGTACGTCAGGCTTCATCGAAATAAATTAAATTTGGAACGAAATACAAAGTTTTTATTTTCACGAAATTTGCAAGACATGTAGACCTCCAATTGGAATTTTTTCTCACGAACCGTAAGACGTAGAAGAAATCTGAGCACTTGAGAAGAACAAGTAGCAAATTTTATGTAGGAAAAGTGCACCGGTTTGACTCTAGGACCGAAATTGACGCCAATATGCCCGATTATTGAATTTTGAAAAAAATCCAAGGGTACCCCCTTTAAACATTTTTGGGCAAATTCCAATTTTAGAAAATTGTTTTTTTAATGTTAATATATACACTAGGTCTAACTTATTCCAAATACGTGTTTTTTTTCTATCCCCTACTCACAGTTTGGCAAAAAAAATGGAAAAATCGAATTAAAAATTTTCAGTTTTTTCCATTTTCCGGCCAAACGGTGCATTTTCTCATAAGGGTATGTATATCTTTTTTGAATCAGTACGTCAGGCTTAATCGAAATAAATTAAATTTGGAACGAAATACAAAGTTTTTATTTTCACGAAATTTGCAAGACATGTAGACCTCCAATTGGAATTTTTTCTCACGAACCGTAAGACGTAGAAGAAATCTGAGCACTTGAGAAGAACAAGTAGCAAATTTTATGTAGGAAAAGTGCACCGGTTTGACTCTAGGACCGAAATTGTCGCCAATATAGCCGATTAAAGGATGTTTAAATGATGAACAAATAATACAAAAAATTATAGTTTTTTCCATTTTCCGGCCAAACGGTGCATTTTCTCATAGGGGTATGTAAATCTTTTTTAAATCAGTACCTCAGGCTTAATCGAAATAAATTAAATTTGGAACGAAATACAAAGTTTTTATTTTCACGAAATTTGCAAGACATGTAGACCTCCAATTGGAATTTTTTCTCACGAACCGTAAGACGTAGAAGAAATCTGAGCACTTGAGAAGAACAAGTAGCAAATTTTATGTAGGAAAAGTGCACCGGTTTGACTCTAGGACCGAAATTGACGCCAATATGCCCGATTATTGAATTTTGAAAAAAATCCAAGGGTACCCCCTTTAAACATTTTTGGGCAAATTCCAATTTTAGAAAATTGTTTTTTTAATGTTAATATATACACTAGGTCTAACTTATTCCAAATACGTGTTTTTTTTCTATCCCATACTCACAGTTTGGCAAAAAAAATGGAAAAATCGAATTAAAAATTTTCAGTTTTTTCCATTTTCCGGCCAAACGGTGCATTTTCTCATAAGGGTATGTATATCTTTTTTGAATCAGTACGTCAGGCTTAATCGAAATAAATTAAATTTGGAACGAAATACAAAGTTTTTATTTTCACGAAATTTGCAAGACATGTAGACCTCCAATTGGAATTTTTTCTCACGAACCGTAAGACGTAGAAGAAATCTGAGCACTTGAGAAGAACAAGTAGCAAATTCTATGTAGGAAAAGTGCACCGGTTTGACTCTAGGACCGAAATTGTCGCCAATATAGCCGATTAAAGGATGTTTAAATGATGAACAAATAATACAAAAAATTATAGTTTTTTTTATTTTCCGGCCAAACGGTGCATTTTCTCATAGGGGTATGTAAATCTTTTTTAAATCAGTACGTCAGGCTTAATCGAAATAAATTAAATTTGGAACAAAATATAAAGTTTTTATTTTCACGAAATTTGCAAGACATGTAGACCTCCAATTGGAATTTTTTCTCACGAACCGTAAGACGTAGAAGAAATCTGAGCACTTGAGAAGAACAAGTAGCAAATTTTATGTAGGAAAAGTGCACCGGTTTGACTCTAGGACCGAAATTGACGCCAATATGCCCGATTATTGAATTTTGAAAAAAATCCAAGGGTACCCCCTTTAAACATTTTTGGGCAAATTCCAATTTTAGAAAATTGTTTCTTTTAATGTTAATATATACACTAGGTCTAACTTATTCCAAATACGTGTTTTTTTTCTATCCCCTACTCACAGTTTGGCAAAAAAAATGGAAAAATCGAATTAAAAATTTTCAGTTTTTTCCATTTTCCGGCCAAACGGTGCATTTTCTCATAAGGGTATGTATATCTTTTTTGAATCAG
The DNA here is from genome assembly GCF_040954645.1 of Diabrotica undecimpunctata. NCBI lineage: Eukaryota > Metazoa > Arthropoda > Insecta > Coleoptera > Chrysomelidae > Diabrotica > Diabrotica undecimpunctata. The sequence continues at coordinate 31,878,777 of NC_092810.1, forward strand.
TACGTCAGGCTTCATCGAAATAAATTAAATTTGGAACGAAATACAAAGTTTTTATTTTCACGAAATTTGCAAGACATGTAGACCTCCAATTGGAATTTTTTCTCACGAACCGTAAGACGTAGAAGAAATCTGAGCACTTGAGAAGAACAAGTAGCAAATTTTATGTAGGAAAAGTGCACCGGTTTGACTCTAGGACCGAAATTGACGCCAATATGCCCGATTATTGAATTTTGAAAAAAATCCAAGGGTACCCCCTTTAAACATTTTTGGGCAAATTCCAATTTTAGAAAATTGTTTTTTTAATGTTAATATATACACTAGGTCTAACTTATTCCAAATACGTGTTTTTTTTCTATCCCCTACTCACAGTTTGGCAAAAAAAATGGAAAAATCGAATTAAAAATTTTCAGTTTTTTCCATTTTCCGGCCAAACGGTGCATTTTCTCATAAGGGTATGTATATCTTTTTTGAATCAGTACGTCAGGCTTAATCGAAATAAATTAAATTTGGAACGAAATACAAAGTTTTTATTTTCACGAAATTTGCAAGACATGTAGACCTCCAATTGGAATTTTTTCTCACGAACCGTAAGACGTAGAAGAAATCTGAGCACTTGAGAAGAACAAGTAGCAAATTTTATGTAGGAAAAGTGCACCGGTTTGACTCTAGGACCGAAATTGTCGCCAATATAGCCGATTAAAGGATGTTTAAATGATGAACAAATAATACAAAAAATTATAGTTTTTTCCATTTTCCGGCCAAACGGTGCATTTTCTCATAGGGGTATGTAAATCTTTTTTAAATCAGTACCTCAGGCTTAATCGAAATAAATTAAATTTGGAACGAAATACAAAGTTTTTATTTTCACGAAATTTGCAAGACATGTAGACCTCCAATTGGAATTTTTTCTCACGAACCGTAAGACGTAGAAGAAATCTGAGCACTTGAGAAGAACAAGTAGCAAATTTTATGTAGGAAAAGTGCACCGGTTTGACTCTAGGACCGAAATTGACGCCAATATGCCCGATTATTGAATTTTGAAAAAAATCCAAGGGTACCCCCTTTAAACATTTTTGGGCAAATTCCAATTTTAGAAAATTGTTTTTTTAATGTTAATATATACACTAGGTCTAACTTATTCCAAATACGTGTTTTTTTTCTATCCCATACTCACAGTTTGGCAAAAAAAATGGAAAAATCGAATTAAAAATTTTCAGTTTTTTCCATTTTCCGGCCAAACGGTGCATTTTCTCATAAGGGTATGTATATCTTTTTTGAATCAGTACGTCAGGCTTAATCGAAATAAATTAAATTTGGAACGAAATACAAAGTTTTTATTTTCACGAAATTTGCAAGACATGTAGACCTCCAATTGGAATTTTTTCTCACGAACCGTAAGACGTAGAAGAAATCTGAGCACTTGAGAAGAACAAGTAGCAAATTTTATGTAGGAAAAGTGCACCGGTTTGACTCTAGGACCGAAATTGTCGCCAATATAGCCGATTAAAGGATGTTTAAATGATGAACAAATAATACAAAAAATTATAGTTTTTTTTATTTTCCGGCCAAACGGTGCATTTTCTCATAGGGGTATGTAAATCTTTTTTAAATCAGTACGTCAGGCTTAATCGAAATAAATTAAATTTGGAACAAAATATAAAGTTTTTATTTTCACGAAATTTGCAAGACATGTAGACCTCCAATTGGAATTTTTTCTCACGAACCGTAAGACGTAGAAGAAATCTGAGCACTTGAGAAGAACAAGTAGCAAATTTTATGTAGGAAAAGTGCACCGGTTTGACTCTAGGACCGAAATTGACGCCAATATGCCCGATTATTGAATTTTGAAAAAAATCCAAGGGTACCCCCTTTAAACATTTTTGGGCAAATTCCAATATTAGAAAATTGTTTCTTTTAATGTTAATATATACACTAGGTCTAACTTATTCCAAATACGTGTTTTTTTTCTATCCCCTAATCACAGTTTGGCAAAAAAAATGGAAAAATCGAATTAAAAATTTTCAGTTTTTTCCATTTTCCGGCCAAACGGTGCATTTTCTCATAAGGGTATGTATATCTTTTTTGAATCAGTACGTCAGGCTTAATCGAAATAAATTAAATTTGGAACGAAATACAAAGTTTTTATTTTCACGAAATTTGCAAGACATGTAGACCTCCAATTGGAATTTTTTCTCACGAACCGTAAGACGTAGAAGAAATCTGAGCACTTGAGAAGAACAAGTAGCAAATTTTATGAAGGAAAAGTGCACCGGTTTGACTCTAGGACCGAAATTGACGCCAATATGCCCGATTATTGAATTTTGAAAAAAATCCAAGGGTACCCCCTTTAAACATTTTTGGGCAAATTCCAATTTTAGAAAATTGTTTCTTTTAATGTTAATATATACACTAGGTCTAACTTATTCCAAAAACGTGTTTTTTTTCTATCCCCTACTCACAGTTTGGCAAAAAAAATGGAAAAATCGAATTAAAAATTTTCAGTTTTTTCCATTTTCCGGCCAAACGGTGCATTTTCTCATAAGGGTATGTATATCTTTTTTGAATCAGTACGTCAGGCTTAATCGAAATAAATTAAATTTGGAACGAAATACAAAGTTTTTATTTTCACGAAATTTGCAAGACATGTAGACCTCCAATTGGAATTTTTTCTCACGAACCGTAAGACGTAGAAGAAATCTGAGCACTTGAGAAGAACAAGTAGCAAATTTTATGTAGGAAAAGTGCACCGGTTTGACTCTAGGACCGAAATTGTCGCCAATATAGCCGATTAAAGGATGTTTAAATGATGAACAAATAATACAAAAAATTATAGTTTTTTCCATTTTCCGGCCAAACGGTGCATTTTCTCATAGGGGTATGTAAATCTTTTTTAAATCAGTACCTCAGGCTTAATCGAAATAAATTAAATTTGGAACGAAATACAAAGTTTTTATTTTCACGAAATTTGCAAGACATGTAGACCTCCAATTGGAATTTTTTCTCACGAACCGTAAGACGTAGAAGAAATCTGAGCACTTGAGAAGAACAAGTAGCAAATTTTATGTAGGAAAAGTGCACCGGTTTGACTCTAGGACCGAAATTGACGCCAATATGCCCGATTATTGAATTTTGAAAAAAATCCAAGGGTACCCCCTTTAAACATTTTTGGGCAAATTCCAATTTTAGAAAATTGTTTTTTTAATGTTAATATATACACTAGGTCTAACTTATTCCAAATACGTTTTTTTTTTCTATCCCATACTCACAGTTTGGCAAAAAAAATGGAAAAATCGAATTAAAAATTTTCAGTTTTTTCCATTTTCCGGCCAAACGGTGCATTTTCTCATAAGGGTATGTATATCTTTTTTGAATCAGTACGTCAGGCTTAATCGAAATAAATTAAATTTGGAACGAAATACAAAGTTTTTATTTTCACGAAATTTGCAAGACATGTAGACCTCCAATTGGAATTTTTTCTCACGAACCGTAAGACGTAGAAGAAATCTGAGCACTTGAGAAGAACAAGTAGCAAATTCTATGTAGGAAAAGTGCACCGGTTTGACTCTAGGACCGAAATTGTCGCCAATATAGCCGATTAAAGGATGTTTAAATGATGAACAAATAATACAAAAAATTATAGTTTTTTTTATTTTCCGGCCAAACGGTGCATTTTCTCATAGGGGTATGTAAATCTTTTTTAAATCAGTACGTCAGGCTTAATCGAAATAAATTAAATTTGGAACAAAATATAAAGTTTTTATTTTCACGAAATTTGCAAGACATGTAGACCTCCAATTGGAATTTTTTCTCACGAACCGTAAGACGTAGAAGAAATCTGAGCACTTGAGAAGAACAAGTAGCAAATTTTATGTAGGAAAAGTGCACCGGTTTGACTCTAGGACCGAAATTGACGCCAATATGCCCGATTATTGAATTTTGAAAAAAATCCAAGGGTACCCCCTTTAAACATTTTTGGGCAAATTCCAATTTTAGAAAATTGTTTCTTTTAATGTTAATATATACACTAGGTCTAACTTATTCCAAATACGTGTTTTTTTTCTATCCCCTACTCACAGTTTGGCAAAAAAAATGGAAAAATCGAATTAAAAATTTTCAGTTTTTTCCATTTTCCGGCCAAACGGTGCATTTTCTCATAAGGGTATGTATATCTTTTTTGAATCAGTACGTCAGGCTTCATCGAAATAAATTAAATTTGGAACGAAATACAAAGTTTTTATTTTCACGAAATTTGCAAGACATGTAGACCTCCAATTGGAATTTTTTCTCACGAACCGTAAGACGTAGAAGAAATCTGAGCACTTGAGAAGAACAAGTAGCAAATTTTATGTAGGAAAAGTGCACCGGTTTGACTCTAGGACCGAAATTGACGCCAATATGCCCGATTATTGAATTTTGAAAAAAATCCAAGGGTACCCCCTTTAAACATTTTTGGGCAAATTCCAATTTTAGAAAATTGTTTTTTTAATGTTAATATATACACTAGGTCTAACTTATTCCAAATACGTGTTTTTTTTCTATCCCCTACTCACAGTTTGGCAAAAAAAATGGAAAAATCGAATTAAAAATTTTCAGTTTTTTCCATTTTCCGGCCAAACGGTGCATTTTCTCATAAGGGTATGTATATCTTTTTTGAATCAGTACGTCAGGCTTAATCGAAATAAATTAAATTTGGAACGAAATACAAAGTTTTTATTTTCACGAAATTTGCAAGACATGTAGACCTCCAATTGGAATTTTTTCTCACGAACCGTAAGACGTAGAAGAAATCTGAGCACTTGAGAAGAACAAGTAGCAAATTTTATGTAGGAAAAGTGCACCGGTTTGACTCTAGGACCGAAATTGTCGCCAATATAGCCGATTAAAGGATGTTTAAATGATGAACAAATAATACAAAAAATTATAGTTTTTTCCATTTTCCGGCCAAACGGTGCATTTTCTCATAGGGGTATGTAAATCTTTTTTAAATCAGTACCTCAGGCTTAATCGAAATAAATTAAATTTGGAACGAAATACAAAGTTTTTATTTTCACGAAATTTGCAAGACATGTAGACCTCCAATTGGAATTTTTTCTCACGAACCGTAAGACGTAGAAGAAATCTGAGCACTTGAGAAGAACAAGTAGCAAATTTTATGTAGGAAAAGTGCACCGGTTTGACTCTAGGACCGAAATTGACGCCAATATGCCCGATTATTGAATTTTGAAAAAAATCCAAGGGTACCCCCTTTAAACATTTTTGGGCAAATTCCAATTTTAGAAAATTGTTTTTTTAATGTTAATATATACACTAGGTCTAACTTATTCCAAATACGTTTTTTTTTCTATCCCATACTCACAGTTTGGCAAAAAAAATGGAAAAATCGAATTAAAAATTTTCAGTTTTTTCCATTTTCCGGCCAAACGGTGCATTTTCTCATAAGGGTATGTATATCTTTTTTGAATCAGTACGTCAGGCTTAATCGAAATAAATTAAATTTGGAACGAAATACAAAGTTTTTATTTTCACGAAATTTGCAAGACATGTAGACCTCCAATTGGAATTTTTTCTCACGAACCGTAAGACGTAGAAGAAATCTGAGCACTTGAGAAGAACAAGTAGCAAATTCTATGTAGGAAAAGTGCACCGGTTTGACTCTAGGACCGAAATTGTCGCCAATATAGCCGATTAAAGGATGTTTAAATGATGAACAAATAATACAAAAAATTATAGTTTTTTTTATTTTCCGGCCAAACGGTGCATTTTCTCATAGGGGTATGTAAATCTTTTTTAAATCAGTACGTCAGGCTTAATCGAAATAAATTAAATTTGGAACAAAATATAAAGTTTTTATTTTCACGAAATTTGCAAGACATGTAGACCTCCAATTGGAATTTTTTCTCACGAACCGTAAGACGTAGAAGAAATCTGAGCACTTGAGAAGAACAAGTAGCAAATTTTATGTAGGAAAAGTGCACCGGTTTGACTCTAGGACCGAAATTGACGCCAATATGCCCGATTATTGAATTTTGAAAAAAATCCAAGGGTACCCCCTTTAAACATTTTTGGGCAAATTCCAATTTTAGAAAATTGTTTCTTTTAATGTTAATATATACACTAGGTCTAACTTATTCCAAATACGTGTTTTTTTTCTATCCCCTACTCACAGTTTGGCAAAAAAAATGGAAAAATCGAATTAAAAATTTTCAGTTTTTTCCATTTTCCGGCCAAACGGTGCATTTTCTCATAAGGGTATGTATATCTTTTTTGAATCAGTACGTCAGGCTTCATCGAAATAAATTAAATTTGGAACGAAATACAAAGTTTTTATTTTCACGAAATTTGCAAGACATGTAGACCTCCAATTGGAATTTTTTCTCACGAACCGTAAGACGTAGAAGAAATCTGAGCACTTGAGAAGAACAAGTAGCAAATTTTATGTAGGAAAAGTGCACCGGTTTGACTCTAGGACCGAAATTGACGCCAATATGCCCGATTATTGAATTTTGAAAAAAATCCAAGGGTACCCCCTTTAAACATTTTTGGGCAAATTCCAATTTTAGAAAATTGTTTTTTTAATGTTAATATATACACTAGGTCTAACTTATTCCAAATACGTGTTTTTTTTCTATCCCCTACTCACAGTTTGGCAAAAAAAATGGAAAAATCGAATTAAAAATTTTCAGTTTTTTCCATTTTCCGGCCAAACGGTGCATTTTCTCATAAGGGTATGTATATCTTTTTTGAATCAGTACGTCAGGCTTAATCGAAATAAATTAAATTTGGAACGAAATACAAAGTTTTTATTTTCACGAAATTTGCAAGACATGTAGACCTCCAATTGGAATTTTTTCTCACGAACCGTAAGACGTAGAAGAAATCTGAGCACTTGAGAAGAACAAGTAGCAAATTTTATGTAGGAAAAGTGCACCGGTTTGACTCTAGGACCGAAATTGTCGCCAATATAGCCGATTAAAGGATGTTTAAATGATGAACAAATAATACAAAAAATTATAGTTTTTTCCATTTTCCGGCCAAACGGTGCATTTTCTCATAGGGGTATGTAAATCTTTTTTAAATCAGTACCTCAGGCTTAATCGAAATAAATTAAATTTGGAACGAAATACAAAGTTTTTATTTTCACGAAATTTGCAAGACATGTAGACCTCCAATTGGAATTTTTTCTCACGAACCGTAAGACGTAGAAGAAATCTGAGCACTTGAGAAGAACAAGTAGCAAATTTTATGTAGGAAAAGTGCACCGGTTTGACTCTAGGACCGAAATTGACGCCAATATGCCCGATTATTGAATTTTGAAAAAAATCCAAGGGTACCCCCTTTAAACATTTTTGGGCAAATTCCAATTTTAGAAAATTGTTTTTTTAATGTTAATATATACACTAGGTCTAACTTATTCCAAATACGTGTTTTTTTTCTATCCCATACTCACAGTTTGGCAAAAAAAATGGAAAAATCGAATTAAAAATTTTCAGTTTTTTCCATTTTCCGGCCAAACGGTGCATTTTCTCATAAGGGTATGTATATCTTTTTTGAATCAGTACGTCAGGCTTAATCGAAATAAATTAAATTTGGAACGAAATACAAAGTTTTTATTTTCACGAAATTTGCAAGACATGTAGACCTCCAATTGGAATTTTTTCTCACGAACCGTAAGACGTAGAAGAAATCTGAGCACTTGAGAAGAACAAGTAGCAAATTTTATGTAGGAAAAGTGCACCGGTTTGACTCTAGGACCGAAATTGTCGCCAATATAGCCGATTAAAGGATGTTTAAATGATGAACAAATAATACAAAAAATTATAGTTTTTTTTATTTTCCGGCCAAACGGTGCATTTTCTCATAGGGGTATGTAAATCTTTTTTAAATCAGTACGTCAGGCTTAATCGAAATAAATTAAATTTGGAACAAAATATAAAGTTTTTATTTTCACGAAATTTGCAAGACATGTAGACCTCCAATTGGAATTTTTTCTCACGAACCGTAAGACGTAGAAGAAATCTGAGCACTTGAGAAGAACAAGTAGCAAATTTTATGTAGGAAAAGTGCACCGGTTTGACTCTAGGACCGAAATTGACGCCAATATGCCCGATTATTGAATTTTGAAAAAAATCCAAGGGTACCCCCTTTAAACATTTTTGGGCAAATTCCAATATTAGAAAATTGTTTCTTTTAATGTTAATATATACACTAGGTCTAACTTATTCCAAATACGTGTTTTTTTTCTATCCCCTAATCACAGTTTGGCAAAAAAAATGGAAAAATCGAATTAAAAATTTTCAGTTTTTTCCATTTTCCGGCCAAACGGTGCATTTTCTCATAAGGGTATGTATATCTTTTTTGAATCAGTACGTCAGGCTTAATCGAAATAAATTAAATTTGGAACGAAATACAAAGTTTTTATTTTCACGAAATTTGCAAGACATGTAGACCTCCAATTGGAATTTTTTCTCACGAACCGTAAGACGTAGAAGAAATCTGAGCACTTGAGAAGAACAAGTAGCAAATTTTATGAAGGAAAAGTGCACCGGTTTGACTCTAGGACCGAAATTGACGCCAATATGCCCGATTATTGAATTTTGAAAAAAATCCAAGGGTACCCCCTTTAAACATTTTTGGGCAAATTCCAATTTTAGAAAATTGTTTCTTTTAATGTTAATATATACACTAGGTCTAACTTATTCCAAAAACGTGTTTTTTTTCTATCCCCTACTCACAGTTTGGCAAAAAAAATGGAAAAATCGAATTAAAAATTTTCAGTTTTTTCCATTTTCCGGCCAAACGGTGCATTTTCTCATAAGGGTATGTATATCTTTTTTGAATCAGTACGTCAGGCTTAATCGAAATAAATTAAATTTGGAACGAAATACAAAGTTTTTATTTTCACGAAATTTGCAAGACATGTAGACCTCCAATTGGAATTTTTTCTCACGAACCGTAAGACGTAGAAGAAATCTGAGCACTTGAGAAGAACAAGTGGCAAATTTTATGTAGGAAAAGTGCACCGGTTTGACTCTAGGACCGAAATTGTCGCCAATATAGCCGATTAAAGGATGTTTAAATGATGAACAAATAATACAAAAAATTATAGTTTTTTCCATTTTCCGGCCAAACGGTGCATTTTCTCATAGGAGTATGTATATCTTTTTTGAATCAGTACGTCAGACTTAATCGAAATAAATTAAATTTGGAACGAAATACAAAGTTTTTATTTTCACGAAATTTGCAAGACATGTAGACCTCCAATTGGAATTTTTTCTCACGAACCGTAAGACGTAGAAGAAATCTGAGCACTTGAGAAGAACAAGTAGCAAATTTTATGAAGGAAAAGTGCACCGGTTTGACTCTAGGACCGAAATTGACGCCAATATGCCCGATTATTGAATTTTGAAAAAAATCCAAGGGTACCCCCTTTAAACATTTTTGGGCAAATTCCAATTTTAGAAAATTGTTTCTTTTAATGTTAATATATACACTAGGTCTAACTTATTCCAAAAACGTGTTTTTTTTCTATCCCCTACTCACAGTTTGGCAAAAAAAATGGAAAAATCGAATTAAAAATTTTCAGTTTTTTCCATTTTCCGGCCAAACGGTGCATTTTCTCATAAGGGTATGTATATCTTTTTTGAATCAGTACGTCAGGCTTAATCGAAATAAATTAAGTTTGGAACGAAATACAAAGTTTTTATTTTCACGAAATTTGCAAGACATGTAGACCTCCAATTGGAATTTTTTCTCACGAACCGTAAGACGTAGAAGAAATCTGAGCACTTGAGAAGAACAAGTAGCAAATTTTATGAAGGAAAAGTGCACCGGTTTGACTCTAGGACCGAAATTGACGCCAATATGCCCGATTATTGAATTTTGAAAAAAATCCAAGGGTACCCCCTTTAAACATTTTTGGGCAAATTCCAATTTTAGAAAATTGTTTCTTTTAATGTTAATATATACACTAGGTCTAACTTATTCCAAATACGTGTTTTTTTTCTATCCCCTACTCACAGTTTGGCAAAAAAAATGGAAAAATCGAATTAAAAATTTTCAGTTTTTTCCATTTTCCGGCCAAACGGTGCATTTTCTCATAAGGGTATGTATATCTTTTTTGAATCAGTACGTCAGGCTTAATCGAAATAAATTAAATTTGGAACGAAATACAAAGTTTTTATTTTCACGAAATTTGCAAGACATGTAGACCTCCAATTGGAATTTTTTCTCACGAACCGTAAGACGTAGAAGAAATCTGAGCACTTGAGAAGAACAAGTAGCAAATTTTATGTAGGAAAAGTGCACCGGTTTGACTCTAGGACCGAAATTGACGCCAATATGCCCGATTATTGAATTTTGAAAAAAATCCAAGGGTACCCCCTTTAAACATTTTTGGGCAAATTCCAATTTTAGAAAATTGATTCTTTTAATGTTAATATATACACTAGGTCTAACTTATTCCAAAAACGTGTTTTTTTTCTATCCCCTACTCACAGTTTGGCAAAAAAAATGGAAAAATCGAATTAAAAATTTTCAGTTTTTTCCATTTTCCGGCCAAACGGTGCATTTTCTCATAAGGGTATGTATATCTTTTTTGAATCAGTACGTCAGGCTTAATCGAAATAAATTAAATTTGGAACGAAATACAAAGTTTTTATTTTCACGAAATTTGCAAGACATGTAGACCTCCAATTGGAATTTTTTCTCACGAACCGTAAGACGTAGAAGAAATCTGAGCACTTGAGAAGAACAAGTGGCAAATTTTATGTAGGAAAAGTGCACCGGTTTGACTCTAGGACCGAAATTGTCGCCAATATAGCCGATTAAAGGATGTTTAAATGATGAACAAATAATACAAAAAATTATAGTTTTTTCCATTTTCCGGCCAAACGGTGCATTTTCTCATAGGAGTATGTATATCTTTTTTAAATCAGTACGTCAGACTTAATCGAAATAAATTAAATTTGGAACGAAATACAAAGTTTTTATTTTCACGAAATTTGCAAGACATGTAGACCTCCAATTGGAATTTTTTCTCACGAACCGTAAGACGTAGAAGAAATCTGAGCACGTGAGAAGAACAAGTAGCAAATTTTATGTAGGAAAAGTGCACCGGTTTGACTCTAGGACCGAAATTGTCGCCAATATAGCCGATTAAAGGATGTTTAAATGATGAACAAATAATACAAAAAATTATAGTTTTTTCCATTTTCCGGCCAAACGGTGCATTTTCTCATAGGGGTATGTAAATCTTTTTTAAATCAGTACCTCAGGCTTAATCGAAATAAATTAAATTTGGAACGAAATACAAAGTTTTTATTTTCACGAAATTTGCAAGACATGTAGACCTCCAATTGGAATTTTTTCTCACGAACCGTAAGACGTAGAAGTAATCTGAGCACTTGAGAAGAACAAGTAGCAAATTTTATGTAGGAAAAGTGCACCGGTTTGACTCTAGGACCGAAATTGTCGCCAATATAGCCGATTAAAGGATGTTTAAATGATGAACAAATAATACAAAAAATTATAGTTTTTTCCATTTTCCGGCCAAACGGTGCATTTTCTCATAGGGGTATGTAAATCTTTTTTAAATCAGTACCTCAGGCTTAATGGAAATAAATTAAATTTGGAACGAAATACAAAGTTTTTATTTTCACGAAATTTGCAAGACATGTAGACCTCCAATTGGAATTTTTTCTCACGAACCGTAAGACGTAGAAGAAATCTGAGCACGTGAGAAGAACAAGTAGCAAATTTTATGTAGGAAAAGTGCACCGGTTTGACTCTAGGACCGAAATTGTCGCCAATATAGCCGATTAAAGGATGTTTAAATGATGAACAAATAATACAAAAAATTATAGTTTTTTCCATTTTCCGGCCAAACGGTGCATTTTCTCATAGGGGTATGTATATCTTTTTTGAATCAGTACGTCAGGCTTAATCGAAATAAATTAAATTTGGAACGAAATACAAAGTTTTTATTCTCACGAAATTTGCAAGACATGTAGACCTCCAATTGGAATTTTTTCTCACGAACCGTAAGACGTAGAAGAAATCTGATCACTTGAGAAGAACAAGTAGCAAATTTTATGTAGGAAAAGTGCACCGAATTAAGTTTATTTTTGTAGACACTTTGTTTTTAAAAACTTTATTTTTAAAATATAATACAAACTAGTTATTTGCCGAAATATAAATACACGCTCTTAATACAATTAACTGAATTATTAATTAATGAATAATCGTTATAAACAAGTGCAGGCCTATTTATATCCTCTCATCGGATGGACTGTGGTCGGCGGATTCCAATGGAATTATTTTGTTTATATTTATATAATTCCTCCCTCCTTAAGCTCTGAAAACAAGGGACTTGGTTTTTCTGAGCCATTTTTTTGTCTTCTGGGTTTTCCTTTTGGTACAGTATTCTTTGAATTTACTTTTGAACACCTTAAAGATTGCTAAAACAAGAATTATTAGTACAATTATAATAATTAAACTTGAGTTGGTCCAGTTGTGATATGTTGGGACTTCTTTTAGTTCGGGCATTTCTATATTTTCTGCTATTTTCTGTATCTTCTTAATTTCGCTGCTATCCAATGTTTTCAATTTTAGTATGGGTAGATTCGTTATCTGGCATTTTCCGATAGTGATGACTGATGGTTTGCTTATTTTATATATTCCATTTTTATCACAATTGGTTTCTAACGTTGCTGAATTAACAGGAATGACTACTAGCTGATTGGAATTAATAGTTGATATTGTGGTTTTCTTTAAATGTATATTTGTACTTTTACATTCATTTTTTCCAGTTTGTATAAGTTTACTTAAGCATGGTTGAGAATTTTCTTGTAAAATCTTCTTTAAACAATAATAATAATTTTCAATTTCGGGACATCTTTTGGCTGTCATTAAATTTTCTTTGCTACTGAGAAGTAGGAAAGGTTGGTCAGGAATAATTGTAAGGTTGTTTAAAGGTATAGGATAAATTTGGAAATATCTATAGGAATTACTGGCAATTGGAGTATGAATTTTAAAAATAATCAAATTCTTGTGAATTTGAACTTGAGTAGAAAAGAGATTATAATAATTCATAAAATTTTTAAGTTTTGGAATATTTTGTGTTCCATATACTGTATTTAGACTTGTAATTATTGATTCTAGTTGAGAAGGTTTAATAATAGAATTATGAAGAATATTCAATTTTGCCAATGATATTGCGGTCTCTATATTATTAATAACAATTTGCAAATCATGTAATTGATTTATTAGATTATCGATTAATATATTTAGTGAGAACGCTTTTTCAACATTTATTATTTCTTTTAATTCTTGTGTCATTATTGTCATTTGTTTACTAATCATATTTTGATTTTCTTTAAGAATATTAAAGCTTTTTGCGTATGATTTTGACATTTCGACTAAAAGAGTGTGGTGTTTGTATAAACTTGAATTTATTTGTTTTTGATTATCATTAAGAATAGATAGATAGTTATTATAGTAATTTTCGTCGTCAGAATCTAAGGTTCCGAAAAGCCATTTTGAAGCTTTTCCTACTACATTAATTAAAGCTCTTTTTGTTCTCGTGTTTTTTGAATAAGCCGTTAGCTGATAATTTATAGTTTGACTTAAATTTATACTATGATCTAACTTATGTACTATTAGTAAAGAAAAATGATTATTTACCGTAATATTATGTTTTAAATCTAATAATTCGAATAATATTTGATTACTTATCTCTAATGGTTGAGTTAAATTAATATGATAGATAAAAGTATGTTTGGATAAAATAACTTTTGCTTTGCCAATTTGTACAGGTAAAACGGGGTTATCAATTTCTTTGATTTCTAGCATTTGATATCCTTGTAGCAAGAGGAATATCATCGTCGCTATCAGCTTCATGTTGTTTACTGGTATCTGTAACAAAGCGTTGTGGTTTTATATTTCTTAAATGATATATTTTGTTTTCTGATAATATTTTATTATCTCCAACTATTTTAGCATCGATTAATTTTTTATATGGTTGACTTGATTTTGCTAATCTTTGTTCTGAGCCTTTTAATTGATATACAGGGCGATTTGTATCTAATTTTATCTCTCTTTGTTTTGTTCTATTGGCTCTTTCTAAATTATTTTTTTGAGTTTTTGTTAATTTATTTCGAATAAAATCATTAAGTATATTTAAATTATTTGAATGTTCATATATGTATTGTGTTATGCGTTCGTTTTCATCTAATTCAAAAGGATTTTTATATTCTAGTTTTCCTCGCATAATTTGGAAAGGAGTGTAGCCTGTGCTATTATGTATACTATTATTATATGCTAGTATCGCGTAACTCATTAGAATATTAATAGGAATATTTTCTTTTTCTTCTTTTAGTATTCTTAAACTTTCAATTATAGAAGAATGGAATCTTTCAATGGGACTATTACTATTAGGATTATACACAGTTGTATAGTGAATATCTATACGATGAAGAAGACAGAGATCTTGGAAGGTTTTATTTTTGAATTCTATGCCATTATCACATGTTATTCTGTTAGGAATTCCGTAATGACTAATAAAGAATATTAATTTATTTACTATCTCAACAGCATTTATGGAATTAATAGGATATGCTTGACCAAATTTTGAAAAACTGTCAATGATTGTTAGGAAATTTTGACTACTAAATTTGAATGTGTCAATATATAGATGTTCTAGGGGAGAGTTTCCGATTGGTGTTGGTTTAAAAACAAGAGAAGTGGGATGTCTTTCATATTTTGATTTTTGGCATAAATCACAAGTGTTAATATAATTTGAAATATCTTTGTCCATATCTGGCCAATAAAAATGCTTTTTTAACGCAGCGAGGTTTTCATTAATTCCTCTGTGACTTGTTTTAGTTTCATGATAGAATTTAAGTTTTCCTGCTTTTTCTTCTTCGTCTGTTATGTCTGTTAGAAATTTGTTTGAAATAATAAGGAAAAATGCATTATTTTTAAAGTTATTTTCCATGAAACGAATAAATGGTATCTCTAGATTTTTATCTTTAAACAATAAACAATATGTTTTGTTAGGTCTTATAATTTCTTTTACTAAACATAAAAATTGTTTTTCTTCAAAATTTTCTTTAGGTATTTGCCAATAGTATCTATTTTTATCAAATATTTTTACATATGTGTTTTTTGGTTGTGTAGTATTACTAGAGGAGATTATAATTTGATTTTTATATACATTTATAGCTTTTTCTGTATAAGGTATTTTTAATATAGGGTCTTCTAGACTTGTATGAACAGTTTCTAAGTCATCTGAATCTTTTTTATTTTCTTCTTTGTTAGCAATAACAATATCTTGTAGGATTTTGATTTTTGGAGTGGGATTTACTTCAGGTGTTTGTTCAGGTGTTAATGTTTTATTTTTCATATTTTCTGAGACATTATTTGATGTCGGTAATTCTGTATCAATGATTTCATCTATGAATTCTTGTGTTATATCTTGATAAGGATTAATATCTATATTTTCTGATGAAATGTTATCAAAATTAAAAGGAGATCTAGATATAATTTCTTGGGAGTCTAAATTTCTTAGTTGCGTTTCAGTTTCATAACTGATAAACTCGCTAGGGTCTAGGTTCATTAAGACTGAGAGATTATCATCTTCAGTTTCGAGAGGATGAATTTCTACTCGTGAAAGAGCATCTGCATTCGTATTTAATTTACCTTTTTTATAAATAATGTTATAATCATATTCTTCTAATTTTAACTTCCATCTTATTAATTTGGAATTTGGTTCCTTTAGTGAGAAAAGCCATTGCAAAGGTTTATGATCACTGACAATATTAAATTTTGTACCATATAAATAAGGTCTAAAATATTTGACAGCATAAACTATGGCTAAAAGTTCTTTTTCGATTGTGCTATAGTGACATTCGGCGGGATTTAGGGTTCTAGATGCGAAAGCAACAGGTAAATCGTTACCTATAGGACCTTGGGAGAGAACAGCACCGATTGCAAAATTAGAGGCGTCGGTTGTTACATTAAAAGGTTTTTCGAAATCAGGATATTGCAAAATGGGATCATTCATTAAAATATTTTTACAAAGTTCAAAACTTTCAATAAATTCGGGAGTATGTTTAATTTGGACACCTTTTTTAAGACAAGAAGTTAATGGCTTAGTTAATTTAGCGAAGTTTTTAATAAATCGTCGATAATAACCGATAAGTCCTAAGAATGATTTAATTTGTTTTGCTGTTTTTGGAATTGGGAAGTTTTTTATTGCATATATTTTCTTTGGATTTGGTTTAATACCTTGAGGAGTTATAACATGTCCTAAGAATTCTACATCTTTACAAAAGAATTCAGATTTATCGAGCTGTACTTTTAATCCAGCTTTTCTTAATCTTTTGAAAACTTGTTTTATATTACTAACATGTTCTTGAAGAGAAGTTGAAAATATGATTATATCGTCCATATATACGAAGCATATTTTATTTAATACGTCTTTAAGTACATTATCCATTACCCTTTGGAACGTAGCCGGTGCGTTTTTAAGACCAAATGGCATACGAAGATATTCATAATGACCATTTTCTACATTAAACGCTGTTTTCAGAATTGAATTTTCATCCATTTCGATTTGTGTAAAACCGGAGGCTAAATCCAATGTAGTGAAATATTGGCATCGTCCTAATTTATCTAAAATGTCTTGAATTGAAGGTAAAGGGTAGCGGTCGTCAATCGTTTTTTCATTCAGTTTTCTGTAGTCTACTACAATTCTCCATTTTTGTTTTCCAGAAGCATCTAGCTTCTTTGGAACAATCCAAATTGGGGAACTCCACGGACTTTGAGATGGTCGTATTATTCCATCTTCTAACATTTTACTTATTTGTCTTCTTATTTCTTCTTTATGTACGAAGGGATATCTATAAGTCTTAGAGTATACAGGAATTTCATCACTAGTTTTAATTTTATGTTTTACTTCATTTGTAAATGTTAATTTATTACTAGGATGATGAAATATGTCTCGATATTCTCTAACTAATAACCGAAGTGCTTTCTTTTCCTCTTCGTTTAAGTGTTTTGTTCTAAAATTTTCTTCAATATTATCATTTATTTCTTCTACATTAAAATCATTACTACTTGTGGAAATATTCATAACTTCCTCCATGGAAAAGTAATTATATTTGTTTGTTTCAATATTTTCCACAAAATTATTTAAAAAATTATCATCTATACTAATTAATTCAGTGTGGAAAGATTTATTGATAAATTCAATTTTGGTCTTTCCGTTGTTTATGTTTATTAAGCTAGACGGAATTTTTATTGTTTTGTTTTGGTTTTCTATTTCCTGTAAATAAAAATCACCACTAGGCAATGAGGTATAAATTTCTTTTATTATCGTAGATAACGCGGGAATTTCTATTTTTTGAATATTAAAATTTTTCCTATAGTTCAGCGGTATCATTGCGGTTTTGTTAAAAAGAATTCCACTGTTTATATCTAAATTTAAGTGTAATTTTCGTAAATCTCTTATTCCGATAATTCCATCAAAATAATTATGAAAATCAAATAGTACAAAATCTAGGCAATCTAATAATTTATATTCTTTTAAAAGGGGAATTTTAGCTTTAAATTGTGCTTCTCTTGATCCTGCACAAGTAATTATAGGAGTAGTATGACGACTAATTTTATCAGGGAAATATTTTTCTGCAACATAAGGTCTTAGAAGAGATGGGTGACATCCTGTGTCTATTAATAATTTTATTGGAGTTGGAAAATTTATTTGAATGTAAGGCAGTGAATTAGGGACTATATTATTTAGATCGATTTGTTTTGCTAATCGTTTAGGTTTTGCTGAATATGCTCGGGAAAATTTGACTGATTTTGATCTTGAGATTCGTATTCGTAATTTTTCGAATTTAGAGAATAGGAATGATAATTTTGAGAATGGGAACATGAACATGGATTATTTTCAATTTCATCTTCTGATAGATTATAAAGTTCTTCTACTTGAAAATTAGGAGGAGCCCTTTGTTGGAATTGAAATTTTTGTTTAACAGAAGGCATTCTCGATGTAGTCGACATTGGTTCTGGCTGATATGTATTTTTTGGAGCATTTTTTGGATCGAAAACATGTTTTGGTTTACCGAATATTTGTTCATTAGTAAAATATTTTTTATGAATTGGTTTTGATTGAATATTTATAGGTTGGCTAGGAAATGTTTGCCTCGAATGACTGGGTTGGTTAAAATTAGGATTATGCGAATAAGAATGCATATTTGTATATTGATGATTAAAATTTGAAAAACTAGGTCGATTTTGTTGAAAATGTTTATTTGTACTATTTTGGAAATTTTTAAAATTAGAATTATGATTAAAATTGAAATTTTGGTTCGAATTTGGCATATATTTATGATTTTGAAAATTGGGTTTACTTTTATTAAATTTATTAAAAGGATTTAAAGATTGAATTCTTTGATCATTGTAAAATTGTCTAGATATAATATCTGAAGCTTGAATAAATGTTCTAGGTTCTCTAATTTCTAATATCGTTCTTGTTTTTTCGTCTACATTTGCTAATAAAATGTCGATAGAATTGCTTTCAGTTTGATCCATTAATATTAATTTTCTATCCGCATTTAATTCTGTTTCTGAATTAATCTTAACTTCTATTCTTGATTTAAGTTGGGAAATTTTCGCAACAAAATCAAGAATGTTTTCGTTTCTACCTTTCGTTAATTGTAAAAATTCTTTAGTGAGCGTTTGTCTATCAATTCTATCGCCAAAATTATTTTTTAACGTTTCTCTGACTAGAGGCCAGGTATTTAAATCTGGTCGGCACATAATAAAATTTAAAACATTATCCTGTAACTTTGAACAAATAACATTGAAAGTAAAATCATTTAATGTATTATCTGTGGTTTGTCCGTACGTAAGATAGTATTTGTCGCATCTTTGTACGAAACTTTCCAGTTTCAGAGAATCGCCATTAAATGTAGGTAAAAAGTCTGCAAGAGCTTTAGCTGCTTGAATAGTAGGTGTTTGATTAAGTGCCATTTTGTTTAGATTTACAACTAGATCCTCAATATCAGTTTGCATTAAAAAATATTCTCTATAATATATATAAAAATTTTCTTTTTTTATTAAACTTTCAAATACAAATATATTTTAAAATAATCTACTCTGTAGAAAAAGAATTTCAAAATTAGAAATCTCTAACAAGAGTAGGTATATATATAAGAAAGAAAAATATTCTTGTTCGGCAAAAACTTAGTTAAATTCAAAATTCTATACTCAATAAAAAGAATAACCAGTAAAAGGAAAGTAAGACAGGAATATAAAATTTCTCAGTAACTTACTTTGTTATGCTGGTACGTAGATTCTCCAGACAAATGGTGGAAACCAACGGTTGATTTTTGCTTTTCTTGGGAATTTTCTAATAATTCGCCTTCAGGAAACTGCTTCAACCTTCAGGAATCCGAATGACTGCGCCAATTAAGTTTATTTTTGTAGACACTTTGTTTTTAAAAACTTTATTTTTAAAATATAATACAAACTAGTTATTTGCCGAAATATAAATACACGCTCTTAATACAATTAACTGAATTATTAATTAATGAATAATCGTTATAAACAAGTGCAGGCCTATTTATATCCTCTCATCGGATGGACTGTGGTCGGCGGATTCCAATGGAATTATTTTGTTTATATTTATATAATTACCGGTTTGACTCTAGGACCGAAATTGACGCCAATATGCCCGATTATTGAATTTTGAAAAAAATCCAAGGGTACCCCCTTTAAACATTTTTGGGCAAATTCCAATTTTAGAAAATTGTTTTTTTAATGTTAATATATACACTAGGTCTAACTTATTCCAAATACGTGTTTTTTTTCTATCCCCTACTCACAGTTTGGCAAAAAAAATGGAAAAATCGAATTAAAAATTTTCAGTTTTTTCCATTTTCCGGCCAAACGGTGCATTTTCTCATAAGGGTATGTATATCTTTTTTGAATCAGTACGTCAGGCTTAATCGAAATAAATTAAATTTGGAACGAAATACAAAGTTTTTATTTTCACGAAATTTGCAAGACATGTAGACCTCCAATTGGAATTTTTTCTCACGAACCGTAAGACGTAGAAGAAATCTGAGCACTTGAGAAGAACAAGTAGCAAATTTTATGTAGGAAAAGTGCACCGGTTTGACTCTAGGACCGAAATTGTCGCCAATATAGCCGATTAAAGGATGTTTAAATGATGAACAAATAATACAAAAAATTATAGTTTTTTCCATTTT
The DNA here is from genome assembly GCF_040954645.1 of Diabrotica undecimpunctata. NCBI lineage: Eukaryota > Metazoa > Arthropoda > Insecta > Coleoptera > Chrysomelidae > Diabrotica > Diabrotica undecimpunctata. The sequence continues at coordinate 31,899,050 of NC_092810.1, forward strand.
CCGGCCAAACGGTGCATTTTCTCATAGGGGTATGTAAATCTTTTTTAAATCAGTACGTCAGGCTTAATCGAAATAAATTAAATTTGGAACGAAATACAAAGTTTTTATTTTCACGAAATTTGCAAGACATGTAGACCTCCAATTGGAATTTTTTCTCACGAACCGTAAGACGTAGAAGAAATCTGAGCACTTGAGAAGAACAAGTAGCAAATTTTATGTAGGAAAAGTGCACCGGTTTGACTCTACGACCGAAATTGTCGCCAATATAGCCGATTAAAGGATGTTTAAATGATGAACAAATAATACAAAAAATTATAGTTTTTTCCATTTTCCGGCCAAACGGTGCATTTTCTCATAGGGGTATGTATATCTTTTTTGAATCAGTACGTCAGGCTTAATCGAAATAAATTAAATTTGGAACGAAATACAAAGTTTTTATTTTCACGAAATTTGCAAGACATGTAGACCTCCAATTGGAATTTTTTCTCACGAACCGTAGGACGTAGAAAAAATCTGATCACTTGAGAAGAACAAGTAGCAAATTTTATGTAGGAAAAGTGCACCGGTTTGACTCTAGGACCGAAATTGACGCCAATATGCCCGATTATTGAATTTTGAAAAAAATCCAAGGGTACCCCCTTTAAACATTTTTGGGCAAATTCCAATTTTAGAAAATTGTTTCATTTAATGTTAATATATACACTAGGTCTAACTTATTCCAAATACGTGTTTTTTTTCTATCCCCTACTCACAGTTTGGCAAAAAAAATGGAAAAATCGAATTAAAAATTTTCAGTTTTTTCCATTTTCCGGCCAAACGATGCATTTTCTCATAAGGGTATGTATATCTTTTTTGAATCAGTACGTCAGGCTTAATCGAAATAAATTAAATTTGGAACGAAATACAAAGTTTTTATTTTCACGAAATTTGCAAGACATGTAGACCTCCAATTGGAATTTTTTCTCACGAACCGTAAGACGTAGAAAAAATCTGAGCACTTGAGAAGAACAAGTAGCAAATTTTATGTAGGAAAAGTGCACCGGTTTGACTCTAGGACCGAAATTGTTGCCAATATAGCCGATTAAAGGATGTGTAAATGATGAACAAATAATACAAAAAATTATAGTTTTTTCCATTTTCCGGCCAAACGGTGCATTTTCTCATAGGGGTATGTAAATCTTTTTTAAATCAGTACGTCAGGCTTAATCGAAATAAATTAAATTTGGAACGAAATACAAAGTTTTTATTTTCACGAAATTTGCAAGACATGTAGACCTCCAATTGGAATTTTTTCTCACGAACCGTAAGACGTAGAAGAAATCTGAGCACTTGAGAAGAACAAGTAGCAAATTTTATGTAGGAAAAGTGCACCGGTTTGACTCTAGGACCGAAATTGTCGCCAATATAGCCGATAAAAGGATGTTTAAATGATGAACAAATAATACAAAAAATTATAGTTTTTTCCATTTTCCGGCCAAACGGAGCATTTTCTCATAGGGGTATGTATATCTTTTTTGAATCAGTACGTCAGGCTTAATCGAAATAAATTAAATTTGGAACGAAATACAAAGTTTTTATTTTCACGAAATTTGCAAGACATGTAGACCTACAATTGGAATTTTTTCTCACGAACCGTAAGACGTAGAAAAAATCTGATCACTTGAGAAGAACAAGTAGCAAATTTTATGTAGGAAAAGTGCACCGGTTTGACTCTAGGACCGAAATTGACGCCAATATGCCCGATTATTGAATTTTGAAAAAAATCCAAGGGTACCCCCTTTAAACATTTTTGGGCAAATTCCAATTTTAGAAAATTGTTTCATTTAATGTTAATATATACACTAGGTCTAACTTATTCCAAATACGTGTTTTTTTTCTATCCCCTACTCACAGTTTGGCAAAAAAAATGGAAAAATCGAATTAAAAATTTTCAGTTTTTTCCATTTTCCGGCCAAACGGTGCATTTTCTCATAAGGGTATGTATATCTTTTTTGAATCAGTACGTCAGGCTTCATCGAAATAAATTAAATTTGGAACGAAATACAAAGTTTTTATTTTCACGAAATTTGCAAGACATGTAGACCTCCAATTGGAATTTTTTCTCACGAACCGTAAGACGTAGAAGAAATCTGAGCCCTTGAGAAGAACAAGTAGCAAATTTTATGTAGGAAAAGTGCACCGGTTTGACTCTAGGACCGAAATTGACGCCAATATGCCCGATTATTGAATTTTGAAAAAAATCCAAGGGTACCCCCTTTAAACATTTTTGGGCAAATTCCAATTTTAGAAAATTGTTTTTTTAATGTTAATATATACACTAGGTCTAACTTATTCCAAATACGTGTTTTTTTTCTATCCCCTACTCACAGTTTGGCAAAAAAAATGGAAAAATCGAATTAAAAATTTTCAGTTTTTTCCATTTTCCGGCCAAACGGTGCATTTTCTCATAAGGGTATGTATATCTTTTTTGAATCAGTACGTCAGGCTTAATCGAAATAAATTAAATTTGGAACGAAATACAAAGTTTTTATTTTCACGAAATTTGCAAGACATGTAGACCTCCAATTGGAATTTTTTCTCACGAACCGTAAGACGTAGAAGAAATCTGAGCACTTGAGAAGAACAAGTAGCAAATTTTATGTAGGAAAAGTGCACCGGTTTGACTCTAGGACCGAAATTGTCGCCAATATAGCCGATTAAAGGATGTTTAAATGATGAACAAATAATACAAAAAATTATAGTTTTTTCCATTTTCCGGCCAAACGGTGCATTTTCTCATAGGGGTATGTAAATCTTTTTTAAATCAGTACCTCAGGCTTAATCGAAATAAATTAAATTTGGAACGAAATACAAAGTTTTTATTTTCACGAAATTTGCAAGACATGTAGACCTCCAATTGGAATTTTTTCTCACGAACCGTAAGACGTAGAAGAAATCTGAGCACTTGAGAAGAACAAGTAGCAAATTTTATGTAGGAAAAGTGCACCGGTTTGACTCTAGGACCGAAATTGACGCCAATATGCCCGATTATTGAATTTTGAAAAAAATCCAAGGGTACCCCCTTTAAACATTTTTGGGCAAATTCCAATTTTAGAAAATTGTTTTTTTAATGTTAATATATACACTAGGTCTAACTTATTCCAAATACGTGTTTTTTTTCTATCCCATACTCACAGTTTGGCAAAAAAAATGGAAAAATCGAATTAAAAATTTTCAGTTTTTTCCATTTTCCGGCCAAACGGTGCATTTTCTCATAAGGGTATGTATATCTTTTTTGAATCAGTACGTCAGGCTTAATCGAAATAAATTAAATTTGGAACGAAATACAAAGTTTTTATTTTCACGAAATTTGCAAGACATGTAGACCTCCAATTGGAATTTTTTCTCACGAACCGTAAGACGTAGAAGAAATCTGAGCACTTAAGAAGAACAAGTAGCAAATTTTATGTAGGAAAAGTGCACCGGTTTGACTCTAGGACCGAAATTGTCGCCAATATAGCCGATTAAAGGATGTTTAAATGATGAACAAATAATACAAAAAATTATAGTTTTTTTTATTTTCCGGCCAAACGGTGCATTTTCTCATAGGGGTATGTAAATCTTTTTTAAATCAGTACGTCAGGCTTAATCGAAATAAATTAAATTTGGAACAAAATATAAAGTTTTTATTTTCACGAAATTTGCAAGACATGTAGACCTCCAATTGGAATTTTTTCTCACGAACCGTAAGACGTAGAAGAAATCTGAGCACTTGAGAAGAACAAGTAGCAAATTTTATGTAGGAAAAGTGCACCGGTTTGACTCTAGGACCGAAATTGACGCCAATATGCCCGATTATTGAATTTTGAAAAAAATCCAAGGGTACCCCCTTTAAACATTTTTGGGCAAATTCCAATATTAGAAAATTGTTTCTTTTAATGTTAATATATACACTAGGTCTAACTTATTCCAAATACGTGTTTTTTTTCTATCCCCTAATCACAGTTTGGCAAAAAAAATGGAAAAATCGAATTAAAAATTTTCAGTTTTTTCCATTTTCCGGCCAAACGGTGCATTTTCTCATAAGGGTATGTATATCTTTTTTGAATCAGTACGTCAGGCTTAATCGAAATAAATTAAATTTGGAACGAAATACAAAGTTTTTATTTTCACGAAATTTGCAAGACATGTAGACCTCCAATTGGAATTTTTTCTCACGAACCGTAAGACGTAGAAGAAATCTGAGCACTTGAGAAGAACAAGTAGCAAATTTTATGAAGGAAAAGTGCACCGGTTTGACTCTAGGACCGAAATTGACGCCAATATGCCCGATTATTGAATTTTGAAAAAAATCCAAGGGTACCCCCTTTAAACATTTTTGGGCAAATTCCAATTTTAGAAAATTGTTTCTTTTAATGTTAATATATACACTAGGTCTAACTTATTCCAAAAACGTGTTTTTTTTCTATCCCCTACTCACAGTTTGGCAAAAAAAATGGAAAAATCGAATTAAAAATTTTCAGTTTTTTCCATTTTCCGGCCAAACGGTGCATTTTCTCATAAGGGTATGTATATCTTTTTTGAATCAGTACGTCAGGCTTAATCGAAATAAATTAAATTTGGAACGAAATACAAAGTTTTTATTTTCACGAAATTTGCAAGACATGTAGACCTCCAATTGGAATTTTTTCTCACGAACCGTAAGACGTAGAAGAAATCTGAGCACTTGAGAAGAACAAGTGGCAAATTTTATGTAGGAAAAGTGCACCGGTTTGACTCTAGGACCGAAATTGTCGCCAATATAGCCGATTAAAGGATGTTTAAATGATGAACAAATAATACAAAAAATTATAGTTTTTTCCATTTTCCGGCCAAACGGTGCATTTTCTCATAGGAGTATGTATATCTTTTTTGAATCAGTACGTCAGACTTAATCGAAATAAATTAAATTTGGAACGAAATACAAAGTTTTTATTTTCACGAAATTTGCAAGACATGTAGACCTCCAATTGGAATTTTTTCTCACGAACCGTAAGACGTAGAAGAAATCTGAGCACTTGAGAAGAACAAGTAGCAAATTTTATGAAGGAAAAGTGCACCGGTTTGACTCTAGGACCGAAATTGACGCCAATATGCCCGATTATTGAATTTTGAAAAAAATCCAAGGGTACCCCCTTTAAACATTTTTGGGCAAATTCCAATTTTAGAAAATTGTTTCTTTTAATGTTAATATATACACTAGGTCTAACTTATTCCAAAAACGTGTTTTTTTTCTATCCCCTACTCACAGTTTGGCAAAAAAAATGGAAAAATCGAATTAAAAATTTTCAGTTTTTTCCATTTTCCGGCCAAACGGTGCATTTTCTCATAAGGGTATGTATATCTTTTTTGAATCAGTACGTCGTCAGGCTTAATCGAAATAAATTAAATTTGGAACGAAATACAAAGTTTTTATTTTCACGAAATTTGCAAGACATGTAGACCTCCAATTGGAATTTTTTCTCACGAACCGTAAGACGTAGAAGAAATCTGAGCACTTGAGAAGAACAAGTAGCAAATTTTATGAAGGAAAAGTGCACCGGTTTGACTCTAGGACCGAAATTGACGCCAATATGCCCGATTATTGAATTTTGAAAAAAATCCAAGGGTACCCCCTTTAAACATTTTTGGGCAAATTCCAATTTTAGAAAATTGTTTCTTTTAATGTTAATATATACACTAGGTCTAACTTATTCCAAATACGTGTTTTTTTTCTATCCCCTACTCACAGTTTGGCAAAAAAAATGGAAAAATCGAATTAAAAATTTTCAGTTTTTTCCATTTTCCGGCCAAACGGTGCATTTTCTCATAAGGGTATGTATATCTTTTTTGAATCAGTACGTCAGGCTTAATCGAAATAAATTAAATTTGGAACGAAATACAAAGTTTTTATTTTCACGAAATTTGCAAGACATGTAGACCTCCAATTGGAATTTTTTCTCACGAACCGTAAGACGTAGAAGAAATCTGAGCACTTGAGAAGAACAAGTAGCAAATTTTATGTAGGAAAAGTGCACCGGTTTGACTCTAGGACCGAAATTGACGCCAATATGCCCGATTATTGAATTTTGAAAAAAATCCAAGGGTACCCCCTTTAAACATTTTTGGGCAAATTCCAATTTTAGAAAATTGATTCTTTTAATGTTAATATATACACTAGGTCTAACTTATTCCAAAAACGTGTTTTTTTTCTATCCCCTACTCACAGTTTGGCAAAAAAAATGGAAAAATCGAATTAAAAATTTTCAGTTTTTTCCATTTTCCGGCCAAACGGTGCATTTTCTCATAAGGGTATGTATATCTTTTTTGAATCAGTACGTCAGGCTTAATCGAAATAAATTAAATTTGGAACGAAATACAAAGTTTTTATTTTCACGAAATTTGCAAGACATGTAGACCTCCAATTGGAATTTTTTCTCACGAACCGTAAGACGTAGAAGAAATCTGAGCACTTGAGAAGAACAAGTGGCAAATTTTATGTAGGAAAAGTGCACCGGTTTGACTCTAGGACCGAAATTGTCGCCAATATAGCCGATTAAAGGATGTTTAAATGATGAACAAATAATACAAAAAATTATAGTTTTTTCCATTTTCCGGCCAAACGGTGCATTTTCTCATAGGAGTATGTATATCTTTTTTAAATCAGTACGTCAGACTTAATCGAAATAAATTAAATTTGGAACGAAATACAAAGTTTTTATTTTCACGAAATTTGCAAGACATGTAGACCTCCAATTGGAATTTTTTCTCACGAACCGTAAGACGTAGAAGAAATCTGAGCACGTGAGAAGAACAAGTAGCAAATTTTATGTAGGAAAAGTGCACCGGTTTGACTCTAGGACCGAAATTGTCGCCAATATAGCCGATTAAAGGATGTTTAAATGATGAACAAATAATACAAAAAATTATAGTTTTTTCCATTTTCCGGCCAAACGGTGCATTTTCTCATAGGGGTATGTAAATCTTTTTTAAATCAGTACCTCAGGCTTAATGGAAATAAATTAAATTTGGAACGAAATACAAAGTTTTTATTTTCACGAAATTTGCAAGACATGTAGACCTCCAATTGGAATTTTTTCTCACGAACCGTAAGACGTAGAAGAAATCTGAGCACGTGAGAAGAACAAGTAGCAAATTTTATGTAGGAAAAGTGCACCGGTTTGACTCTAGGACCGAAATTGTCGCCAATATAGCCGATTAAAGGATGTTTAAATGATGAACAAATAATACAAAAAATTATAGTTTTTTCCATTTTCCGGCCAAACGGTGCATTTTCTCATAGGGGTATGTATATCTTTTTTGAATCAGTACGTCAGGCTTAATCGAAATAAATTAAATTTGGAACGAAATACAAAGTTTTTATTTTCACGAAATTTGCAAGACATGTAGACCTCCAATTGGAATTTTTTCTCACGAACCGTAAGACGTAGAAGAAATCTGAGCACTTGAGAAGAACAAGTGGCAAATTTTATGTAGGAAAAGTGCACCGGTTTGACTCTAGGACCGAAATTGTCGCCAATATAGCCGATTAAAGGATGTTTAAATGATGAACAAATAATACAAAAAATTATAGTTTTTTCCATTTTCCGGCCAAACGGTGCATTTTCTCATAGGAGTATGTATATCTTTTTTGAATCAGTACGTCAGACTTAATCGAAATAAATTAAATTTGGAACGAAATACAAAGTTTTTATTTTCACGAAATTTGCAAGACATGTAGACCTCCAATTGGAATTTTTTCTCACGAACCGTAAGACGTAGAAGAAATCTGAGCACTTGAGAAGAACAAGTGGCAAATTTTATGTAGGAAAAGTGCACCGGTTTGACTCTAGGACCGAAATTGTCGCCAATATAGCCGATTAAAGGATGTTTAAATGATGAACAAATAATACAAAAAATTATAGTTTTTTCCATTTTCCGGCCAAACGGTGCATTTTCTCATAGGAGTATGTATATCTTTTTTGAATCAGTACGTCAGACTTAATCGAAATAAATTAAATTTGGAACGAAATACAAAGTTTTTATTTTCACGAAATTTGCAAGACATGTAGACCTCCAATTGGAATTTTTTCTCACGAACCGTAAGACGTAGAAGAAATCTGAGCACTTGAGAAGAACAAGTAGCAAATTTTATGAAGGAAAAGTGCACCGGTTTGACTCTAGGACCGAAATTGACGCCAATATGCCCGATTATTGAATTTTGAAAAAAATCCAAGGGTACCCCCTTTAAACATTTTTGGGCAAATTCCAATTTTAGAAAATTGTTTCTTTTAATGTTAATATATACACTAGGTCTAACTTATTCCAAAAACGTGTTTTTTTTCTATCCCCTACTCACAGTTTGGCAAAAAAAATGGAAAAATCGAATTAAAAATTTTCAGTTTTTTCCATTTTCCGGCCAAACGGTGCATTTTCTCATAAGGGTATGTATATCTTTTTTGAATCAGTACGTCGTCAGGCTTAATCGAAATAAATTAAATTTGGAACGAAATACAAAGTTTTTATTTTCACGAAATTTGCAAGACATGTAGACCTCCAATTGGAATTTTTTCTCACGAACCGTAAGACGTAGAAGAAATCTGAGCACTTGAGAAGAACAAGTAGCAAATTTTATGAAGGAAAAGTGCACCGGTTTGACTCTAGGACCGAAATTGACGCCAATATGCCCGATTATTGAATTTTGAAAAAAATCCAAGGGTACCCCCTTTAAACATTTTTGGGCAAATTCCAATTTTAGAAAATTGTTTCTTTTAATGTTAATATATACACTAGGTCTAACTTATTCCAAAAACGTGTTTTTTTTCTATCCCCTACTCACAGTTTGGCAAAAAAAATGGAAAAATCGAATTAAAAATTTTCAGTTTTTTCCATTTTCCGGCCAAACGGTGCATTTTCTCATAAGGGTATGTATATCTTTTTTGAATCAGTACGTCAGGCTTAATCGAAATAAATTAAATTTGGAACGAAATACAAAGTTTTTATTTTCACGAAATTTGCAAGACATGTAGACCTCCAATTGGAATTTTTTCTCACGAACCGTAAGACGTAGAAGAAATCTGAGCACTTGAGAAGAACAAGTGGCAAATTTTATGTAGGAAAAGTGCACCGGTTTGACTCTAGGACCGAAATTGTCGCCAATATAGCCGATTAAAGGATGTTTAAATGATGAACAAATAATACAAAAAATTATAGTTTTTTCCATTTTCCGGCCAAACGGTGCATTTTCTCATAGGAGTATGTATATCTTTTTTGAATCAGTACGTCAGACTTAATCGAAATAAATTAAATTTGGAACGAAATACAAAGTTTTTATTTTCACGAAATTTGCAAGACATGTAGACCTCCAATTGGAATTTTTTCTCACGAACCGTAAGACGTAGAAGAAATCTGAGCACTTGAGAAGAACAAGTAGCAAATTTTATGAAGGAAAAGTGCACCGGTTTGACTCTAGGACCGAAATTGACGCCAATATGCCCGATTATTGAATTTTGAAAAAAATCCAAGGGTACCCCCTTTAAACATTTTTGGGCAAATTCCAATTTTAGAAAATTGTTTCTTTTAATGTTAATATATACACTAGGTCTAACTTATTCCAAAAACGTGTTTTTTTTCTATCCCCTACTCACAGTTTGGCAAAAAAAATGGAAAAATCGAATTAAAAATTTTCAGTTTTTTCCATTTTCCGGCCAAACGGTGCATTTTCTCATAAGGGTATGTATATCTTTTTTGAATCAGTACGTCGTCAGGCTTAATCGAAATAAATTAAATTTGGAACGAAATACAAAGTTTTTATTTTCACGAAATTTGCAAGACATGTAGACCTCCAATTGGAATTTTTTCTCACGAACCGTAAGACGTAGAAGAAATCTGAGCACTTGAGAAGAACAAGTAGCAAATTTTATGAAGGAAAAGTGCACCGGTTTGACTCTAGGACCGAAATTGACGCCAATATGCCCGATTATTGAATTTTGAAAAAAATCCAAGGGTACCCCCTTTAAACATTTTTGGGCAAATTCCAATTTTAGAAAATTGTTTCTTTTAATGTTAATATATACACTAGGTCTAACTTATTCCAAATACGTGTTTTTTTTCTATCCCCTACTCACAGTTTGGCAAAAAAAATGGAAAAATCGAATTAAAAATTTTCAGTTTTTTCCATTTTCCGGCCAAACGGTGCATTTTCTCATAAGGGTATGTATATCTTTTTTGAATCAGTACGTCAGGCTTAATCGAAATAAATTAAATTTGGAACGAAATACAAAGTTTTTATTTTCACGAAATTTGCAAGACATGTAGACCTCCAATTGGAATTTTTTCTCACGAACCGTAAGACGTAGAAGAAATCTGAGCACTTGAGAAGAACAAGTAGCAAATTTTATGTAGGAAAAGTGCACCGGTTTGACTCTAGGACCGAAATTGACGCCAATATGCCCGATTATTGAATTTTGAAAAAAATCCAAGGGTACCCCCTTTAAACATTTTTGGGCAAATTCCAATTTTAGAAAATTGATTCTTTTAATGTTAATATATACACTAGGTCTAACTTATTCCAAAAACGTGTTTTTTTTCTATCCCCTACTCACAGTTTGGCAAAAAAAATGGAAAAATCGAATTAAAAATTTTCAGTTTTTTCCATTTTCCGGCCAAACGGTGCATTTTCTCATAAGGGTATGTATATCTTTTTTGAATCAGTACGTCAGGCTTAATCGAAATAAATTAAATTTGGAACGAAATACAAAGTTTTTATTTTCACGAAATTTGCAAGACATGTAGACCTCCAATTGGAATTTTTTCTCACGAACCGTAAGACGTAGAAGAAATCTGAGCACTTGAGAAGAACAAGTGGCAAATTTTATGTAGGAAAAGTGCACCGGTTTGACTCTAGGACCGAAATTGTCGCCAATATAGCCGATTAAAGGATGTTTAAATGATGAACAAATAATACAAAAAATTATAGTTTTTTCCATTTTCCGGCCAAACGGTGCATTTTCTCATAGGAGTATGTATATCTTTTTTAAATCAGTACGTCAGACTTAATCGAAATAAATTAAATTTGGAACGAAATACAAAGTTTTTATTTTCACGAAATTTGCAAGACATGTAGACCTCCAATTGGAATTTTTTCTCACGAACCGTAAGACGTAGAAGAAATCTGAGCACGTGAGAAGAACAAGTAGCAAATTTTATGTAGGAAAAGTGCACCGGTTTGACTCTAGGACCGAAATTGTCGCCAATATAGCCGATTAAAGGATGTTTAAATGATGAACAAATAATACAAAAAATTATAGTTTTTTCCATTTTCCGGCCAAACGGTGCATTTTCTCATAGGGGTATGTAAATCTTTTTTAAATCAGTACCTCAGGCTTAATGGAAATAAATTAAATTTGGAACGAAATACAAAGTTTTTATTTTCACGAAATTTGCAAGACATGTAGACCTCCAATTGGAATTTTTTCTCACGAACCGTAAGACGTAGAAGAAATCTGAGCACGTGAGAAGAACAAGTAGCAAATTTTATGTAGGAAAAGTGCACCGGTTTGACTCTAGGACCGAAATTGTCGCCAATATAGCCGATTAAAGGATGTTTAAATGATGAACAAATAATACAAAAAATTATAGTTTTTTCCATTTTCCGGCCAAACGGTGCATTTTCTCATAGGGGTATGTATATCTTTTTTGAATCAGTACGTCAGGCTTAATCGAAATAAATTAAATTTGGAACGAAATACAAAGTTTTTATTTTCACGAAATTTGCAAGACATGTAGACCTCCAATTGGAATTTTTTCTCACGAACCGTAAGACGTAGAAGAAATCTGATCACTTGAGAAGAACAAGTAGCAAATTTTATGTAGGAAAAGTGCACCGGTTTGACTCTAGGACCGAAATTGACGCCAATAGGCCCGATTATTGAATTTTGAAAAAAATCCAAGGGTACCCCCTTTAAACATTTTTGGGCAAATTCCAATTTTAGAAAATTGTTTTTTTAATGTTAATATATACACTAGGTCTAACTTATTCCAAATACGTGTTTTTTTTCTATCCCCTACTCACAGTTTGGCAAAAAAAATGGAAAAATCGAATTAAAAATTTTCAGTTTTTTCCATTTTCCGGCCAAACGGTGCATTTTCTCATAAGGGTATGTATATCTTTTTTGAATCAGTACGTCAGGCTTAATCGAAATAAATTAAATTTGGAACGAAATACAAAGTTTTTATTTTCACGAAATTTGCAAGACATGTAGACCTCCAATTGGAATTTTTTCTCACGAACCGTAAGACGTAGAAGAAATCTGAGCACTTGAGAAGAACAAGTAGCAAATTTTATGTAGGAAAAGTGCACCGGTTTGACGCTACGACCGAAATTGTCGCCAATATAGCCGATTAAAGGATGTTTAAATGATGAACAAATAATACAAAAAATTATAGTTTTTTCCATTTTCCGGCCAAACGGTGCATTTTCTCATAGGGGTATGTATATCTTTTTTGAATCAGTACGTCAGGCTTAATCGAAATAAATTAAATTTGGAACGAAATACAAAGTTTTTATTTTCACGAAATTTGCAAGACATGTAGACCTCCAATTGGAATTTTTTCTCACGAACCGTAAGACGTAGAAAAAATCTGATCACTTGAGAAGAACAAGTAGCAAATTTTATGTAGGAAAAGTGCACCGGTTTGACTCTAGGACCGAAATTGACGCCAATATGCCCGATTATTGAATTTTGAAAAAAATCCAAGGGTACCCCCTTTAAACATTTTTGGGCAAATTCCAATTTTAGAAAATTGTTTCATTTAATGTTAATATATACACTAGGTCTAACTTATTCCAAATACGTGTTTTTTTTCTATCCCCTACTCACAGTTTGGCAAAAAAAATGGAAAAATCGAATTAAAAATTTTCAGTTTTTTCCATTTTCCGGCCAAACGATGCATTTTCTCATAAGGGTATGTATATCTTTTTTGAATCAGTACGTCAGGCTTAATCGAAATAAATTAAATTTGGAACGAAATACAAAGTTTTTATTTTCACGAAATTTGCAAGACATGTAGACCTCCAATTGGAATTTTTTCTCACGAACCGTAAGACGTAGAAAAAATCTGAGCACTTGAGAAGAACAAGTAGCAAATTTTATGTAGGAAAAGTGCACCGGTTTGACTCTAGGACCGAAATTGTTGCCAATATAGCCGATTAAAGGATGTGTAAATGATGAACAAATAATACAAAAAATTATAGTTTTTTCCATTTTCCGGCCAAACGGTGCATTTTCTCATAGGGGTATGTAAATCTTTTTTAAATCAGTACGTCAGGCTTAATCGAAATAAATTAAATTTGGAACGAAATACAAAGTTTTTATTTTCACGAAATTTGCAAGACATGTAGACCTCCAATTGGAATTTTTTCTCACGAACCGTAAGACGTAGAAGAAATCTGAGCACTTGAGAAGAACAAGTAGCAAATTTTATGTAGGAAAAGTGCACCGGTTTGACTCTAGGACCGAAATTGTCGCCAATATAGCCGATTAAAGGATGTTTAAATGATGAACAAATAATACAAAAAATTATAGTTTTTTCCATTTTCCGGCCAAACGGAGCATTTTCTCATAGGGGTATGTATATCTTTTTTGAATCAGTACGTCAGGCTTAATCGAAATAAATTAAATTTGGAACGAAATACAAAGTTTTTATTTTCACGAAATTTGCAAGACATGTAGACCTACAATTGGAATTTTTTCTCACGAACCGTAAGACGTAGAAAAAATCTGATCACTTGAGAAGAACAAGTAGCAAATTTTATGTAGGAAAAGTGCACCGGTTTGACTCTAGGACCGAAATTGACGCCAATATGCCCGATTATTGAATTTTGAAAAAAATCCAAGGGTACCCCCTTTAAACATTTTTGGGCAAATTCCAATTTTAGAAAATTGTTTCATTTAATGTTAATATATACACTAGGTCTAACTTATTCCAAATACGTGTTTTTTTTCTATCCCCTACTCACAGTTTGGCAAAAAAAATGGAAAAATCGAATTAAAAATTTTCAGTTTTTTCCATTTTCCGGCCAAACGGTGCATTTTCTCATAAGGGTATGTATATCTTTTTTGAATCAGTACGTCAGGCTTCATCGAAATAAATTAAATTTGGAACGAAATACAAAGTTTTTATTTTCACGAAATTTGCAAGACATGTAGACCTCCAATTGGAATTTTTTCTCACGAACCGTAAGACGTAGAAGAAATCTGAGCACTTGAGAAGAACAAGTAGCAAATTTTATGTAGGAAAAGTGCACCGGTTTGACTCTAGGACCGAAATTGACGCCAATATGCCCGATTATTGAATTTTGAAAAAAATCCAAGGGTACCCCCTTTAAACATTTTTGGGCAAATTCCAATTTTAGAAAATTGTTTTTTTAATGTTAATATATACACTAGGTCTAACTTATTCCAAATACGTGTTTTTTTTCTATCCCCTACTCACAGTTTGGCAAAAAAAATGGAAAAATCGAATTAAAAATTTTCAGTTTTTTCCATTTTCCGGCCAAACGGTGCATTTTCTCATAAGGGTATGTATATCTTTTTTGAATCAGTACGTCAGGCTTAATCGAAATAAATTAAATTTGGAACGAAATACAAAGTTTTTATTTTCACGAAATTTGCAAGACATGTAGACCTCCAATTGGAATTTTTTCTCACGAACCGTAAGACGTAGAAGAAATCTGAGCACTTGAGAAGAACAAGTAGCAAATTTTATGTAGGAAAAGTGCACCGGTTTGACTCTAGGACCGAAATTGTCGCCAATATAGCCGATTAAAGGATGTTTAAATGATGAACAAATAATACAAAAAATTATAGTTTTTTCCATTTTCCGGCCAAACGGTGCATTTTCTCATAGGGGTATGTAAATCTTTTTTAAATCAGTACCTCAGGCTTAATCGAAATAAATTAAATTTGGAACGAAATACAAAGTTTTTATTTTCACGAAATTTGCAAGACATGTAGACCTCCAATTGGAATTTTTTCTCACGAACCGTAAGACGTAGAAGAAATCTGAGCACTTGAGAAGAACAAGTAGCAAATTTTATGTAGGAAAAGTGCACCGGTTTGACTCTAGGACCGAAATTGACGCCAATATGCCCGATTATTGAATTTTGAAAAAAATCCAAGGGTACCCCCTTTAAACATTTTTGGGCAAATTCCAATTTTAGAAAATTGTTTTTTTAATGTTAATATATACACTAGGTCTAACTTATTCCAAATACGTGTTTTTTTTCTATCCCATACTCACAGTTTGGCAAAAAAAATGGAAAAATCGAATTAAAAATTTTCAGTTTTTTCCATTTTCCGGCCAAACGGTGCATTTTCTCATAAGGGTATGTATATCTTTTTTGAATCAGTACGTCAGGCTTAATCGAAATAAATTAAATTTGGAACGAAATACAAAGTTTTTATTTTCACGAAATTTGCAAGACATGTAGACCTCCAATTGGAATTTTTTCTCACGAACCGTAAGACGTAGAAGAAATCTGAGCACTTGAGAAGAACAAGTAGCAAATTTTATGTAGGAAAAGTGCACCGGTTTGACTCTAGGACCGAAATTGTCGCCAATATAGCCGATTAAAGGATGTTTAAATGATGAACAAATAATACAAAAAATTATAGTTTTTTTTATTTTCCGGCCAAACGGTGCATTTTCTCATAGGGGTATGTAAATCTTTTTTAAATCAGTACGTCAGGCTTAATCGAAATAAATTAAATTTGGAACAAAATATAAAGTTTTTATTTTCACGAAATTTGCAAGACATGTAGACCTCCAATTGGAATTTTTTCTCACGAACCGTAAGACGTAGAAGAAATCTGAGCACTTGAGAAGAACAAGTAGCAAATTTTATGTAGGAAAAGTGCACCGGTTTGACTCTAGGACCGAAATTGACGCCAATATGCCCGATTATTGAATTTTGAAAAAAATCCAAGGGTACCCCCTTTAAACATTTTTGGGCAAATTCCAATATTAGAAAATTGTTTCTTTTAATGTTAATATATACACTAGGTCTAACTTATTCCAAATACGTGTTTTTTTTCTATCCCCTAATCACAGTTTGGCAAAAAAAATGGAAAAATCGAATTAAAAATTTTCAGTTTTTTCCATTTTCCGGCCAAACGGTGCATTTTCTCATAAGGGTATGTATATCTTTTTTGAATCAGTACGTCAGTCTTAATCGAAATAAATTAAATTTGGAACGAAATACAAAGTTTTTATTTTCACGAAATTTGCAAGACATGTAGACCTCCAATTGGAATTTTTTCTCACGAA
Organism: Diabrotica undecimpunctata; assembly: GCF_040954645.1. NCBI lineage: Eukaryota > Metazoa > Arthropoda > Insecta > Coleoptera > Chrysomelidae > Diabrotica > Diabrotica undecimpunctata. The sequence goes on from NC_092810.1 coordinate 31,915,376, forward strand.
CCGTAAGACGTAGAAGAAATCTGAGCACTTGAGAAGAACAAGTAGCAAATTTTATGAAGGAAAAGTGCACCGGTTTGACTCTAGGACCGAAATTGACGCCAATATGCCCGATTATTGAATTTTGAAAAAAATCCAAGGGTACCCCCTTTAAACATTTTTGGGCAAATTCCAATTTTAGAAAATTGTTTCTTTTAATGTTAATATATACACTAGGTCTAACTTATTCCAAAAACGTGTTTTTTTTCTATCCCCTACTCACAGTTTGGCAAAAAAAATGGAAAAATCGAATTAAAAATTTTCAGTTTTTTCCATTTTCCGGCCAAACGGTGCATTTTCTCATAAGGGTATGTATATCTTTTTTGAATCAGTACGTCAGGCTTAATCGAAATAAATTAAATTTGGAACGAAATACAAAGTTTTTATTTTCACGAAATTTGCAAGACATGTAGACCTCCAATTGGAATTTTTTCTCACGAACCGTAAGACGTAGAAGAAATCTGAGCACTTGAGAAGAACAAGTGGCAAATTTTATGTAGGAAAAGTGCACCGGTTTGACTCTAGGACCGAAATTGTCGCCAATATAGCCGATTAAAGGATGTTTAAATGATGAACAAATAATACAAAAAATTATAGTTTTTTCCATTTTCCGGCCAAACGGTGCATTTTCTCATAGGAGTATGTATATCTTTTTTGAATCAGTACGTCAGACTTAATCGAAATAAATTAAATTTGGAACGAAATACAAAGTTTTTATTTTCACGAAATTTGCAAGACATGTAGACCTCCAATTGGAATTTTTTCTCACGAACCGTAAGACGTAGAAGAAATCTGAGCACTTGAGAAGAACAAGTAGCAAATTTTATGAAGGAAAAGTGCACCGGTTTGACTCTAGGACCGAAATTGACGCCAATATGCCCGATTATTGAATTTTGAAAAAAATCCAAGGGTACCCCCTTTAAACATTTTTGGGCAAATTCCAATTTTAGAAAATTGTTTCTTTTAATGTTAATATATACACTAGGTCTAACTTATTCCAAAAACGTGTTTTTTTTCTATCCCCTATCCACAGTTTGGCAAAAAAAATGGAAAAATCGAATTAAAAATTTTCAGTTTTTTCCATTTTCCGGCCAAACGGTGCATTTTCTCATAAGGGTATGTATATCTTTTTTGAATCAGTACGTCAGGCTTAATCGAAATAAATTAAATTTGGAACGAAATACAAAGTTTTTATTTTCACGAAATTTGCAAGACATGTAGACCTACAATTGGAATTTTTTCTCACGAACCGTAAGACGTAGAAAAAATCTGATCACTTGAGAAGAACAAGTAGCAAATTTTATGTAGGAAAAGTGCACCGGTTTGACTCTAGGACCGAAATTGACGCCAATATGCCCGATTATTGAATTTTGAAAAAAATCCAAGGGTACCCCCTTTAAACATTTTTGGGCAAATTCCAATTTTAGAAAATTGTTTCATTTAATGTTAATATATACACTAGGTCTAACTTATTCCAAATACGTGTTTTTTTTCTATCCCCTACTCACAGTTTGGCAAAAAAAATGGAAAAATCGAATTAAAAATTTTCAGTTTTTTCCATTTTCCGGCCAAACGGTGCATTTTCTCATAAGGGTATGTATATCTTTTTTGAATCAGTACGTCAGGCTTCATCGAAATAAATTAAATTTGGAACGAAATACAAAGTTTTTATTTTCACGAAATTTGCAAGACATGTAGACCTCCAATTGGAATTTTTTCTCACGAACCGTAAGACGTAGAAGAAATCTGAGCACTTGAGAAGAACAAGTAGCAAATTTTATGTAGGAAAAGTGCACCGGTTTGACTCTAGGACCGAAATTGACGCCAATATGCCCGATTATTGAATTTTGAAAAAAATCCAAGGGTACCCCCTTTAAACATTTTTGGGCAAATTCCAATTTTAGAAAATTGTTTTTTTAATGTTAATATATACACTAGGTCTAACTTATTCCAAATACGTGTTTTTTTTCTATCCCCTACTCACAGTTTGGCAAAAAAAATGGAAAAATCGAATTAAAAATTTTCAGTTTTTTCCATTTTCCGGCCAAACGGTGCATTTTCTCATAAGGGTATGTATATCTTTTTTGAATCAGTACGTCAGGCTTAATCGAAATAAATTAAATTTGGAACGAAATACAAAGTTTTTATTTTCACGAAATTTGCAAGACATGTAGACCTCCAATTGGAATTTTTTCTCACGAACCGTAAGACGTAGAAGAAATCTGAGCACTTGAGAAGAACAAGTAGCAAATTTTATGTAGGAAAAGTGCACCGGTTTGACTCTAGGACCGAAATTGTCGCCAATATAGCCGATTAAAGGATGTTTAAATGATGAACAAATAATACAAAAAATTATAGTTTTTTCCATTTTCCGGCCAAACGGTGCATTTTCTCATAGGGGTATGTAAATCTTTTTTAAATCAGTACCTCAGGCTTAATCGAAATAAATTAAATTTGGAACGAAATACAAAGTTTTTATTTTCACGAAATTTGCAAGACATGTAGACCTCCAATTGGAATTTTTTCTCACGAACCGTAAGACGTAGAAGAAATCTGAGCACTTGAGAAGAACAAGTAGCAAATTTTATGTAGGAAAAGTGCACCGGTTTGACTCTAGGACCGAAATTGACGCCAATATGCCCGATTATTGAATTTTGAAAAAAATCCAAGGGTACCCCCTTTAAACATTTTTGGGCAAATTCCAATTTTAGAAAATTGTTTTTTTAATGTTAATATATACACTAGGTCTAACTTATTCCAAATACGTGTTTTTTTTCTATCCCATACTCACAGTTTGGCAAAAAAAATGGAAAAATCGAATTAAAAATTTTCAGTTTTTTCCATTTTCCGGCCAAACGGTGCATTTTCTCATAAGGGTATGTATATCTTTTTTGAATCAGTACGTCAGGCTTAATCGAAATAAATTAAATTTGGAACGAAATACAAAGTTTTTATTTTCACGAAATTTGCAAGACATGTAGACCTCCAATTGGAATTTTTTCTCACGAACCGTAAGACGTAGAAGAAATCTGAGCACTTGAGAAGAACAAGTAGCAAATTTTATGTAGGAAAAGTGCACCGGTTTGACTCTAGGACCGAAATTGTCGCCAATATAGCCGATTAAAGGATGTTTAAATGATGAACAAATAATACAAAAAATTATAGTTTTTTTTATTTTCCGGCCAAACGGTGCATTTTCTCATAGGGGTATGTAAATCTTTTTTAAATCAGTACGTCAGGCTTAATCGAAATAAATTAAATTTGGAACAAAATATAAAGTTTTTATTTTCACGAAATTTGCAAGACATGTAGACCTCCAATTGGAATTTTTTCTCACGAACCGTAAGACGTAGAAGAAATCTGAGCACTTGAGAAGAACAAGTAGCAAATTTTATGTAGGAAAAGTGCACCGGTTTGACTCTAGGACCGAAATTGACGCCAATATGCCCGATTATTGAATTTTGAAAAAAATCCAAGGGTACCCCCTTTAAACATTTTTGGGCAAATTCCAATATTAGAAAATTGTTTCTTTTAATGTTAATATATACACTAGGTCTAACTTATTCCAAATACGTGTTTTTTTTCTATCCCCTAATCACAGTTTGGCAAAAAAAATGGAAAAATCGAATTAAAAATTTTCAGTTTTTTCCATTTTCCGGCCAAACGGTGCATTTTCTCATAAGGGTATGTATATCTTTTTTGAATCAGTACGTCAGTCTTAATCGAAATAAATTAAATTTGGAACGAAATACAAAGTTTTTATTTTCACGAAATTTGCAAGACATGTAGACCTCCAATTGGAATTTTTTCTCACGAACCGTAAGACGTAGAAGAAATCTGAGCACTTGAGAAGAACAAGTAGCAAATTTTATGAAGGAAAAGTGCACCGGTTTGACTCTAGGACCGAAATTGACGCCAATATGCCCGATTATTGAATTTTGAAAAAAATCCAAGGGTACCCCCTTTAAACATTTTTGGGCAAATTCCAATTTTAGAAAATTGTTTCTTTTAATGTTAATATATACACTAGGTCTAACTTATTCCAAAAACGTGTTTTTTTTCTATCCCCTACTCACAGTTTGGCAAAAAAAATGGAAAAATCGAATTAAAAATTTTCAGTTTTTTCCATTTTCCGGCCAAACGGTGCATTTTCTCATAAGGGTATGTATATCTTTTTTGAATCAGTACGTCAGGCTTAATCGAAATAAATTAAATTTGGAACGAAATACAAAGTTTTTATTTTCACGAAATTTGCAAGACATGTAGACCTCCAATTGGAATTTTTTCTCACGAACCGTAAGACGTAGAAGAAATCTGAGCACTTGAGAAGAACAAGTGGCAAATTTTATGTAGGAAAAGTGCACCGGTTTGACTCTAGGACCGAAATTGTCGCCAATATAGCCGATTAAAGGATGTTTAAATGATGAACAAATAATACAAAAAATTATAGTTTTTTCCATTTTCCGGCCAAACGGTGCATTTTCTCATAGGAGTATGTATATCTTTTTTGAATCAGTACGTCAGACTTAATCGAAATAAATTAAATTTGGAACGAAATACAAAGTTTTTATTTTCACGAAATTTGCAAGACATGTAGACCTCCAATTGGAATTTTTTCTCACGAACCGTAAGACGTAGAAGAAATCTGAGCACTTGAGAAGAACAAGTAGCAAATTTTATGAAGGAAAAGTGCACCGGTTTGACTCTAGGACCGAAATTGACGCCAATATGCCCGATTATTGAATTTTGAAAAAAATCCAAGGGTACCCCCTTTAAACATTTTTGGGCAAATTCCAATTTTAGAAAATTGTTTCTTTTAATGTTAATATATACACTAGGTCTAACTTATTCCAAAAACGTGTTTTTTTTCTATCCCCTATCCACAGTTTGGCAAAAAAAATGGAAAAATCGAATTAAAAATTTTCAGTTTTTTCCATTTTCCGGCCAAACGGTGCATTTTCTCATAAGGGTATGTATATCTTTTTTGAATCAGTACGTCAGGCTTAATCGAAATAAATTAAATTTGGAACGAAATACAAAGTTTTTATTTTCACGAAATTTGCAAGGCATGTAGACCTCCAATTGGAATTTTTTCTCACGAACCGTAAGACGTAGAAGAAATCTGAGCACTTGAGAAGAACAAGTAGCAAATTTTATGAAGGAAAAGTGCACCGGTTTGACTCTAGGACCGAAATTGACGCCAATATGCCCGATTATTGAATTTTGAAAAAAATCCAAGGGTACCCCCTTTAAACATTTTTGGGCAAATTCCAATTTTAGAAAATTGTTTCTTTTAATGTTAATATATACACTAGGTCTAACTTATTCCAAATACGTGTTTTTTTCTATCCCCTACTCACAGTTTGGCAAAAAAAATGGAAAAATCGAATTAAAAATTTTCAGTTTTTTCCATTTTCCGGCCAAACGGTGCATTTTCTCATAAGGGTATGTATATCTTTTTTGAATCAGTACGTCAGGCTTAATCGAAATAAATTAAATTTGGAACGAAATACAAAGTTTTTATTTTCACGAAATTTGCAAGACATGTAGACCTCCAATTGGAATTTTTTCTCACGAACCGTAAGACGTAGAAGAAATCTGAGCACTTGAGAAGAACAAGTAGCAAATTTTATGTAGGAAAAGTGCACCGGTTTGACTCTAGGACCGAAATTGACGCCAATATGCCCGATTATTGAATTTTGAAAAAAATCCAAGGGTACCCCCTTTAAACATTTTTGGGCAAATTCCAATTTTAGAAAATTGATTCTTTTAATGTTAATATATACACTAGGTCTAACTTATTCCAAAAACGTGTTTTTTTTCTATCCCCTACTCACAGTTTGGCAAAAAAAAATGGAAAAATCGAATTAAAAATTTTCAGTTTTTTCCATTTTCCGGCCAAACGGTGCATTTTCTCATAAGGGTATGTATATCTTTTTTGAATCAGTACGTCAGGCTTAATCGAAATAAATTAAATTTGGAACGAAATACAAAGTTTTTATTTTCACGAAATTTGCAAGACATGTAGACCTCCAATTGGAATTTTTTCTCACGAACCGTAAGACGTAGAAGAAATCTGAGCACGTGAGAAGAACAAGTAGCAAATTTTATGTAGGAAAAGTGCACCGGTTTGACTCTAGGACCGAAATTGTCGCCAATATAGCCGATTAAAGGATGTTTAAATGATGAACAAATAATACAAAAAATTATAGTTTTTTCCATTTTCCGGCCAAACGGTGCATTTTCTCATAGGGGTATGTAAATCTTTTTTAAATCAGTACCTCAGGCTTAATCGAAATAAATTAAATTTGGAACGAAATACAAAGTTTTTATTTTCACGAAATTTGCAAGACATGTAGACCTCCAATTGGAATTTTTTCTCACGAACCGTAAGACGTAGAAGTAATCTGAGCACTTGAGAAGAACAAGTAGCAAATTTTATGTAGGAAAAGTGCACCGGTTTGACTCTAGGACCGAAATTGTCGCCAATATAGCCGATTAAAGGATGTTTAAATGATGAACAAATAATACAAAAAATTATAGTTTTTTCCATTTTCCGGCCAAACGGTGCATTTTCTCATAGGGGTATGTAAATCTTTTTTAAATCAGTACCTCAGGCTTAATCGAAATAAATTAAATTTGGAACGAAATACAAAGTTTTTATTTTCACGAAATTTGCAAGACATGTAGACCTCCAATTGGAATTTTTTCTCACGAACCGTAAGACGTAGAAGAAATCTGAGCACGTGAGAAGAACAAGTAGCAAATTTTATGTAGGAAAAGTGCACCGGTTTGACTCTAGGACCGAAATTGTCGCCAATATAGCCGATTAAAGGATGTTTAAATGATGAACAAATAATACAAAAAATTATAGTTTTTTCCATTTTCCGGCCAAACGGTGCATTTTCTCATAGGGGTATGTATATCTTTTTTGAATCAGTACGTCAGGCTTAATCGAAATAAATTAAATTTGGAACGAAATACAAAGTTTTTATTTTCACGAAATTTGCAAGACATGTAGACCTCCAATTGGAATTTTTTCTCACGAACCGTAAGACGTAGAAGAAATCTGATCACTTGAGAAGAACAAGTAGCAAATTTTATGTAGGAAAAGTGCACCGGTTTGACTCTAGGACCGAAATTGACGCCAATATGCCCGATTATTGAATTTTGAAAAAAATCCAAGGGTACCCCCTTTAAACATTTTTGGGCAAATTCCAATTTTAGAAAATTGTTTTTTTAATGTTAATATATACACTAGGTCTAACTTATTCCAAATACGTGTTTTTTTTCTATCCCCTACTCACAGTTTGGCAAAAAAAATGGAAAAATCGAATTAAAAATTTTCAGTTTTTTCCATTTTCCGGCCAAACGGTGCATTTTCTCATAAGGGTATGTATATCTTTTTTGAATCAGTACGTCAGGCTTAATCGAAATAAATTAAATTTGGAACGAAATACAAAGTTTTTATTTTCACGAAATTTGCAAGACATGTAGACCTCCAATTGGAATTTTTTCTCACGAACCGTAAGACGTAGAAGAAATCTGAGCACTTGAGAAGAACAAGTAGCAAATTTTATGTAGGAAAAGTGCACCGGTTTGACTCTAGGACCGAAATTGTCGCCAATATAGCCGATTAAAGGATGTTTAAATGATGAACAAATAATACAAAAAATTATAGTTTTTTCCATTTTCCGGCCAAACGGTGCATTTTCTCATAGGGGTATGTAAATCTTTTTAAATCAGTACGTCAGGCTTAATCGAAATAAATTAAATTTGGAACGAAATACAAAGTTTTTATTTTCACGAAATTTGCAAGACATGTAAGACCTCCAATTGAATTTTTTCTCACGAACCGTAAGACGTAGAAGAAATCTGAGCACTTGAGAAGAACAAGTAGCAAATTTTATGTAGGAAAAGTGCACCGGTTTGACTCTACGACCGAAATTGTCGCCAATATAGCCGATTAAAGGATGTTTAAATGATGAACAAATAATACAAAAAATTATAGTTTTTTCCATTTTCCGGCCAAACGGTGCATTTTCTGATAGGGGTATGTATATCTTTTTTGAATCAGTACGTCAGGCTTAATCGAAATAAATTAAATTTGGAACGAAATACAAAGTTTTTATTTTCACGAAATTTGCAAGACATGTAGACCTCCAATTGAATTTTTTCTCACGAACCGTAAGACGTAGAAAAAATCTGATCACTTGAGAAGAACAAGTAGCAAATTTTATGTAGGAAAAGTGCACCGTTTGACTCTAGGACCGAAATTGACGCCAATATGCCCGATTATTGAATTTTGAAAAAAATCCAAGGGTACCCCCTTTAAACATTTTTGGCAAATCCAATTTTAGAAAATTGTTTCATTTAATGTTAATATATACTCTAGGTCTAACTTATTCCAAATACGTGTTTTTTTTCTATCCCCTACTCACAGTTTGGCAAAAAAAATGGAAAAATCGAATTAAAAATTTTCAGTTTTTTCCATTTTCCGGCCAAACGATGCATTTTCCCATAAGGGTATGTATATCTTTTTTGAATCAGTACGTCAGGCTTAATCGAAATAAATTAAATTTGGAACGAAATACAAAGTTTTTATTTTCACGAAATTTGCAAGACATGTAGACCTCCAATTGGAATTTTTTCTCACGACCGTAAGACGTAGAAAAAATCTGAGCACTTGAGAAGAACAAGTAGCAAATTTTATGTAGGAAAAGTGCAACCGGTTGACTCTAGGACCGAAATTGTTGCCAATATAGCCGATTAAAGGATGTGTAAATGATGAACAAATAATACAAAAAATTATAGTTTTTTCCATTTTCCGGCCAAACGGTGCATTTTCTCATAGGAGTATGTAAATCTTTTTAAATCAGTACGTCAGGCTTAATCGAAATAAATTAAATTTGGAACGAAATACAAGTTTTTATTTTCACGAAATTTGCAAGACATGTAGACCTCCAATTGGATTTTTTTCTCACGAACCGTAAGACGTAGAAGAAATCTGAGCACTTGAGAAGAACAAGTAGCAAATTTTATGTAGGAAAAGTGCACCGGTTTGACTCTAGGACCGAAATTGTCGCCAATATAGCCGATTAAAGGATGTTTAAATGATGAACAAATAATACAAAAAATTATAGTTTTTTCCATTTCCGGCCCAAACGGAGCATTTTCTCATAGGGGTATGTATATCTTTTTGAATCAGTACGTCAGGCTTAATCGAAATAAATTAAATTTGGAACGAAATACAAAGTTTTTATTTTCACGAAATTTGCAAGACATGTAGACCTCCAATTGGAATTTTTTCTCACGAACCGTAAGACGTAGAAAAAATCTGATCACTTGAGAAAAACAAGTAGCAAATTTTATGTAGGAAAAGTGCACCGGTTGACTCTAGGACCGAAATTGACGCCAATATGCCCGATTATTGAATTTGAAAAAAATCCAAGGGTACCCCCTTTAAAACATTTTTGGCAAATTCCAATTTTAGAAAATTGTTTCATTTAATGTTAATATATACACTAGGTCTAACTTATTCCAAATACGTGTTTTTTTTCTATCCCCTACTCACAGTTTGGCAAAAAAAAATGGA